>NC_080190.1:174093172-174411172 GCF_030028045.1 Hippopotamus amphibius kiboko | reverse complement strand
GCAAGGCCCGGGCCCGCTCGATGCTGTGCTGGGTGATGCCTGCGGGCAGTGGGCTCAGGGCTCACACCCCCAGGACACCGACCCCCACCCCAGGGCGGGCCAGCTGGCCGCACTCACCACGGCTGGCCATGGCCGTCTCCAGGCAGTCCAGCGTCTGCTCGTCCTCACACAGGTCGTAGGGCATGTTGCCATCAGTGTTGACCGCCAGGAGGTCAGCACCGCTGTGGGGAGGGTGGACGGGGTGCTGGTCACAGGGCCCTTCTCCCCCGAGGGAGGCCCCCAGCCTCCTCTCAGAGGCCCTCCACCTAGGGCTGCCCTGCAGGAACGTGTGGGCCTGCCTCAGAGGGGGCCTGGCCTGCAGTGGGTGCTGTCCTGGGGCCAGGTGGGCTGTCCTGCAGTCTCCACTGTGTCTAAGCTCCAGGTTCCCGGCACCCCTCTGCCCCTGTGAATATGTACAGTGGGCCCACGTGCCATGAGGTTGTGCCAGGCTCTGGGGGCCCCAGGCAGCAAAAGGTGGAGGGGAGAGCCGGGTGCTGGGAGAGCACAGCAGAGCTGCAAGGCCCAGGGCTCACGCAGAGCACAGCCTGGAGGGAGGCAGGGAGCTGAAGGAGAGCCCACAACACAAGGCACGGCGCCACCGTGGAGAGGCGTGCCGTGGGGCTAGGGGCTGCCTGTGCACACCCACCCCTTCCCACTCCAGGGCATGTGTGTGCACGGGAGGGACTGCCATCCACCCACACACCCACCACTGGTGCCGGACCGCTCTAAGGCCAGCTGGTGAAGCTGATGGCCCTCTCCACTCCCCACGGCAGGTGTGCAGGAGCCGGCCCTGCTCTGCCCTCCCTGTTAACAGCCCCACCTGTGTCCAGGTATCCTTCCCAACCCCCCACCCCCCGCCAACTCCTCCCTTGTGACGGACCAGAGTGGCATTTCTCCGTGCAGACCCTGGGAAGCCAAAGACCAAAGCTGGAGGTCAAGGCCTGCCTGCAAGGAGTTCCCCTGCCCCTCGTGGTGGGAGCAGCCTGGCGGGCAGAGGACCACACTGCCCTGAGTGTGCGCTAGTTCCCTTGGGGCGGCAGCGTCCTCAGTCTCTGCCCAGGTCCCTCTCTGCACACCAGGATGCAGGCGGGGTAAGCAAAACTAAGTGGGAACACGAGGCCAAGAGCCAGGCCCCCTTTCCTGCCGAGATGAGATGCCAGGCTGTGTCTCCAGATGAACTTCCCCCTGCAAGGAAGGTCCTGCCTACCCCTCGCCCAGCTGTAGTCCCTCCCTGATAGAGATGCTCCCTCTGGCCACACTTGCTCCTTGCAGGCCCTACCGAGCAATGAGCAGCTCCACCAGGTGCAGGTGGCCGCAGGTGGCCGCAGCATGCAAGGGTGTCCAGCACTCAATGTCACGGGCATTGACCTTGGCCCCAGCCTCCAGGAGCTGCTGCACCATCTCCCGGAAGTCATCGATGCAGCTCTGCAAAGCACAGGGCCTGAGTGCCCAGCCCCAGGCCAGGGCCCTGTCCTTCCCTCCCACCCCCAGCAAGGCTGACCTGATGCAGGGCGGTCAGGCCATCCTCATTGGCCAGGTCAGGGCTGACCCCATTTTCGAGGAACTGGCGGACTGTGGGGAGGGGGGCACATTCAGGACACAGGAACAGAGGTCCTGCCCCAGGCCAGTGCTGCCCTACTCAGGCCCCTGCAAAACTGGGGTACCTGGGCTGAAAGCTACACGCAGCTGGGAGAGCAGAGGACAGTAAGGAAGGCAGTGGTACAGGTGGCAGGAGGGACACCAACGTCCAGGCTGCAGGCTCTGGAGCTGGGTACAGCCCCCAAGCAGGGTACAGACAGCAGCACTCTGCCTCTGGCCTCCAGCAGGGCCCCTCCCGAGTCCTGGCATCCCCACCCTCGGACTCCCTGCCGGAAAGGGCCCTCCTGTGTGACAGCCACGCCCACCATCCCCTCCAGGCCTGGGTGCTGGCACCCTCCCCCAGCCGTCCCTCTCTCAGGTCCCATGCTTCCCCCAGCCTTCCCCCCCGTGCCCCCTCACACACGCACACCCCTTCTCTGGCACTGGCAGCCCCCCACCCCTGCACCGCTACAGCCGAGAGTGGCCCAAGGTGCCCAGTCCCGGCCCTCCCCGGCTGCACCCTCCTCCCTGCAGCTCCTGAGCTCTGGCTGAGGCACACCCGCCGTGCCCTCTTCCCCTCCCTGCCCTCTGTGCTCCAGCCTCTGCAGCAGCGGCCCCTGCCCTGACGGGAGGCAGAAAGAACCCTTGAGAGCCCCCCTGGGAGAGCAGAGGGGCTGTGAGCATGTGGGGCACAGGAACGGAACAGGACGCCTGCCCCAAGTTCAGGCCTGTCGTCTGGGAAGGCTCCGATGGGGGGAAGGAAGAAGTCAGGGGCAGGCGTCGAGTGGGCTGGCCCGTGTGGGGAGCCCCCCTCCCTGTGCTCTACCCTGCCCAGGTGGGCACCACCCGCCTCCTGTGCAGAGCCAGAGACTCAGGACCCGGGCAGGCAGGTGTCCCCAGCAGCGCCCAGCACCCTGGCAAGAGGCAGCGAAGGCTGCGGGCAGCTCCCCGGGGGAGCAAGCCCGGTGGGCCGCCGCAGGCCCCCGCCCACCGCCCTGGCCTCCCCTTCACGGCGGGAGCTCCTCAGGCTGCCCTGTAAGGGCTCCCACCCCTCAAGGGCTGTGGCTAAGGAAGCAGGGCCTCGCCTGTGGTGGGTCTCTCGAGGCCTGGGACAGGGGGACAGGGACAGGGACAGGGCGGCCTTCCGTGCCCGGCCTGGGGTTCAGCCACACGCACCTTCCTCCAGGTCGTTGCGGGCAGCCGCCTCTAGCAGGGCAACGCTGGGAGGGAAGAGGACCCGCTTCTGCGGCCTGCTGCCGGCCGCCTCCTTCTGCGACGGCCCCCGCGGGCACCCCCTGCCCTGGGCCTCCTTCTCAGCCTGGGCCCACGTCTTCACCTGCTGGGCCCGGCGCCTCTGGGCGTGCTTCAGCCGCTCCTGCACGCTCAGCCTGCTCACCGCGGGCATCTCTGCCAGCAGCTCCAGGTGCTCGGCCATGGCGGGGGCGGCCTGCCAAGGGGGCTGCTGGGGGTACCAGACGGGCAGGCGCGGGGGCCAGGGTGGGCCTGAGAGGCAGGGCAGCTGGCTGGACTGGCTCCCTGGGGGGGCATCCCCTCCCCAAGGCGCGGTGTCCTGTGCCCCTGGCAAGGCTGGGTCAGCAGGCGCCACGCGGTGACCAGGCCCGGGCAGCTGTGAGGCGCACAGGCCCTAGGCAGAAAGGGCAGTGGGGGAGGGCACCTGCCACCTGCCTCCCAGGGCCCTAGCACCTCGGCCACTCGATGGACAAGGCCTCCCTCCCTCGCGGGGTCAGGGTGCACACCCTGTGGGAAGCAACCCGGGACCTGGCCAGCCTCAGTCCAGGGTCTGAAGCTAAATTACCCAGATAACAAAGCTGCAGCTCCCTGGCACCTTGCCAAGGGGGAGGGGCGGCCAGGGCAAGGGACAGAGGCTCCTGGGAGCCCTAAAGGCCCCTCTCACCTTCCAGGCCTAAGGAGACCGGCTTGGGTCTGGGAGCAGCCGTGGCCGGGCCTCCCCTCCCCCCCACCCCAGCCTCCCGGGGGTCAGCGCTGACGAGGAGGCGCGGCAGGAGGGCGGCCACAGGCGGCCCGGGCGGGTGTGTGTCGAGTCCCGGGGCCCCGGCGCCGGGGGTGAGGCGCTCTAAGCCAGGGCGCCGAGGGTACGGTGGGCTGGGCAACGGTGTCTTCAGGAAGGCTTCCCCTCGGGAGGTGCCGGCGGCCCCGCTGCACGGGGCAGGTGCTCCTCCCGGCCTGAGAGGAGGAAGCAGGAAGCACGTCAAGGCCAGACCAGGACCAGCTCCACCCGGAGCCTCACCCTGTGTGAGGTCCACCCCTGCCTGCGGGATCCATCCGGGCAGAGGCCAGCGGGCTTGCTCTGCCCACATCCTGGCCGGCACACTGTTTCCAGGAAAAGCGCTGCAGGCGGTACAGCTGAGAGGGAGCAACGGGCGGCACGGCCAGCTCACAGCGGGCCTTCCCCTCAGCACCTCTGACCTGCGTGCCCCCGGGCTGTGCGAGGCAAGGTCACCTTCCCCTCGGGCTCTCCTGGGCTCCCTGAGGACTGTGCAGCCTGCGGCCTTCCCGAGGGCGGGCCCTGCCTCCTGGGCCGCGCAGGGCGGAAGGCACGGCCTGTCCTGACCAGCACCCCAGCGCCTCCCCACCCAGGTCTGGGCCGCTTCCTCACCGGGCTCTCTGGCTCAGGTCAGTCAGTGCCTCCCGTAGCCACCCTGGGCTGCCGTCAGAGCCCTGGTTACGTGAACAGAGGCGCAGGGGGCCTGCCTGTGAGGCCGGCGGGCGGGCGGCTGGGCCAGGGCACAGCTCTGCAGTCCCCACCGCGGCCCACCCTGACCAGCGCGCTTGCTGGGGTCCCCAGGCACGGTCACAGCACGCGCCTCAGGAGGCCATGGCTGTGCTGCACCTAGAAGGCACCCCCCCCACCGCAGCTCAGCCTGCCCACGGGGAGACCCCCACTCCCATTCGGCCAGACCTTGTGGCCATCTGGAGACCGACACAGCCTTCCTCTGGCCAGACGTGTGGTCAGGGATCTCAGCGAGGTCAGGTCCCTCCTGCCCCGGGACCCCCAGTGTCCCTGGGAGCCTCACTGTACAGGTCTGCCTTGCCCTGGACTTGGTGGCACACAGGCTGTCCCCTCTGCAAGCCTGGCCTCAGGGGCTTCCTGGGGACAGGATGGGGCCCAGAAAAGAGCTTTCCAGGCGGCACTGCTGCTCCGGGCAGCCAGCCCCCACCTGGCCACCTCTGCAGACTGCTGGAGCCAGGGCAGACATGAGCACCCGGACTACCTGCCTGGGTCTCCCGAGTCCTGCCTCTGCCCTGAGACACCTCCATCGAGACAGGCAGGGGCCCTGCAGGGGCCCTGCAGGTGGGGGCCACGCGTGAGGCCAGGGTGGATAGCAGACCACACCCAAGGCAGGGCAGAGCCGTTACCGGCTCTGTAAGACTCTCCGCCTCTGCGGGCCACTCACGTTCCCTCATGATTCCCCGGGGAGGCTGGGACCCCCTCCAGTCCGCACAAGGGACCTTCACCTCTCTGGAGTCAGTCTCTGGGCCTGCCAGGGAAACCAGCCTGAAAAGCCTGCCCCAAGAGACCACAAGGAAGGAGCAAGGCACGCTGCCCTCTGCCCAGGACCACCTCCCCCACCCCGTCTCCAGCCATGGGAAGGGGAAGGGGACCCATAGAGAATGCCACCCCCAGCCTGTCCACGAGGGAGGAAGCCCCCCTGCAGGCCAAGGCTCCCCGAGCAGAGCGGGCTCACAGGCTCTCAGGGAACATCTTCTCCAAACAGGGCGCCAACATCAGATCCACAACCTGATTTTGTTAAGTTTAACAAGATTTAGGAGACGTCATCTACCCCATCATTTTATGGAAGAAAAGAGATTCTGATGCCTATGTCCTGCACAAAACAACCTAGAGGGGAGATCCCTGGCGGCCCAGTGGTTAGGACTCTGTGCCTCCACTGCAGGAGGCACAGGTTTGATCCCTGGTCAGGAAACAAAGAAACACACACACACACACACACACACACACACACACACACACACACACACACACACACACACACACACACACTCTCTCTCTCTCTCTCTCTCTCTCTCTCTCTCTCTCTCTCTCTCTCTCTCTCTCTCTCTCTACAGGGCACAGAAACAACCTAGAAGAGAATAACAACCAGCTTTTCAAACTGAACAGATATTGTCTTTTCTAGCTATCATGTTCTATTTTGAAGGCCACCCGTGAAAATTCATCTAGGGCAGGATCTGAAGCCTCCACCAGCCCCATCCCCGCCTCAGGCCTCGCCCCCGCCCGCCATGCCCCAAGCCAGACCCCAGCCTCCCCCTCCTGCCCCCCGCCGGCCAGGCCACAAGAGGAGGAAAGGGCACAGGGCTCAGGACAGAGACCTGCTCCCTGCAGGCCCCCAACACCCCAGCAGTGCACACTGGAGACTCTGGTCTCCTGCTGGGCTATGGCAGCTCAACTGGGTCCTCAGCCCTTACTCTGGGGGACCCCCCTGCCAGAAGCCCGGTCCCCTCTGGGCCCCTCTAGCAGCACTCCTTGCTCGAAGCTGCCTGAAGGAGTCTCCATGTGACTTGGGCAGGGTCCTTGGGCCACTGGGCTGTCTCCTCTGAGAGAAAGGTGACCCCAGGGTGTCCCGGGACCTCACTGCGGTGGGCACCGGTCCTAGAGCAGTCACCATGGAGGGCGGCACAGTGCCCAGCCCCCCGGCCCCCACGCCGAGTCTAAGCTCTCTGCCTGTTCCCCTTCCCCGAGCCTCACTCCACCGCCTCCTCCCGCCACACAATCCAAGAACAGCCCCTGGAGCTGGAAGACTCACCCTCAGCTAAGCCACGAAGGCCAGGACAGCTCAGCGACGTCTCCGCAAGTGACCACCGCACCACACCCAGGCCGAGGGGGGCCAAGCAGGGCGGCTACTGCCTCAGTCCACAAATCCTGCCCCAAGCCTCCCTGGAATGTCAAACAGAGATAATCTGGGTGATTTTTCCAGTTCTCAGCTCCATGTCCAGGGCGCTGCACGGGAGTATGGGGCTGAGGTGGGAGGAGACTGCTGGAAGGACAGGGGCCACGGACCCCATCCTCTGAGCCCACGCCACCGGAATATCTCCCGTCTGCGGAGCGTACCCCTGGACAGCCAGCACGTGGGCCCCGGCCCAGGCCCCGCGTGTGGACAGACCCGCGCCGGCCCGAGCATCTCCGCGGCCCTCCTCCTCCACCGCGCCCGCAGGCCCGCGTCCTCGTGCCCACTCTCCCCCCGGGGGCGCTGCGGCCAGGCCCGAGCCCGTGGCGCCCTGCTGACGACGCCACCGACCTGCCTCTCCCACCCGCTCCCCGGCATCGGTGTGAGAGCAGGGACCGTGCGAGAGTCCAGAGCCTCTGGGGGTCGGGGCGTGTCCCCTCACTCACCCAGGGACAGGGAGGCTGTGCCTCGCTCTGAGACGAGAGGAGAGACGAAGGGGCGGGGGGGTCGGTGAATGGCCGGCGGTGGGGGCGGAGGAGCGGGCTGCCCACCTTCCCTCAGGTTCTGGGGGCTTCGCATCCCCGTCCTGCTCAAGGCTTCTCGGAGCTGGTTTTCCTTGAGGCTGTATCTACGACAGCAAACGGAGCAACGGAGCGACGAGCCGCTGCCCCCTCCGGGAGGAGTGAGAGGCGTGCCGCCGCCCTGCAGGGTCACACACACAGGCGTGCCTGTCAGCAGGCGAGGGCACGTGAATGTCACGGACGAGGGGCTGGGGCTCCGGCACCGAATCGCCAAGACAGAGCGGACCCCGGCGGGTGGCAGGTGGTGCGTCTGTGAGGCAGGACTCACGGGGAGGCTGGGCCTCGTTCCCGGGCCTACCGCCCGCCCCTGCCTGGCTCACCCGGGAAGCCTCCCATCCCTGCTGCGTGTCCGGCCGCCACAGGCACACGTCCACGGAGGGTGCCGTTCGTCCCAGCCCATCGCTCCCGCAGAGGACCAGCGGCTGGGGGCCCGCCTGGTCCGTGCTCGGGGCCTTGGGTCAGCGCCTGCTCGGGGAAGGAGCCCGATGCCTCCAGGGCAGGGCCTGACCAACAACAGGCACGTGGCCAGCAGTCTGGCCACCGGGTCCCCTGCCCCGCGGCTCTGTCCTGGGGGCGGCCAAGGATGGGGGCACGAGGAGGATGGGCCTGCCCTTGGTGGAGGCGCAGGACACGCACCGGTGAGGAGGAGGGCCGCCGTGGCTGGGCCCCGGGGTGACTCTGGGGTGGACCCCCCGGAGGGCCCAGAGAGGGGCCGAGGGCGCCGGCAGAGGGCGGAGCGGGCTGAGGAGATGCAAGCAGCACGGACGGGGAGGCCAGGGGCCGAGCAGCTGGACGGGTGGGCGGGGCTCCCCACGCGCGCGCGGGGCCCACGGCGGAGCAGATCTGGCTGTGCAGCTGAGGCAGCATCACCACGGTGACAGCAGGTGCGTGCAGAGCGGCGGTCCCCAGGGTGCACTCACCTGCCCCCAACAGGCCTGTTCTAGAACATTCTAGAAGCTAATCCCACAGCACTACCATCCGGCCCCTGGCTGTAGCAGCCCTTATGTCCTACCTGCCCATCAAAGGGTCATTAAATAAGGCCCTGATGGGTTTACGGGGCGCCTCCAACGCACCATCATGAAAAGGTGGCTAAGACACAGTGTTGCGCGAAGGAAGAAAGGTATAAACACATGTACACGATAAGCAACATCTGCGTGAACACGCGTGTAAACCCGCATCAGAAACAGGACACGAGAGAAGCGATGGAGGCCGAAGGAGGTGCAGGGGCTGGTGGGGGGGCCGGGGGGCACCGCCAGAGCTGTGAGTCGCTCCCGTTGTTTGGTCTTCAAGCCACGTGAAGGTATAAACCTCTTCGAAACAACACTAGGTGCTCTGTTTAGGGAGAGCAGGTGTGAGCACACCTGCCAGGTATAGGTTCGGGCCTCAAGGGGCAGGGACGTAAGAGGTCCAGCACATGCCAGGGTCAGCCGCGGAGCTGGCCTTGGCCCACAGGCTTTGTGAGCCACAGAAGCTTCCAGACAAATGAGTGGTGTGATCAGATCCAGGGGGTGGGGGGCCCTGGCGGGAGAGATACTGGGAGCTGCACATCCACCTGGCAGGGGGTGGACAGGAGAGGAGCCACAGGAGGAGGGCGGGACAGGCTGCTAGACGTGAGGAAAGGGCCAGCAAGGGGCAGACGCAGAGAAAAGGGCCACGAGAAGTGGGACTGAGCCGTGTCCAAGGTGAGCAGGGGCCAGGACGCCTCGCAGAGTGTTCGGGAGTGGTCAGCAGAGGCCCAGAGGGGAGAACAGCACCGGGGCCTCAGGGAAGGCCTGCTCGAATGGACGGCAGAGCGGGACCCCACCTCTCTCCTCACATCAAAACCAATCCAGATGCATCACAGACACAGCTGTAAGGAAAAATAAACCCACAGGAGTACCAGAAGGAAGAAGGCAAGACTATCTGTGTGATCCCAGCAAAGGAGAAAGCCTTTCTAAGCCTGACACAAAACCCTAACCAAAAAACAAAAACTGATAAATTTGATTGCACTAGATCTTTTGTCTGCACTGTAGAAACAAAACAAATCAAAGGTTTTGTTTTCAAAACCTATACAATCAGGGCTTCCTAGGTGGCGCAGTGGTTAAGAATCCGCCTGCCAATGCAGAGGTCATGGGTTCAATCCCAGCTCCAGGAAGATCCACATGCCACGGAGCAACTAAGCCCGTGTGCCAAAAAAAAAAAAACCTATAAAATCAGAAGACAGATGGTCAACTGGGTAAAAATATTTGCAATACACACGACAAAGTGCTCCTCACGGCAATCACGATGGCCGCACAACGGGACGCAGCATGGATCCCACTGGAAACATCCAGGCTGATACTCAACTCCCTGATAATCAGCACATGCATACTGGCAGCAGGACACGCGTGTGGATAGCACCCGTGGCTGGGCCACAAAGGCTGAGAGCACCAGCCCCAAAGGATGCGCCCGAGGCACCTACTAAAGTGTAGAAAGCCTTAGACCCACTTGGTCAAAGTGCTGCTCTACAGGCAGACCTGCCCGGCACACAGGTGGTCTCCTCACGGTGACCCAGCAGCAGTCCCTGAGGTGGGGGTGCATCAGGACAGGCACATTTTTGTATGAAGGCAGGTTACAAGAGGAGGGTTTCAGTTTTTTAAATATTTATTTATTTTGTCTGCACCGGGTCTTAGTTGCGGCACGCGGGATCTCTGATGCAGCATGCAGGATGGTCTTTTAGTTGTGGCATGTGGACTCTTAGTTGCGGCATGCACGTGGGCTCTAGTTCCCCGACCAGGGATAGAACCTGGGCCCCCTGCATTGGGACCTCGGAGTCTTAGCCACTGGACCCCCAGGGACATCCCAATGAATACTGTTTTAAGCTGCTATATTTGGGGGCAGTTTGTTACACATCATTATATAACTAGTACAGGCTCCAATTTCATGTTTCTTCCATATTTATATCCAACTGTCCCAGCACCAGCACCATTTATTTAAAAGCTGCTTCTCTCCTCACTGTTCTGCAGCCTCACCTTGGTAATAAATTAAGTGCCCACATACACGTGAACCCGTGTGAGGCCCCTGACGGCTCCGTCGGCCCTAAGCCTGTACTGCAATGCACTGCCCACTGCGGCTTTACAACGAGTCTCCTCTCTGGCTCCCCAGCCCTTTTTTTTTTTTTTTTTTTTTTTTGCTGAGGGCACTTATTCCTACTCATCTTCTGGCTTCAGCTTCCTTTCTGACCTCTCACATGAGATCTGTGTCCTTTCTCAGTGATCTCAATACTCCTCAAACTTCCAATTGAAGCTATTTCAAAGCTGTGACCTACAAAAATGAAATTCCATTTGGCTCAGTTACAACTGCCCAGCGGACGACCGCGGGAGGAAGGCAGGACCCCCAAGCTGCCTGCACATTTGTGTGCACAGCGCTTGCAGCCCCCCAGGCCCCTGGGCCAGAGCAGGCGCTGGACATCCGTTCGGACCATGTGAAGGAGGGACTGCGGCAAGCTCTGGCAGCAGTGTTGTGGAGACTGGAAAACCTGGGAGGGCCCCTCCCCAGGAACCAGGGGCCTCCAAAGCTCCCTCTTCGATTTCCTTTCCCTCTGCCACCCAGCTCTGAAAAACTAACTCACAGCAAGGTGTCAGAAGCCCAGATGGCCAAATGGAAGAAGCCAGGCATCTGGAGGCATCTGCACTTGGAAAGAGACTCACAGAGAATTGAGGATAAAAGCCAGCCCTTGAAGGACCTCCTGGCTGTCCAGTGGTTAGGACTCCGGGCTCTCACTGCTGAGGGCCCGGGTTCAAGTCCTGGTGGGGGAAAAACTAAGATTCCCACAAGCCATGTGGTACAGCCAAAAACAAAGAAAAAAGAAAGCCAGCCTAGCCTTTGCTCAGCTAGGAGGAGAAAGGACAGGCTTCCAAAGGCCTGAGCACCAGGCCTCCCTAGACACCAGGCCACGGGCTCGATGCCCTGCACGCAGCCGCGTTAGCCCCGTGACTCTCACGGGCCACGAGGCCACCATGGAGATTTGGAAATTAAGGTCTGTCAGGTACACTTGGAGGGGACAGCGTTATAACCCTGCGTCTGTTCCGACTCAAAACCCACTCACCCACACAGACAGTGACGCTGGGCCTGGGGCTGGGCAGGGCGCTGCCAGCAGCACGGGGCCCGAGGGTCACAGGAGGAAGAGGCACTTAGGCCACACAGCCTTAGAAGAAGAGATGTGTGGGGTCTAGATGACCAACGGAGCACACGTGTCCCCACGCTGAAACCCCCACAAACCTAAGAGGAGAACTAGAGGGGCATCCAGAAGAGAGGCCATGCTTAGTTTACACATTCCTGAAGTTAGACGGAAGAAAGGGGACAGCCCCAGAACAGAGAGAGGGGGCCTGCACAGGGAGGGGGCCGGGGATGACCTGAGGCCAGAAACGCCCCCCAGGAGACTGGTAACACATAACGCAGCCGAATCCTGTGAACTTAAAGCCAAATGAGTTGGGACAGTGGACCCACAGATGAGGAGACATGTACAATGCCTGGCTCTGCAGACAGAAACACGGAAAACCTCTCCAGCTTCTGCAGCACAGGACACTGAGCTAGGATACAAAATAGAATACAACCCTACCGACCAAGCAGGGGAACTGCACACCAGGGCTCAGCTGTCTGCACACCACAGTTCACAGCAGCGTTTCTCAGAGCAGCTAAATGGCAGAAGCAGCTTGCAGGCCTGCTGCCCATGGATGTGGTGTAGACAAACAATGGAATATTCAGCCATACAAAGGAATGAAATCCTAAGACAGGCTACAGATGTGCCAGACAAAAGGACACATATCGTATGATTTCCCTTTATATAATAGGTAAATTCAGAGATAGAAAGCAGAATGGTGGTAGGAGGGGCTGGGGGGAGGGGGAGTAAGGAAGTAGTGTTTAATGGACAGTTTCTGTTTCAGGTAATTAAAATATTCTGGAAATTGAGAGTAATGATAGTTGCACAACACTGTAAACGTATTTATTAATGCTAAAAAAAAATTAATCCAAGAAGACAGACCATATGCTGGAATTTTATCCAAGATTCGATAAATTTATGAGGATGGAACATACACAGAGAATGTTCACTGACCACAAGGGGGTAAATTAGAGCTCAATAACAAAAAGATATCTGGAAAAATTCCCACGTATTTAGAAACTTTAAAGCATACTTCTAAATAACCTACAGGCTAAGGAAGGAATCGAAATGGAAAGTAGAACATATTTTGAACTGAATGAAAATGAAAACATAAACTATGTGAGATGCAGTTAAAGCAGGTTTTAGAAGGAAATTTCTACCTTTGATGCTTAAATGATAAGAAAGGTCAAATCAATAACTTAATAAGAAGCTAGAAAAACAGGAGACAATTCAGCCGAAAGTAAGTAAAAGGAAATAACTAACTAGAACAGAAAATAATGAAATAGAAAACAGAGGGACGTCCCTGGTGGCACAGTGGTTAAGAATCTGCCTGCTAATGCAGGGGACATGGGTTTGAGCCCTGGTCTGAGAAGACCCCACATGCCTTGGAGCAACTAAGCCCATGCGCCACAACTACTGAGCCTGCACTCTAGAGCCTGCAAGCCACAACTACTGAGCCCACGTGCCACAACTACTGAAGCCTGTGTGCCTAGAGCCCATGCTCCACAACAAGAGAAGCCACCACAATGAGAAGCCTGAGCACAACAATGAAGAGTAGCCCCTGCTCGGCGCAACTAGAGAAAGCCCACTTGCAGCAGTGAAGCTCCAACTCAGCAAATAAATAAATAATTTTTTTTTTTTTTTTTTTGGCACACGGGCTTAGTTGCTCCGCGGCATGTGGGATCTTCCTGGAGCTGGGATCGAACCCGTGACCTCTGCATTGGCAGGCGGATTCTTAACCACTGCGCCACCTAGGAAGCCCAATAATTTTTTTTTTAAAGAAAATAGACAAAAAGAGAAAATATTGAAACTAAAAGGTGTTCTTTTGAAAATATCAATAAAATCAATAAAACAATCAAGAAAAGAAGACAAAATTTACCAATACTATGAAAGAAAAAAGGGGATATCACTACAGATCCTACAGACAACTAAAAGGATAAAAATGGGAACTTTCTGAACAATTTATGATAATAAACTTAACAACTTAAGTCAGGGGTCGACAAACCACAGACTATGGACCAAACTGGCCCACTACCTGTTTTTGTAAATAAGGTTTTATTAAAATACAACCGTGCTCATTTGCTCATGTATTGTCTATGGCTGTTTCGTGCTACAATAACAGCTGAGTAACCACAACAGAGACCATATGGCCTGAAAAGCCTAAAATATTTACTATTTGGCCCTTTATAGAAAAAAAAAATTGCCATGCTTGACTTAGATAAATGGGCAAATTACCGGAATGAAACAAATTATCAAAATGGGCTCAAGAAGAAATAGAGGGCTTCCTAGGTGGCACAGTGGTTAAGAATCCACCTGCCAATGCCGGGGACGTGGGTTCAATCCCTGCTCCACGAAGATCCCACATGCCATGGAGGAACTAAGCTTGTGCGCCACAACTGCTGAGCCTGCGCTTTAGAGCCCGTGAGCCACAAGTGTTGAGCCCATGCGCTGCAACTACTGAAGCCCACGCGCCTAGAGCCCGCACACCACAACGAAGAGGAGCCCCCCCACTTACCGCAACTAAAAGAAAGCCCGCGCACAGCAAAAAAGACCCAACACAGCCAATAAAATAAATTTATTAAAAGAAGAAGAAGAAATAGAAAACCTAAACAGCCCTATATCCATTAAAGGAATTAAATGTCCAGTTAAAAACTTTCTCATAAAGGAACTCCAAGCCCAGATGGCTTTACTGGCAGATTATATCAAACATTTAAAGAAGAAATAATACAGAATCTACAAAAATGCTTTCTGAAAGTAGAAGAGGAAGAAACATCCCAACTCGTTTTATGAGGCCAGTATCACCCTGACTCCAAAACCAAAGACCCAACAAGTGAAAAAACTACAGGGATTTCCCTGGTGGTCCAGTGGTGAAGAATCCACCTTCCTATGCAGGGGACATGGGTTCAATCCCTGGTGCCTGGTCAGGGAACTAAGATCCCACATGCCGCAGGGCAACTAAGCCCATGCACCACCACTACGGAGCCCGCACACTCTTGAGCCCACGTGGCACAACAAAGAGTCCACATGCCGCAACTAAGACCTAACGCAGCCAAATAAATAAATGTTAAAAATAAATAAAAAATAAAACAAAATAAAATAAAATATTTGGGGGGAAAGAAAAGAATACCACAGACTGAGTTCTTCATAAATAGTTGCAAAAATCCTTTTAAAAATATTACCAAATTGAATCCAGGAATATATAAGGACCAAATGTGGTTTATTCCAAGACTGAAAGATTGGTTTAACATTTTAAAATGTATTTATTTATTTGTTTATTTATTGGTTGTGTTGGGTCTTCGTTGCTGCACGCAGGCTTTCTGTAGTTGTGGCAGGTGGGGGCTACTCTTCATTGTGGTGTGCAGGCTCCTCATTGCAGTGGCTTTTCTTGTTGTGGAGCACAGGCTCTAGGCACGTGGGCTTCAGTAGTTGCGGCACACAGGCGCAATAGTTGTGGCTCACGGGCTCTAAGGCAGCAGGCTCAATAGTTGTGACACACAGGCTTACTTGCTCCACAGCATGTAGGATCTTTCTGGAGCACGGATAGAAACCCATGTCCCCTGCATTGGCAGGCAGATTCCCAACCACTGTGCCACCTAGGAAGTCCCGGCTTAACATTTTTAAAATCAACATACTTTGGTACTTTAAAAATACAATCAAATCAACAGAAGCAGAAAAGGCATTTGGCAAAATTCAATATCTATTCATGACTGAAAAACAAAAACAAAAACTGGACATCCCTGCTGGTGTAGTGGATAAGAATCCGCCTGCCAAAGTAGGGGACACAGGTTCGATCCCTGGTCCTGGAAGATCCCACATGCCGTGGAGCAACTAGGCCCATGAGCCACAACTACTGAGCCCATGAGCCACAACTACTGAGCCTGTGCTCTAGAGCCCGTGCTCCACAACAGGAGAAGCCACCTCACTGAGAAGCCCGCACACCTCAACGAAGAGTAGCCCCCACTCACCACAACGAGAGAAAGCCCATGCACAGCAACGAAGACCCAACGCAGCAAATAAATAATTTATCTTAAAAAAAAGATTTGGACACATCACAGAAGATATACAAATATCCAATAAAATAAGGACATGAAAAGGTGTGCAACACCACTCATCATTAAGGAAACGCCAACTAAAGGCACAACAAGCTACCAAGGTTGGTAAGAATGCCTGAACTTCAAAGGAATGACGAGGATATGGAACAACCGGGAATGCAAAATAATACAGCCATTTTGGAAAATAGTTTGGCCCTTTTTTATAGACTTAAACACAAATACACACTTCAACCATCATTCCTATCATCTCAACCCAAGAGAAAGTATGTGTCCGCACAAAGACTTGTAGACACAAATATTCACAGCCGTTTTATTCATAACAGCCAAAAAACTGGAAAGAACCAAAACACCCATCAACAGGCATGTGTATAGAGTAAATGGTGGTGTATCTATACAGTGGAACGCCAAACCACTCAGCAAGAAAAACAGAATCAAATACAGATATATGCAGCCATCCTCATTTCCAAAACGCTCTGTCTGGTGAAAGAAGTCAGACACAAAAGTGTTCAATCTGTATGCTAGCATTTATGTGAAATTTTTTAAAGAAAAAAAAAAAACGACAATGAATCTATAAAAACAAAAAGCAGATCAGTGATTGCCTGGGGAAGGGAACTTTTGGGGGTGATGGAAGTGCTCTACATTTGGATTCAGGTGGTGTTTACAAGGGTGTGTACCTCTATCAAAACCCACCAAGTTATTTCATACAGGTGCCTTTTATTGCAGGTGAACGATACCTCCATAAAGTCTGATGTAAGAAAATAAAAGTATACAACCTGAGGTTTCCCCTGGCCTCTAACCCGAGTGGTCTGCCCCTCCTGGCCTTGCGGTCTCCTCCCACACTTCTCTCCACTTCCCGCTGGGCACCAGACCGCTTCCTGCTTCTTGCACCTCAGGAGCCTGGGCTTCAGACCACAGAGCCTGGGAGCTGAGCTCTGGATCCAGACTCTGGGTTAAAGTGGCTGCAGCTGAGGGGACTGGTCAGGTTTCTTGACCTCTTTTAAATCAGTTTCCGCAGCTGTAAATGGAATAATGTGCCTTCTTTATAAGGTTCCTATGGGGGTTCCCTGAGCTAACGCACAGCATGGCTGGTGTCTCGCACAGAGGCTGGCAAGCTATGCCCACTGTCTGCTTCCATACGCCCATGGGCCAAGGATGCTCTTTACCCAGGACTTCCCTGGGGGCCCAGAGGTAAAGAATCCACCTGTCAATGCAGGGGACGCAGGTTCAATCCCAGGCACCACAACTACAGAGCCCATGCGCCCTGGAGCCTGCGCACCACAATGAGAGAAAGAGAAAACCCGCACGCGCAACTCCACAGAAGCCCGCGTGCCTCGATGAAGATCCCACGAGCCACAACTAAGACCCAACGCGGCCACAAATAAATAAATTTTTTTTTAAAAGAATGGTTTTTACCTTTTTTAATGATTGGGGAAAAAAATTAAAAGAATATTTTGTGACACACGAGTATTACATGAAATTCAAGTTTCAGGGTCTATCAATAAAGTTTTGTGGAAACAGAGCACATGCACTCACGTATCGGCTGTGGCAGCTTTTCCACAAAACGGCAGAATAGTTGTGACAGGGACCATGTGGCCTGCAAAGCCTGAAATACTCTCTGCCCCTTCACAGAAAAGCTTTTCCGACCCCTGATCAACCATCCTCATCATCACTCCTCCTTTACACCAGCTGTGCCTTCTGTCTGGAAAGTTCCTCCACCAGATCTCAGAATAATTCTTTCCTCCTTTCAACTAAGATCTCAGTTTAAGCATCACCCCCTCAGAGGTCTTCTGTGGTTACCTTGTCACTCTCCTGTCTCTTCACCCTGTTTTCATTTTTGACTCAATTTACCATTTTCTTCCCTGAACCCTGTGCCTGACTTGCAGGAAGCACCCGTAACCACAGGAGCAGATGTGTTCCCGGCACTGGGGGATGGCGCAGAGGGGACACAGGAGATGCTGAGCTTGGGGCTGAGCCGGCTGGATGGAAAGGACCATTACTCAGCTGTGTGTGCAGCTGCGTCAGGGCCAGGCTCGGGCCCGGGAGGCAGAGCCAGCGATGGTGACACATATGCTGCCACCACCCGGAGCTCAGCCCAGGGGAAACACAGGAGTCCTTTCGGCAACAGCAAGGCTGGCCGCATGCCTGCCAGAGCAGCGAGGGCCATCCCGGCCTCCCTGGACAGTGGGGAGGGCCCTGAAGGAGCTTCCACTGAGTCCTGGAGGCTCCCAGGGTTCACCTGCACCTACACCACGCTCTTCCTTCCAAAATATGAGGAGGTTCTGGGGGTGAGGGTGGGGTGAGACTTACAAAGCACACCACACAAAACCAACACAACAGCGACGGTCCGATCAAAGAGCTGCCAAGGTCTCGGGACGTTCTGGCGATCTTCTGTCACAGCCACCCAGGAAGGACGCAGCCCCGGATCCCCTCGCCGTCAGGCCTCACCACACTGCCTGCACAGGGGTCCCGGCAACGGAGCACATGCTCCTCCTCGCCGGACCCTCTGGCCTGGGCATCTATGGAACCAGACTCTCGCGTACCTCTCTGTCCTTTTTTCTCAATCTGATGTGCTGGCAAGGCCTTTCCTAAGGCCACAGAGCCTGGAAAGGGAGGGGGGAGGTTCACTCGCTCTCCTCCCCTCCCCTCCTCCACTACTGCAGCAGTTCAATGGGGCCATGGGCTGACACACACGGCAAGGTGATCAGAAGTGGGGCCAGGGGCAGAGGATGGGGGCTCGTGTGCAAAGACAGGCGTGTCATCCCGCAGTCTGTGAGGAAGGGTTTCCAGGAGGAGAGAACAAGAATCAGATCTGCATTTCAGACCCACCACTCTGGCTACGGTGAGAACGATGAAGTCGAGAGGCTGAGACAGAGCCAAGAGGAGCGGCCAGGAGCAAAGGCTACCCTCCCAGAAGGAAATGAGGGGCCACAGAAGCAGGCTATTCAGTAGAAGGGATGGACAGGAGGGCCAGGATCCAGGGTACCGAGGAGGAAGTTTTGAGGGAGGCTGAAGGTGCGGGAAGACACTGCCACCCAGGCAGCTTGCTCAGGCTAACAGGCGGACTGTGGCAGAGGCACTAGGGTGGGCACCCCTGGGGCACAGACGGTGTGCTGGGTCACCAGAGGTTCATCCGAGACTGAGCTTCCAAAACTGCAGAGTGGAGACAAACGGCTGGTAGAGACCAGAGATTCAGAAATCCGTAGAACACAGACCCCAACGCTGAGCTCACAGATGCAAGAGCCCCCACGCTAGGCGTCTGCCGGCCCAGGCAACCTTCTGGGGACAGCAGAGTCCAGACACAGCCCAAGGAGGTGAGGCATGAGGCCAGGACGGGTCAGTGGAGCGCCCACAAGGAACGAAGGACCGACCTGCTGACGAGGCCCCATCCCAGCGCCCGGCAAGATCTGGCGGGGCCGGGGAGCTGGCTGCTCCCGGAGCCACACACCCCCCAGGCAAGGATCCCAGCCCCCACACCGCACAGAATCCTTCAGGCAACCACCAGCCCCTCAGGCAACTCACTGCAGCCTGGGCTCTCCGCGCCGCCCCAGCCAGGGGCACAGAGGCCCTTTACGTCTCTCCCAAGGAGAGCTCCCCAGTCCCGGTGGGGAGCGCCCGGGGGAGCGAGGACGGGGACTGAGAAGAGCAGTGCGGGGCCCCCGCCCCCCCACCCCCGCGCTAAGGACCCGGGAGGAAACGGAAGGCCCAGAGCTTCGGGGAGGGACAGCCTTCCTCCCGCGTCGCCACGGCCGGAATGGCTCGGCACACACCTCCCGTCTCCGCACCCGGGCGGGGCCCCAGGCGGGCGCGGACCCTCCCTCGCGGGCCCGGGCGCCTCCGCACCAGCGCCGGCCGGCCCCTGTCCCCGCCGGGACTGAGGCGCCAGGGCGCTCCCTGGAGCCTCCGGGGCTCGCCCCGCGGAGGCGCCCGTCCCTGCTCCGGCCTCGCGCCGCAGCCCGCACGCCGCCGACGCGTCCCTGCGCTGCAGGCCTGCCCCGCGGCGGGGAGGCAGGGAACAGCTTCCGCGCCGCCCGCCTGACCTGCAGGCTGCCAGGCTGGGCGCGACCCCACCGCGGGCGAAACGCGGACGGCCCGCCGCTCCAGGCGCCGGCCCGCCGCGCAGCCTCCCCTCCCCCGCCGTCGCCTCGGCTCCCGCCCGCAGGCCCAGCAAGTCCGCGCCTCACCTTCCGCCTGGCGCCAGCAGCCGCCGCGCGGGCGATCCCAGCGGGTCCGCGGCTCCGCCGGCCCCGCGCTCCTCCCGGCGCCGCGGGGGCGGGCCCGGCGCCCAGCTCTCGCCATGGCAACGCGACACTTCCGGCCCGCGCGTCCCGCAGCCGGAAGCCGCGGCGCCCGGTGGGAACCGGGGGCGGGGCCGAGCCCCCGGGGGTGGGGCTTGCCCAAAGCCGCTCTGGGGAGGCTGCGGACCTGGCGGAGTGAACGTCTGCGGCAGGGGCGTTCTTGGCGCGGAGGGGCCCGGGTGGGGCGGGAAGGGCCGGAAGGGCCCGGAGTCAGAAGGGTCCCAGGAGGCTGGTCATCTACACTGAGCTTTTAAGGAAGGGTCAGAGTTCACTCGACAAAGCAGGCGCATCATGGGGGTAGAGAAGAGCATATGCAAAGCTGGAACGACCCCGTGCACTGGGGCAGCGGGAACAGTTGAGGTGGTGGTTTAGGAGCGCGGGGGCCGGTCGGGTGGTACGTGCGGTCAGTGATGAGTAGTCAGGGCATGAGGTGCCTTGGCCGCCAAACCAAGAGCTGGGCTTTATCCTGGAAGCACAGGAGGACCAGTGTAGGAGAGGGGGTGATTTAAGAACAGTGGAGAAAAAGACCTAATGACCGAGTGGGGCTAGGAGGCCATAGATAGCTGGTGAGACACAAGGATCCCTCAGCGAGAGCCCTAGAACTGGATAGGAGTTGAGGAGGTGACAGAGGAGTCCAGAAGAAGCCAGGTGAAGTTTGAAGAAAGAGTCTGAGAGAGTGTAGGGAGCAGTGTGGTACCCCACATACATCACCCATCTCAGCCCCAGGGTTCCTCATCCACTGCACCCATCACTCATCCTTTCCCTCAGCACCTCAGCGAGAGCTGGGCACCCAGTCTGCTGCAGATTCTCAACCCTCTGAGGGTATAACTGGTGTCGGGGGAGGCGTGCTGCTGCCCAAGAAAAGCCAAAATCTTAGAGGAAAGGGATATAAAGTGTGTCCCTGTGCATCTGTGGCTTCCCTTGGACCTGGGGGTCCTAGTTGCAACACCCCACCACTGCTGGTGTCCTGGGCGTGATAATCCCTTGTGCAAACTTGCCGAGTCCTGACCAGGGGGAACCCAGGCTTTGGGGCAGGGTACAGAGCACAGGCCCTGACTGACTTGAGTGGCAGAGCCACAGACCAGATGGCCAGGGAGGCAGTGAGAGGACAGAAGGGTCTGGGACCCAGGAGGACCATGTCTCAGGGCAGCTGCCAAGCGCATTTTTCCAGGATGGCACCTTTGGGCCAAGCCCTGTGCCTGCTAAGCAGTCAGAGGCTCTGGCCAGGCCTGAGCAAGGGATGCTGGCCCTGCAGGCCTCCCCAGGTTCAGTCTCCACTCCTTCCCCCAGAGTGCCCCTCCGCCACGCAGACCAGCCTCCACCTGCCTGGGGAGCATCTCCCTCCTGGCCTAAGCCACAGGGCACTGGGGCTGCCTGGGAAGCCCTGTGTACCCACATATAGCACACCTGTTCTCACTCCAGGATGATGCCAAGTGGTCCTCGCAGGCTCCCCTGGACAGGGACCATGACCCAAAGGGCTGTATTCTCAAGTCCTGGCCCCAAGCAGTATCCAGTAAACTCTTATGGCTGGAAGGCACAGCTACCCAGGGGCACTGCCTGAATGCCCCAGAGGACCAAGTGGTATCCTCCCTGGGGGACAACCTACAGAGTATCTGGACCCAGAGGACCAGAAGCGGAGCAGAGAGGCAAACACGCTTCCAGGAAGTTCTCTCAGGCCAAGTACGTCCAGCTTATCCAGGGCCAGTGAGGTGCAGTGAATAATGAGGGCTGGTGAGCTCCCAGGACCCCCTGTTGACCAGCACCAAGGAGGGAAGGAAAGTGACCTTCAGGGCCTGGGGAGTTTGCTGGGGCCGTGCAGCAGCCTGTGGGAAAATCCCTTGAGTTAACTGTATCCATCTTTTATTTCCTTTTTTTCTCAATTTCCTTTTTTTTATTGGCTGCATTGAGTCTTTTTTGCTGCGTGCAGGCTTTCTCTACTTGCGGGGCTACTTTTCGCTTGCGGTGCGCAGGCTTCTCACTGCAGTGGCTTCTCTTGTTGCGGAGCACGGGCTCAAGGGCACATGGGCTCAACAGTTGTGGCTCGCAGGCTCTAGAGCACAGGCTCAGTAGTTGTGGTGCACGGCTCCATGGCATGTGGGATCTTACCCGTGTCCCCTGCTTTGGCAGGCGGATTCTTAATCACTGAGCCACTAGGGAAGTCCCCCTCTTTCATTTCTCAGGTTTCCTCTAGGAAGCGCTCCCAAACCACCACCAAAGTCCTACTAGCTGCTTGGCCTTGAACTCTGGGCAGGACCCACCCCTCCTTGGCAGCTCACCTTGGACCAATCACTCCCTCATCTGTTAAAAGGGAGCCTAGATCTAAATGGGATAAAGTAACTGTGGGTCATAAGCCCCTTCCCAGTGCTTTTCCTTCCAGCACTAGTGGGGAGCCAAAGGCAGCCCAGGGGTGAAGAATGAGGCCTGGGTAGCCGCCTGCAGCCCCCACTGGAATCTTCACTGCCCCTCCCTTCGAGATTAACCGAAACCTGCTAATTGAGGCTGCCCTCTGCACGCTCCCCTCCCCCACCGCGTATTTCTACCTCCCTTTGCCTCCCCTCCCCTCCCCCTTCCATCCGAATGATAAAGGGCTTGGCCCGCCAGCCCCCGCCTGGCCTCAGGCCCCAGCTCTGCCTCACCACACTACCACACTGCCCCAGTGCCCTGCACCCACCGCCCGGCCAGGGCCCTGCCCACGTTGCTTGCTTCCTCTGCATGGGGCCCTGCAGCAACCCCCGTCTGGGGCTCCCTGGGGGGGAGTCGGCCTCTCACCGCCCCACGAGGAGGAAGAAGAGATACCTGCGGCATGACAAGCCCCCCTACACCTACTTGGCCATGATCGCCCTGGTGATCCAGGCCGCGCCCTCCCGCAGGCTGAAGCTGGCCCAGGTGAGAGCATCCCCGCCCTCCCCCCCCCCACCACGCTCCCTCACACTCTGGGGTCGGACCTGTCCCCCGACGTGTGCCCCACCTGGCCCGTGCTTGGCGGCTCAGGCTCCGGCCTCCACCCCGACCCGGCCCTACCCAGCCATGCCAGTGGGGCCGGTCCCGGCCTGGGCACCCAGGGAGAGAGCTAAAGTGCTCAGGCAGGCCTCTTCCCGGCGAGGGGGGCCACGCATGGGGCAAGGGGAGGGGCAGCGTGGCCCCAGACCGCGCGCCCCAGCTCACGGCTCCTGCCGCCCGCCCCATGGTTTCAGATCATCCGTCAGGTCCAGGCGGTGTTCCCCTTCTTCAGGGACGATTACGAGGGCTGGAAAGACTCCATCCGCCACAACCTCTCCTCCAACCGGTGCTTCCGCAAGGTGGGGCAGGGCCAGGGTCGGAGCCTGGGGGCGGGACGCTGGCGGAAATCCTGAGTATCCGGGGTCCTACGGCCCCACCCAAGCCTGCCTCCCTCCCCCACCAGGTGCCCAAGGATCCTGCGAAGCCCCAGGCCAAAGGCAACTTCTGGGCGGTCGACGTGAGCCTGATCCCCGCCGAGGCGCTACGGCTGCAGAACACGGCCCTGTGCCGGCGCTGGCAGAGCAGGGGCTCGAGGGGAGCCTTCGCCAAGGACCTGGGCCCCTACGTGCTGCACGGCCGGCCCTACCGGCCGCCCAGTCCCCAGCCGCCGCCCTGCGAGGGGTTCAGCATAAAGTCCCTGCTAGGGGACTCCAGGGAGGGGACGCCGCGGAGCAGCCCAAGTCGGTCAGGCTCAGTGCGCTTAGGGGCGGAAGAGGTACCCACTCCACTCCCGCCCTCTGAGAGGCCTCTGTGGCCCATCTGCCCCCTCCCAGGGCCCATGAGAGCAGAGAGGGAGACTTCCCAGGGTGGGAAAAGTAGACCCTCCCCCCTCTCTCCTGAGCCCAGAGCCTGGCCCCTGCACTTATTGCAGAGCACCCCAGACCCTGGGGGACTCTCTGGTGGAGATCACGGGCCCTCACTTTGGGGGCAGCTGCCCACTTCCTACTTG
This sequence comes from Hippopotamus amphibius kiboko, assembly GCF_030028045.1. Classification (NCBI taxonomy): domain Eukaryota; kingdom Metazoa; phylum Chordata; class Mammalia; order Artiodactyla; family Hippopotamidae; genus Hippopotamus; species Hippopotamus amphibius. The sequence continues at coordinate 174,387,615 of NC_080190.1, read as the reverse complement.
CCCATTTACACCCCCAACGTGGTGATGCCATTGGCCCCACTGCCACCCGCCTCCTGCCCCCAGTGCCCCCCCTCAACCAGCACAGGCTATTGGGGGGTGGCCCCTGAAACCCACGGCCCCCCAAGGCTGCTCTGGGATCTAGACGCCCTCTTCCAGGGGGTGCCACCCAACAAAAGCATCTATGACGTGTGGGTTAGCCACCCCCGAGACCTGACCGCCCCTACCCCAGGCTGGCTACTCTCCTGGTACAGCCTGTGAGGCCCCCAGGATGGGGACTGCTTTCCTCGCGCACCCTCTCCTGCCACCTTTATGCCTGTTGAGGAGAAAGCAAGGTGTGTGTGGCGCCAGCAGCGCTGAGACATGAGGCACCAGCCGTGCTGAGAGCCCACGTGTTTATTGGACGCCCACTTGGGCACCACCCGGCCCTGATGGTCAACCCTGCCTCCCCTAACCCGAGGCAAGGCTGGGAGGAGCAGGGCTCTGCTTGGAGTAGCCCTTCCTGTCCCCTTCCTGGTCCCACCTTCTCCAGCCCTCTGTCCATCTACCCATCCATCCATCCATCCATCCATCACCATCTGTCACTTCCCCTCCCTGGCTCCGGGCTGGGGGAGGGAGAAACCTAATGACGGCTCCCGCTTGAAGTCCTGTCTTTCCTCCACTGTTGCCTGGGAAGGAGGTAGCACCTTTTGGGGGAAGGGGATGGAGAATGGAGACCCTAGCTGGTTTTGATGGTGGTAGTGGGGAAGATAACAGTAAAGGAACAAACATTTTAATGCAAGTCTGATGTTTGGTGACGGGGTAGTGACTCTGCTGGCCACTTGGCCAGGGTCTGCCTCCAGGGCTCTGGGATCCCCTGCTGTGCACCGCGATAACAGTAGATGGTGATAAGGGGCTCAGGGCCTGGGCCAGTGGGGCGGCGGGGGTTGGGTAGGGGGTGATCATTACCCCAGGCGGAACACTCCTGCAGGGGAGAAGGGAGTGGATTCTGGGAGCCTGGGGGGCAGCGGGCCCCCAGAGATCAAGGAGGCCACGGGGGAATAGGGACTTTGCTGCCTCTGCCGGCAGAGACGCGACCCAGACTCTTTGGGCAGGACTACGACGGAAGGTCCTCTGGCGGTGCCACGGCCGAGCTGGAGCCGCTGTCCAGGCCGGGGCTTGGAGGGCTGCCGGGCGACGGCGTGGGGGTGCAGGGGGTCCCAGAGAGTGGTGTGTCGGTGCTCAGGGAGGAGGGCGTCCCGGAGCGCGGGGCCCTGTGTGGCCTCGCCGGACCCAGCTCCACTCGGCCCACTCGCTCGGCGAACTTGAGCGAGCACACCGTCTCGCCGAGATCCTCGGGCCGCGTGGAGATCTGTGGGGAGCGGCGCTGGTGGGCGGGCCCGGTGGGCGGGGCCTGGCATGCAAACTTCCCTCCCGCCCGCCGCGGCCGCCGGGCCCCACCTGCAGCAGCAGCACGGCGGTGGCGCCGGGGCCCAGCGCGGGCTGCAGCAGGCGCGTGAGCTGCGAGTCACGGAAGGGCACGTGTGGCCGGCGAGCCCGCAGTGCGGCCATCACGCCTCCCAGCGCCAGCAGCGAGCGGTTGATGGTCCGAGCCTCCCTCAGACGTTGGGCACTGTCCCGGTCTTCACGCAACGTGCCGCCCGCCCCTGCCTTCCAGGCGCGCTCGGACCCAGCCAGGTCCACCAGGTGCAGCGTGCCTGCAGGGGCGAGCGAGCCCGGCTTGGAGGGAGGCCGGGTCTCCGGTGCAGCGAAACCCCCCGCAGGGCTCAGGCGCCGAGTTACCTGCGGTGCCGGGACCGCGAGGTGGGGACGCCGTGCGCATCGTCAGCGTGACCAGGGCGTGCGAACGAGAGCTGTGCTGGTTCATGGCGGTGGCGGCGGTGGCCCGGTTGCTCTTCCCCAGGCTCAGCATCTGGAGGATGGAGGCCGGGGCTAGCATGCTGCCGCGTCCGCACCCCAGGTGGGGTAGAGAGCGGGGGCTTGGAAGACTAGGAGGCCCCACCGGGCAGCCTCACCTGGTGCAGCGCCTCCAGGTTGGGCACGTCCCAGTGGGTGAGGCCGGCCACCTGGATTCCCCCCTGGCCTGCTGGGCCCTGCCTCACTGCCAGGCGCTGGGGAGGCCCTGGCGATAGGAGGTCCCTGGTGGAAAAGGGGAAGGCTCCACTGGGGGTTCTGGGGGGGCTGAGCCAAAAGTAGGGGCCAGGGATGGGAAGGAGGCACCAGTGCAGCCCTGACCTGACAGCCTCATTGTAGATCTCCACCATGCTGAGGGTCACTCGGTGCTGTTCCCCTGTCCCCATCTCCCGGAACAGGGACTGCAGTGCCCTAGGAGCTATGCCGGGGTCCTCAGGAGGGCCCTGGGGATGGGGCGGGGTGCCTCATAGGGCTCACATCCCCGCCTCCAGCCCCAGGAGCCACCCAGACTGCCCCCTTCCCACCTCCATGCTGTAGGTCTTTCCTGTCCCTGTCTGACCGTAGGTGAAAATGCAGACACTGTAGCCTCCAAGGCAGGACAGCACAGCCGACTCCAGCTCCCTGAAGACCTAGGGATAGGAGGAGTTCGGAGGGACCCTAAGCCCCAGGACCTGGAGCAAGGTGTGAACAAAGTTTTTGATTCCCCTGGGAGGAGGCTGGCTCTAGGGAAGCACGGTGGAAGGGTGGATCTCCCAACATATAGAGGAGGCTCCCTGGAGAACATGGCATTTGCAAGAATTTGCCAGGCGGAGAAGGGAAAAGACATGATGGGTAGTGGGCACAGGCGATGCAGAGCACTGGAGTCCTGACGACTGACCGCCTGGGAGGCTGGGGTGCAGCAGTCATGAGCCCAGACCCTGGGTGTGATGGCCAGGTTCAAACTCTGGGCGTGACTGGAGGCAAGTCACTCTTCTCTTTGAGATGAGGACTGTGGTGACGCCTGTTGTGAGGACTGAGTGGTAACGCGGACCAAGAGGGCTAGGGCAGCCCTCGGCACATGAAGGATGAGCCCAGAGGGTCCCACAGGTGTGGGGGTTGGTGGCAGCAAGGATCCTGGAAGCTGGGCCCTGGGAGGGTGCAGACAGGCAGGTGAAGGGGAGATGGAGCTGGGACTTGTGTCCTTTTGGCAACTAGACACCAGCAGCAGTCTTTTGAGCAATGACACGGCCAGCTTTCATGCCCAGAAGGTGGCCGGTAGCGGAGCGGGCTGTCAGTTCTGTTTGAAATGTTGGTTGCCAGCCGCAAGGGCAGAATCCAGAATTGCCAGTGAGGTCACTAAGATTCCATGACTAGAAAGGAGCACCGGAGGTGCTGCTTGCAGAGATGGGGAATATAGGTGAGGGGGCTCCATGACAGAGGCCTTTAGCTCTTTCATCCACAATGGGACGACCCTGTTTAGAAGGGCTACCCAAAAGACAGTGGACAAGGGGTCCCTGTTCAGTGCTGCAATTGGGATGGAGACTGAAGACAGAGTGGGGGTGGTGTGGGGGTAAGTAAAGGTAGGTAGAAAACACCTACGTTCCTCTGGTGCCCCAGGAAGTGGGGGAGGCAGCCCTGGCCACCTGCCAGGCACTCTCATCACAGTCTGTCCCCAAGAGGCCAACACAGGTCTGGGTCTCTGACAGCTCTGCCCCTCACTTCATTCCCTCCAGGCTTTCCGCCTTGTTTCCTGAGCTACCAAAGCTCTAGTTGCAAGGTTTGTATGCAGTGGAGATGGTGTGCAGGAGGCAAGGTGGTGGGGGAGCTGGGGCTCAAGCCTCTGCTTCTCAGCCCGCTGGATCTGGCAGGAGACGGGAGGAGGGCAGGATCCAGGCAGGACAGTGGGAGAGCCTGGAGGCTGGAAGCTCACCTGTGCCTCCCCACTCTCCTTGGCCACAAAGCAAGGAGGGGTACCCACCCTCAGAGCTAGACAACTCTGGACCCTGGGCCAAGGGAGTGGACAGCCAGAGAGGCCTGGGGGAAGGAGGTCACAGCTCGGACCTCACAACAACAGCACCCCAGCCATGCTCCACAGCCACTGAGCCATCATCATCTCAAACGTGTTCCTTTTCCTCAGTGTCCTGGCACAAAATTACTTTCAAAAACGTTCACCTTCCTGTGTAAGCCGTAACGCCTGTCTCCCCCGGCCCGCAGAGTCTGGTGGGGGGACGCAAGGGGAGAGCCCCGGAAGGAAAGCAGGCGCCCAGCTGGGATGCCAGCCCTGCCTCCCACACCCTCCAGCTCCCTTCTCTCTCCTGGGAGGGCGGACACATAGGAGCCTTCTCTGGACTCCAGGGGACTGAGTGACCGTCGACACAGATGAGAGGGTGGGGCATCACCTCCTCCTGGCTGGCATGTGGAGGGAAGACCCAGTCCAGGTGGAAGCGACGCTGGTGTCCTCGATAGCAGGTGGTGACAGTGCCACCCGGGCCAGGCTCTAGGCTCACCAGGCTGGAGGGTGTCCCTGGCCTCAGCCGACATAGCACACGGATGTTTCCTGGGGTACAGATCAGGTCGTGTGGCTGCCTCCCAGATCCTGATGTGTGCAGCCTCCACCTCTGCCGCCCCAGCCCTCTGCTCCCCAAGCTGGCCATACCCTTGAGCTCCAGCAGCCGCCCCGGGCATCCAATTGGGGGCCCCTGCTGTGCCTCAGGGAGCTGAGTCCCAGCCCCTCCAGCCGACAATGCCCCCAGGGCCCAGGATACCTGGGGGAACAGAGATGTGAGGAAGGTGTGGTGGCTAGGAGGGGAGGCAGCGGAGAAAGAGCTGTGGGGGAGGTGCTGAGGGCAACATCCACCACGTGGCCCCCAGCTGTGGCGATCCACAGCTTTCAGTGGCTTCAAGCCCTGGGGGCACCATTCAGTGGGCCTGGGATGGAGCTCAGGGACTGGAGGAGAACCGTGGGCTTCCTGGCCATCCTGGGAGGGATTCCCTGTCACTCCCGTTTGCAAAGAGCACCGCTGTTCTGTTTCCAGAACCTACGATCTCCATTAGACCAGACAACGCCCTGGGGCTGGAAAGGAGGGGAGAACAGGGGTTCCCCAAGGGAAGGCCAGTGACTAGGCTGCCCAGAGAGCAAGTGCAAGGGAGAGGAGCAAGTAACCCTGACCTGGCCCCGGGCTTCTCTCAGCGAGCCCTGGCAGCTCTGGGTAAAGGTGCTGACCAATCCTCGGAGGTCCCCACAGCCCTGACGCAAGCTGGCCATGCGAGCACGAAGTCCTGGGGGTTGGGGTGGGGGAGGCTGTTGTGAGGGCAAGTCCAGGCCCCATGGCCTTCCCGTGAGCTCCGCAGCCCCAGCCCTTACCTGCCAGCTGCCCACGCATCTGCTGCAGCTCCCTCCTGCAGTTCTGCTCAGTCTCCTGCTGGAGCTGCCGGAGGGCCCCCCGAAGGCCCTGCAGCTGCACCTCCTGAACCCCTAGCTGGCCCACCCAACCCCACCCCTGTCACTGAGGAAACAGGCACTTACCAGGCTCTGCCTCAGACACCCCCTGCCCAGTGCCCCAGACTTCCCACCCCCGGGCCCACTTCCCACCTGAACTCGGAGAGCTTCTGTGGTGTTCTGGGCCTCTTGAAGCCGACCCCGGAGCTCCAAGAGTGCCTCTGCATCCTCCTGCTCCTGCAAGGGGAGTGGAAGCCAGATGAACTATGGAGCTGGGAGGGAACTCAGAAAGGAGCACTTGAACTGCCCCATTTTACAGATTAGCAAGTCAAGTCGAGAAAGGCTCACAGAAGTAGTTACAGATCCAAGCCTCCCAATCCCATGTAGAGCTGCTTTTCCCAAGTCCCTTTGCTCTCCTGAGGTCCGTCACTGAGAGGAACCATGGAGTGAAGAAACGGGATTCTCCCATGCGCACCAGTCTCCTCGACAGGGCGACTGTGCACTAGCTGCCCCGCAGTCCGCGCCCCAGGTCTGAAGGGTCAGAGGGGGGTCCCTGCCTCTGCTCCAGCCAGCACGAGGTCCTGAGGACGCCCGGCAGTGTTGCTGGAGACCAGGTGTGCGGGAGCCCCAGGCTGCAAAGACAGTAACAACTGAGGAGCAGGATACCTGGGGGGCGCTGGTTGGGGGGGCAGGGCCCCAGTGCAGCAGCAGATCCCGAGTGAGGCTCAGGCTCTGTTTCAGGGCCCTGTTCTCCAGCGTCAGATGCTGAACCCTTTTCTCTGAGTCTGTCGCTCCCTGGGGGAGAAGGAAGCCCTCAGGACTCACCTGCGGGCTGAGACCCTCTGCAGCCCCTTCCTACAGCCTCCACCCCAGCAGCCTCACCACCCCCAGGCGCAGCTGGCCCAGCTCCTCCTCCTGCAGTTCCAGCTGCTGCTTCAGCTCCTCCAGCTGGAAAGGAAGGAAAAGCACCTGGTGGAACACCTCCTTCCAGTAGCTCCCAGGCCTCTGCTACCTCCTGGACCCCTCACCTGCCCAAGGACGAGCTGTTCCAGCCGCTGCCAAGCACTCTGGTCCTCTTCCAACTGAAGAGGCTCCTGCCCTTGGCTCTCGCTCCTTGGTGAAAGAGACGAGCTTTCTTCTTGGGACGGGGATCCTGGGGTGGGTTGGACCCAGTTAGAATGAAAAAGCTCTCTGGCCTGAAGGATGGGGCACCTGACATCTGGTGGACGTCATGCCCTGGACAAACTCCCTCTTCAACTCACTACTTCTTACGCACCAGCAGGAGTGGGGGGCTGCACCCCTGAGGCTGGCTGCGTTCCCTGGGGCAGGGCCTGCCTCCCCCTGGGACTCCGAATCCATGCCAGGAGGGCCAGGAGCTGACCGGTCACCGTCAACAGTGGGGGAACATCGCCAGGCTGGAAAAAAAAAATACAAATCATAAGTGGAGAAGAATGGGGGCCGGGTAAAGGAGATAGAGCAGTACAGATAGAGATCAGAAAGCCTGGGGAGACAGGACAGGTCACCGGCGGCGTCGCAGCTCTGCTTACCTTGCTCACGTCGGGAGGACTCCCAGCGCTCTCTTCCGCCCCCACCTGGGCGGAGAGGAACTCAGCAAGACGCACGAGCGCCTCTTCCAGGGAGACCTCGGCCGGGCGGCCCTCCGCTCCCCCTTCCGGCCCATCCTCGGACTCCGGGCGGCCTGCGAGGCCAGGGGGTGGCAGGGGTGGGCGTGCTGGCTCACGTGTAGGACGCCGCGCCACGCCCCGGGACCTGCCAGAAGCCTCCCTCCCAGGGAGCGCACGGGCACCCCCGCATCTCCCGGGCGGCGGCGCTTGCTCGTGGGCCCGCAGACGCGGCGCGCCCGACGCACCAGCAACACCTACCGACCAGGCCGGTCAGCTCGGTCCACAGGTCCGCGGCGGGCTGGCCGGGGCGGCGGCGGCCCCCGGGCTTGCAGCGGGCACTCTAGGGAGGGAGGGGGAGCCGCTGAGGAGCGGCCGGGCAGCCTGGGGCTCCCTGCCTCGCGGGCTCGAGCCCGGGGGGCTGCAGCCGGGCCTCAGCTTCCAGCGCCAGAGACGCGCTCGGCGGCACGGCCCGCCCCCGCGTCGGCGCCTCGGGAAGGGGGTCGCCGGCCGAGCTGCGCCGCCCCCGCTCACCTGGGCGGGGTCCCCAGGGTCCGCGGCCGCCGCGGCCCCGCCATCCCTGCGGAAGAGGCTGTAGAAGATGTAGACGAGCAGCGAGTAGAAGGCGTACATGGGAGCGCGGGGCGGCAAAGGGCCCAGCTTCGCGCCGCCCCGCGTCCCCGCGCCCGCCCGCCGCCCGCAGAGCCCGTGCGCATGCTCCGGCGGCCGCCCCCTCGGCACGGCCCCGCACCCCGCTTCCAGAGTCCCTACCGGTCCTCGGCGAGGGACCCCGCGCGGCGGCGCAGCTCCCGGGCTCGGCTCCGCGGAGCTCGGCTTGTCTTTCCTCCCGCTGAGTCCTTGGCGCCCCGACCCCGCCCCTCTCCCCTCCCCCGGGCCCGCCCCTCTCCCCTCCCCCGGGCCCGCCCCTCTCCCCTCCCCCCGGGCCCGCCCCTAAACACCCTCCCCTCCCCACCCCTTCCTCCACCCCTCTCCCCTCCCCTCCCGCCCCCTCCTCAGCCCCTCCCCCAAGGCCCCGCCCCTTCCCCACCCCGCCTCTCACTGTCCTTCCCCTCGTCCCTCCTTCCTCGAGCCCCTTCCCTCCCCTCAAACCAGTGAGGCGGCGCGCCCAATACCAAGCAGAGACCCCTCCCCCTAGCCCCGCCCACCCCTTACGACCCGGTCGCGCTCTACACAACGCCCCGGCCCCGCCTCCCCTCCCGGCCGCTCTAGCCTCCACTCCTCTCGTTGGTTGGCGCGGGGCCGCCGCAGGCCGGGCGCGGGAGGCGGGGTGGCAGCCGGCGGGCGGCGCGGTGCGCTGGTTCGGGCCTCCGGATCGACGCTGCACCGGGGTCGCGCAGCTCAGCGGTCTCTAAGTGCCTGCGCCGTCGCTCTTTCCGGGCCGGGTTCCGAGGACGGCGCCCCCCTCCCCCCAGGCCCTGCGCCCTGTCTTGGGTTCCAGGAGACCAGAGCTAACGCCCACCCAGTCCAGGCCCCGCACCGCCGTTTCCCGTCTTTTCCCGGCCGATTTAGGTTCTTCTCTCCCAAGGTTGCGTCCAGTGGCCTCAGGGCTCCTGCGAGTTTCGGGTGAGCCTATAACAATATTTAGCAATGCGGCTCTGGAACCTGGGAGTCCTGGAGAGACACCCTTAAGGCTCCCTCTCGGCGGCTTCTACGTTCTTCTCCAAAGTTGAGGATCGCTTTCCTGTCCCCTCAAGCTCACTATCGCCCGAGGTATCATGGCCCCCAGGCCAGGGGGCGAGTGGAGCTCCGCCCTGTCCCACCTGGCGCTGGGAGCAGTGTCTCTGCATGCAGCCCTGAGCACTGCCCAGGTGAGTACACTGGGGCCGGGGCAGGCGCGTAGCCCACTTTCAAATCCCAAGAGGGTGGTGGGAGGTAAGTGTGGGGGCCAGCCTTCTATGAGACCCCCAGGCCTTTCCCTGCTTAAAGGAAGGTCCTGGCCTCTTTTTCCCACATTTCCCTTCCCTGTGTTGACAGGCAAATCGAGGGGCCGCTGCTGGCTTCCTGCTCCAGGCCCTGGCTGCTGCCACCAAGCTGGCCCCAGGGCTGGGCACAGATGAAGACTGTCTTGCTGGCGCCTGGGTGGCCACTGTCATTGGCCTGCCCCTTCTGGCCTTCGATTTCCACTGGGTGAATGGGGACTGCTCCTCTGCAAACCTGCTCCTGGGAGGAGGCATGGTGTTGGCAGTGGCTGGTGAACACCTTGGCGCTGAGGGCCGCTCTGTGGCTGGTCAGGCGGTGGTGCTGGTGGTCGCAGTGACCATCCTCATTGTGGCCGTTTTCACGACCAACACTTACGGGATGTGGGGGGGGGTGGTGCTGGGCGCTGCAGGCCTCCTGAGCCGGCTGGAGGAGGACAATCTGCTGCTGCTGCCAAAGGAGGACGTCTGTCGCTGGGCCCTGGCTGGGGGCAGCTGGGCCTGCCACCGGGCCCTGCATACACAGCACCTGCAGTGGGAGTGATGCTTGGAGACAGCAAGGCTGCCATCCTCCCCCATCACAGGCCTGCTCCTAGGGCCTCCTCCTCTAGGGATAGACTCTCCTTCCTCCCAAAGCCAGCTTGCTGCAGAGTGACGGGTCAGGGGACAGAGTCTGGGCACTATCTCCTCCTCCAGCTCTATGTGAGGACTTGCCTAGACCAAAATGAGGGGGACTGGGTCCCAGCACGTTTTGGGGCCTGATTCTGGGCAGACAATGGTGGTGGATCCAGAAGGAGGCTTGGTCTCTAATAAACCTTAGGGATTTAGCAGGAGTATGGACTCTGCCTATTCTTCAGTCGGATTGAGGGGTCCTCCAGTGAGCCTTCTAAGGCTCCTTGGGCAGCAGCTGGTTTCCCTGAGCAAAGGAAGGCAATGCACTGGAACCCGCCCCGGGGGGCTCACTCAGCTTGGCTGCTGGCACCTTTGTCAGGAGGGCCCAGACTGAGAAGATACAGGAGCACTTGCTCTCCTGGGACACGGTGGAGTTCTGAATATCCTTGCAAGGTCTGGCTGGTGGCTCTCTGGGACAGTGACCTTCACCGGCCGCTGGCTGGGGGGGGGGGGGGGATAAGGGAGGGCCGTACCACAGCTGTTGCCAGAAATGTACATCCCCTCCCAGGGCTGACTCGGCCTTTACCCGTTTGCCCTCCGGCCTGTGCAAGACAAGTCCTGATTTCCTAAGACCCTCGCTTTCCTCAGTGGACCTCTCTTCAGCTCCCAACCCCAGGATTAGAAAACGGGATTGGGCAGAACAGTGGGTTAGATTCTGGGTCCAGAGTCCTCCCTTGGGGAGTCCCTGCGCTTGCGTCCTCTGGAAGCGCATCTCGTCCCGCACAGGAGGAAGAGGTGGCCGGCGAGCCAGGCCGTAGCCCCGCGCACGCAAGCCTGGGTGTCCGGGGACAAAGGCGCAGACACATCCGGACGTGGGGGTCCAAGGTTGCCCTGCCTCCCCGGGGACCTAAGGCGTGTGGTCCCGGGCCGGACTGGGGGGAAGCACCCCGCTCACGCGGGACTCCAGGACTCCTCCGCCCGGGGGAGCGCCCCTCAGCTGGTCGCCCGGGGCCCCGCCCACCTTCTGCAGGGGCGGCCCTCACGCGCGCATTGGCTCTGGCGGTCGCGCTGTCTCGCCCGAGCGGCCCTCCCATTGGCCTCTTGCAGCTCACGTGACTGGGAGAAAGAGGGGGCGTAGGCGGCGGCGGTGGGGGAGCGCACAGCGAAAACAAAGATGGCGGCCGCGCCGGGGTCGGTGGCCGTGGCGGCTGCGGGGCGACGCGCGGGCCGGACCCACTGAGGCGGCGGCGCAGGGAGTGGGGCCGCGGGGGCGCGGCGGCGGCAGCGAGAGGGCGGAGGGAGCGCGCGGCGCCCCTAACCTCCAGCCGCGGGAGCGCGCCGGCACCCGCCCGCCGGGCCGGCCGGCCGCGATGTCCGGCGCCGAGGAGGCCGGCGGGGGCGGCCCGGCCGCGGGGCCAGCCGGCGCCGTGCCGGCCGGGGCCGGGGTCGGAGCCGGGGCGGCCGCGGGGCCGGCGGCGGCGGCGGCGCTGGGCGAGGCGGCGGGGCCCGGGCTCCCGGACGAGGCGGGCCTGGCCGGCGCCCGGCAGCTGCAGGAGGCGGCGGGCGACCCCGACGCGCCGCCCAAGAAGCGGCTACGGGCGGCCGAGGCGGCCGAGGCGGCGGCGGCGGCGGCGGGCAGCGGGAAGCTGGAGGAGCGGCTCTACTCGGTTCTGTGCTGCACGGTCTGCCTGGACCTGCCCAAGGCCTCCGTGTACCAGGTAGGGCCGCCGGCCCGACCCCGACCCGGCTCGGCTGCAGCCCCGCCGCGGCCGGCCCCCCGGCACCGCGTCTCCTCGGAGGCGGGCCCGAGCCCTGGGCGCCCGGAGGTGGGACTCTGGCGCCTGTTCGGAAGCTGCTCAAACTCGTTCTCCGGGGACTCTCTTGTTTCCGGCTCTGATCCCCCTTTTTTCTCTTGTTGTAACTGCCCTTATTTCCTGATGGGAACCTCCCGTTTCCCACTTAGGGGGCCCTTCTCTCTCCAGGTTTCCCCGCTGCCGCTTTCTCAGCACTCCCCAGCCCACCCTCAAGCTGACCCCAGAGAAAGCTGGCGATACCTGCGGGCGCTCCTCCTCGCTTCCGATCCTGCGTCCCGCAGCCCTGAGCTCCCTGGGCTCGGGGAGCCCTTGGTCTTTGCTCTTCCTCGAGTTCCTTCTCAGTTCTATTGCAGACACACCCCCGGAAGCCGTCTTCATGTTCTTCCAGTATGGCTGTACCCTTTAGAGTGGAAGCGTCTCCTTCCCCTGGTCGTTTCTTTCTGGAAGAACGTTGAGAAGGCAGGGGCTCACCTCTTTGCCTTCCGCCACTCCTTCCCCTCATTCCTGGTCTGGATGAGCCACCCCCATCAAGCCCCACAGCCCGGGTCCCTTCTCCAGACCCAGGTCCAGCCCAACCCGGTGCCTTCTGGACACGCTGTGCCTCAGGCTGGGCACCCACCGCATCCCACCTCACCCACGCCAGGCCTGGCTTCCTAGGCTGCCGGTGCTTGGGGAAGTCTGTCCACTTCCCTTCTATCTGCAAAGCCAGCCTGGTGGCTGGACTCAGAGTCCTTAACCAGCTCAGGGCTGCCAGAGAGGGTACTTTGCCCAGGGGGTCCTTACTCGTGTACCATGTAGCAGCAGGGTCACGCTCTGGTCCCAGGGTCACTGCACAGTGTTCTGCTTTCTCCATGGTCTCTCTCCACCTCAGCCCTCATCTCTGACTACACCCCCGCCCCCCGAGCCCTTGAGAGGAATGAAACAGGCACCCTGTCACTTTTCTTTGCATTTACAGGAGCTGGGCATGGCTGGTGGGGCCTTGTGCCCCACTGGGAGCCGTGGTGAGAGGGCGGTTTTGTAGTAGGCAGTGTGAGGGTAGTCGGGACAGCCGTTCCCCGGCCTGCAGGTCTCCAGCCTTTCCTGCCCTGGTATGCGGTTGCTTGGGAGGATTCCAGTGTGCTGGGTGATGGAGGGAGAAAAGAAGAGGCCTTGGTGGGATGTGGACTGAGTTCCTTCGGCAGAGGACACGGGCTTTCAACCCACCCTCTTGGGCTTCGGGAAGCTCCTGGCCAGAGGCCCTAGCTTGGCTGTACCCCAGGCCACCTGGCCCAGTGTGAATTGGGGTAGCACTTCTCATAACCCTGTCAGCCTTGGGGGTGCACCTCAGGACTTGTCCTTTCTCTGACTCTTTTTGCTTGTCCATGACCTTTTGATCCTCCCAAAAGGACCCTTTTTTTCTTGGGCCTTGAGTGAGAGTCTAGGAAGCCAAGCCAAAGGTGGGGGGGGGGTCCCAGGGGAATTTGGGGGTTCCTTGGCTCCCCTCGTGTGAGTGGGCTGAAGCTGGACCTGGCGTGGAAACAGGCCATGTGGTGCCGGCTCTTGGTCCACTCAGCACAGAGAGCTGCATTTCTACCTCTGCCCGGAGCTGCTGGTGACTGAGCTTCTGAGCCTGGCTGGTTCAAACCGGTGGCGCTGTGCTGGGAGCTGAGCTCTGTTCTGGGCCGACCGGAGGCAGGCGGCTGAGCAGCTCTAATGGACAATGAAGGTGCTGGGGCCTCCTGGCCTGTGGCCTTCCCCGTGGCCTAGCGGGCTCTGCTCGGTGGCTTCCCAGGGAACTGGTCTGCTAAGCAAGGAGAGCCCACCTAAGCTGAGCTATAGGTTCTGGCACCAGCCCTCCGCCCCACCTCCGTTTTTCCCAAGTGACACCCGGGCCTTGGCAGGGAGTTGATTCCCTCTCATCTCTGGAGGCTTGGAGAAAGCTTTAGAGCGTGTGATCAGTGGGAGAGCTCTTGGCTCTAGAAGGGTTGGCTGGAGCCCTGCCACAGTTGAGAATGTGCTTCGGCTCCTGGAAGACCTACCATGGGACGGGGTGCACCGCCATGCCCTCCCTGGAGCCTGGGGTCCAAGGGGAGGCTTCTTGATGACTGCTTGCTGCGTGCCGTGGTCCGCGTCACCCTCCCAGCCACCCTGGATGGGGACAGGGATGGGGGCAGGGCCTGCCCCGTCGCCTGGTTGGCATCAGAGCTGGGTTTGCTCCCAGGAGGATCTGGTCAAGGACGGCACGGGTCCCACTTGCGCTGCCTCGAAATGAGTGGGTGCAGAGCCCTGTGCATGTCCGTGGTTGGGGCCCACTGCTCCCAACACGTCTTGGCTTGGGCTCAGCCTCTCCACTCCTGCTGGCCTTCTTTGGTGAGTCACGTTGTTGGGCTGTCTCTGGTGGCCATGCCTCGGGTGTGTGGTATGTTCTGCTCTCTGTTCCTACAGGCAATGTTTTGCCTGACCCCACCTGGATGTGTGGCCCGGGGCAGGCCCCAGCAGTGCCGTGCATCTGAGGGCTGTCTCAGGTGGTACCCGATTCTGGGCTGACGAGGAGAGCCCGTGACCCTGCCGAGCCCTGTGTTCTGTGCCTGGCCCTGGGGCAGCAGGGGCATCTCCACAGGCCTCTGGGTGTGCTGGGTGCACAGTAACTCGAAAGCTTGCTCTCCGGCCACCAGCCCCTACCTCCGTGCCTCTAGGGAAGCCTGGGTGGTGGTGAGAGCAGACACCGGCTGCACGGTCGGGCTTGGTCACCTCCCTGATTGGAGACCCTGGCCCCGCAGTGTCAGCTCCGCTGTGGGCCCTTTACGTCACACCACTGGGTTGGGATTCTTGCTCTGGTGTCACACTAGGGCACTCATGCAAGCGGTTCTCACCGTGGCCTGTGTTAGGTCAGGTCAAGGCTACAGCAGGTACGGCAGGTGCCGGCTTTTATGTTCTTTGTGTGGGTGTTAGGTGTATCTTTCGTGACTGGCTTAACAAGGCGTGCAGCCACCTTCCAGGGTGCTGGGTGGGCACGGCAGCGGGCAGCCAGGTGGGGGCAGGAGGGCTGGGGGGTGCAGCAAGGACACGCACACGGGAGCCCGGTGGTGGAGGCCGCAGCAGGCAGGTGTGCTGGTACCTGCCGTGCGTGCAGCCCTGTGGCCCCAGGGCAATGCGACCTGCTCTTCTGCATTCTCTGGAGGAAGCAGAACCTTAGGGGGTGGTGCCTGGAGGGGCGCAGCCACGCCCGATTCCTGACCCCCGTCCGAGACTCTCCCCCAGCCCTTCACGTGAGGTGGGCCTGGCCCTGAGCTGCAGACCCGCATCGGGGGGGAGGAGCCACGGAGCCCTCCCACCCCCGTCGGTTCTCAGCCAGGAAAGCTCCTGTGACCCCCGTCAGGGTGGAGGCGCCGTCAGGGGTCCTCTGTCCTGGGCTGTGGCACCAGCTGGCCTTCCAGTCCCTGTGCCCACGCCTCTGCCTCAGACCTGAGCCCTGCCCCCCCAGCCCTTTGCTCTTGTGCCCCTGCTACCTGGGTGCCCTCTCTTGTCGCTGCCCCTGCCCACTCCTGCTCGTGGGCCCCACGGAGGCAGCATCCAAGCCGAGGTCATCTTCTCTCCCTGCTACAGGATGCCTGTCCCGTCCCACCTGCCTGGGCACCTGACACCATCTGCCCCGTGGGAGGATTGAGGGTATCCTGCTGCACCTCCTGCCCCGCCAGGACTCAGCTCAGCCCAGGGGGCTTGGTTACCTCGTGGGCAGTCATGTGGGTCACAGGCCCAGGAAGCAGGGATGGCTCCATCTGTGCCTGGGCCCTGGCCAGCGTGCGTACCGGCCTTGGGGAGCCTCCGCGCGTGCTGTCTTGTCAGCGCTCACCTTGCCTGGTGCTGCCCACTGTTTAACGTGATGTTTAAGGAGTCTCCACCGGGGCTGCCCGGCTGCGTGGCTTGGGGCCCTCTTCCCCAGCTCCGAGACCGTGGCTGGGTCGTGCTTTGAGAAAAAAGCTTTGAAAACGTATCTGTTTAGCTATCCAAAACAAGGACGGAGAGGAGAGCAAGTTTCTGGCCTCTGACTAGATCGGATCTTGTGCTTTTTGCCATTCAGGTTACCTTTTGATTCAGGCAGCACTTGGGTTCTGAGCAGGCGCCTGACTGCAGGTTTGACGGGCCCCCACCCGAGTCCCTGAGTCCCAGGTCCCCAAGTCTCAGGGTGATGTGACGTCAGGAGCTGCCGGCCCAGAACTTCACCCCAAAACCTGGTGGAAGGTTGGAGTCCTGGCTTCCCTGAGACAGCTGCGCATCTCCGACGCTACCTGGTCCCTTCCAAGCCCCTTGATGAGAGAGGTCGCGGAAGCCTGGGGCTGAGTGTACAGAGGTGTGGGGTGCTGTGAGGCCTGCTGGGCCTGGGGAAGGGGGCCCCCAGCTGGGCTGGGGGGCACTTTTAGGGTGGGTGCTCCGCTGTGCTGTGGAAGGTGCGCTGCTCACACGAGTCTGGGTGCCAAGCCTTCCTTTAGTGGTAAAGAACAGAATTTGGGGGGCACCCCAGGGTTTGAGGGGACCATGGATTCCAGGCCTAAAAGGCCCGCTGATCAAGGACTTGGCCCCTAGAAGCTGGGGGGCATTTCCTAAGACCTGCTCTTGTCCCAAGGCTCAGAGGCCAGGGCTCCTCCTCAGGAGTCCAGATGGTTCGTCCAGCTCCCCCGGGGAGAAGCTGGTTCAGGTAGCAGCTCCAGCCTGCACAGCCTGGGTGCCCTGGCCAGGCAGACGGAGGGGCTGCTGGGCGATGTTCTGGGGTCAGGGACACATGCCCACTCTTGGGCTTGGGTGGGGGCACAACTTGGTGGGGTTGGGGAACCCAGGGGTGAGGGAGGGGGTTTTGTGGAAAGGCTTGTGCCTGGAGTCCTTCCTGCGGCTCCCGAGCAGGGGCTGCACGAGGGGCCAGCTGGGTTCTGCTGGGCGATGACCGTGGTGGTGGCAGGCATTCGTTCTGTGCCGCGTGTGTGGTGCTGTCCTTCCTCTTCAGTACATGATAAGGACAGTCCTGTCCCCGTTGCCTGTTTTTTGGGGTTTTTTTTTGGCCGTCCCTCGTGGCATGCAGAATCTTAGTTCCCCGACCAGGGATCAACCCTGTGCCCCCTACAGTGGAAGCACAGAGGCTTAACCACTGGACCGCCAGGGACGTCCCCTTGTTGTCTTTTGTGTCGGAGAAAATTGAGGCCCGGAGAAGGAGGTGGCCAGCCTAAGGTCATACTGCTGGTGCCCTGTGGAGTCTGGCCAGCCTCTGTCCTGGGAGGGCCTGGGAAGCCCTACGGGATCCTGGGCCGTGGAAGCCCTTCCCTAGTGCTCCCTGTCACCAGGATCCTCCCGGCGGGTGGGGGGGAGGCAGCCCAGCCTGAGTGCTGCAGGGACGGTGCCTTGGGGTCCACAGGCTCTGGGGGGCATGGCCCTGGCACGCTGCTCTCTGTCAGAGGCTTGGAGCCCAGCCAGTGCTGTGCCAAGCCCGACCCCTGCAGAGGCCGGGTCAGTGCTGCCCTGGGCCAGAGCTGGGTCTTGCTCGGGAGGCCGAGGGGGACCCTGGATGGCGGGGAGGGCTCTGGAGCGTGGTGACTGCCCTGCTGTGGACAGAGCCCCCCGGGCTGGGTGTGTGCTGGGGCCGAGACTGACCGCCCGGTGTCCGCCCAGAGAGCATCCCTTGGGTAGCCAGTAAGGGACTCGCTGCTTGCGGACGTTGGCTTGTCCCTTGGCCAGGCTGGCTTTATTCAGAGTGTCTGGCTGGTTCACCGTGTTCCCACTCAGAGCTGAGCTGTTGGGGCTGGAGGGGTGGTGCCCTCGCTTCCCCAGAGCCCAGCAGAGGGCAGGTGCTGTAGCGCGGGAGCCTGTCGGGTCTGGAGGCTCCGGGAGGGTGGGAGTCCTGTAGCCCGCAGGTTCTGAGGAGAGGCCTGCTGGGGGCGGGGGCCACACGTGCGGGTCAGCCCGTCCTGCCCCAGTGCAGTGGGCTCTCGGGGCAGTGCTGGGCGTGCGCAGTCACACACTTGGCAGCCTCGGGTCTCTCAGGAGGTCCCAGGAGACTCCATCCTGAGTCTCTGGCCCTCAGGCCCCGCCCGGCCCGCAGAGACGGAGGAGAAGCCAGCTGGTAGAGCTGGTCACACAGAGTAGTGTGGGGTCCCTAGGCCTGGGGCGTGGGGGGTGGGGCGGGCTGGGGAGGCGGCGGCCTGGGTGTCCTGCCTGGCCTCCTGACTTGGGGGTTAGGCAGCGGCTGGGACCGCACCGAGCGTGGTCCTGCCGTTTCCGGCCTCACTCCCAAGCAGCGCCCTGAAGCGTTCTCCTCCTGTGAATACGTGGTCTGGTCGGCGCGGACTGCCTCCGTTTCTGCCTTCTAGAAGCCACAGCAGTCCTCCCCATGGGGTTGACGCAGGGTGGAGCCAGGCCCACTTGCGCTTAGGCCCTCAGCGGGGGCCTTGAAAGCGCCCGGGACCTGGGCCCTTGTTCTGCACCTCCCACAGGGTGGCAGCATCCTGTGGCGCGGTGGCCCCTCACCCTCTCCTCCACTCCTCGCGTCCCTGGCTTCTCCGCTGACCGCGGGGGGTGGACGGGGCAGGCTGCTTTTCCACCCTGACCGCTCTCGGGACCAGCCTCGCTCCCCCACCCCCAGCCAGCCTGCGCGTCCGGAGCTGCCAGGCCCCCTCCTCGTCGTGCGCGTTGTAACTCTGACCTGACTTAGAAATTGAGAGTGAGCGCCGCTGATGTAGGGCATTTGTGTGGGCCTGGATTCTGTGAATGAGGCCTTTGTCCCCGGCCCCAGGTTGACCCTCAGCACATAGGTCCCATCACTCACGAGACCCCAAGCGTGGCCCACGGGCGCGAATTGTCCACTCAGCCTCTTGCGGCCCTCAGCTCAGGGCGCGCAGACCCCTGCAGCGGTGCGACGGAAGCTGTGTGTACGGAGGACCCCAGCGTGTGTGGGCCTGGCTTGGCAGGGCCTTGTGAGTCTCTGCTGCACTAGATCCCACTTGCAAAAGGGTCCTGGGCCCCAAGGAAGCCTGTGGAAGCACTGCCTACCTGCTTGCCCTCGGCCACGGGGCATCTCCAGTGTCCAGATAGGTGCCTCGCGGGGCTTGGGGGCACGCACTCCCACCAGTGTTCCCCGAGCTCCGAGACCGCTGTGTCTGTCCTGCAGGAAACAGCTCCTCTCCTCTTGCACCTCTGGTTCCCGTGTGGTCTCTCCTCCCCCAACCCCGTGAGCCCCTGCAGGCCCAGGCCCACAGCCCACTGGTTGTCTCAGCGGTACCAAGTGGGTGCCCCGGAGGTGTGTGGAGCCAGTGAGGGAGCCAAGGTAGCTGAGCCAGCGGCCCACTGTCCACATGCCAGGGTCCCCGGCAGGAGGGGCAGGTCGCGGATGGCAGCGTCTGGGCCTTGGGTCTGCAGGCTCAGCGAGGGAGGGGTCTGGCTCCTGGGTCCAAAGCCAGCAGCCCTCCCACAGGCGCACGCTGCCCACGTGCCCTGTCCTGGGCCCAGTGGGCCTTCCTGCCCGCCACAGCTCTGTGCTGCCAGCCCTTGGGAGTGCCCCCTGCAGGAGCTGCGCTGCAGGGCGAGTGGCAGCTACCTTCTCGGCCCAGGAAGCCAGAGGGGCGGGGCCGGGCTGAGGGTGCGCCCGCCTCCTTGCGGGCAGCTGGCCGAGAGCCCGAGTTGTGTGGGTGTCCCCGAGTCAGGCCCTGTGGTGGACTCTGGGGACAGTCCCCGGCCCCTGGATAGGAAAAGCCCTGGTGTGGCCCACCCGTTCCCCGCTGGCAGGCTGCCACCACGAAGAGCCTGAACCTTTGCTCCCAACGAGGGTCACCTCGAGACCCGCCCTCCCCACGGGGGCCCCTGCTGGCCATGTGCACGGGGCTCTGGGAGGACGGCACGGCCCTCCCTTGGGAGTGGGAGCGGCAGTCGGTGCTTGGCAGGCAGCAGCCCGCCCGTGGCCCCTGCAGCCGCGGCCCCCAGGAGGGGCCTGCAGTGGGGCGAGTGCGCGTCTGCGTGGTCCAGCAGGTCCATGAGCTTCACCTCCCTTTCCTTCTCCGCAGTGTACTAACGGTCACTTGATGTGCGCTGGCTGTTTTATCCACCTACTAGCAGATGCCCGGCTGAAGGAGGAGCAGGCCACGTGCCCCAACTGTCGTTGCGAGATCAGCAAGAGCCTCTGCTGCCGCAACCTGGCCGTGGAGAAGGCCGTGAGCGAGCTGCCCTCCGAGTGTGGCTTCTGCCTGTGCCAGTTCCCCCGCTCCCTCCTGGAGAGGCACCAGAAAGAGGAGTGCCAGGACAGGTATGCGCCCGGGCTGGCTGGCTGCCTGCCGGAGGCCGGGCTCCGCACACACCACCTGGCAGCGACCTCGCGGGTCCGGCTCAGCACCGAGCGGCTCAGCACCCGGGCTGCGGTGGGGGCGGGCGGCCCCACGGACAGGACGGGGCAGGGCGGGGGGACGTAGATCTGCAACTGGCAGTGTCTGGACGTCACCCTGGCCCTTCAGGGTTCTTAGTGGTTGTGTGGTGGCTTCTTTCGTAGAGACTGTCCTTGGTGTCCCTGGGCCAGGAGAGTGTGGCCAGCAGAGGGGCTCTGGGAGTGCAGTGTGAGGCGGCACTGGTGCCCCAACTCCCACCCCAGGGGCCAGGCCACCAAGCCTCCCCTGGAGTGAAGCCATGCAGGGCCCAGGATCGTTGTGGAGAGAGGCCCCCAGGCAGTGGGTGTGGTGGCGTGCACACACACAGCCCGCACATGCCCTGCCCCTTCTCAGGCTCTCACTGCTGCAACCCCTTCCTTGGGGCTGGCACGCAGGGGGCATGTCCTGCAGGGAGTGGTTCGTGTGATCAGGGCTGGGTGGGGGCCCACCTTGGGAGGACCACTGGCACAGCCCCCTTCCACAGGGCACAGGTGTGACCGCAGTGCTCGCCTCCTCCCCAGGGTGACACAGTGCAAGTACAAGCGCATTGGCTGCCCGTGGCACGGCCCTTTCCACGAGCTGACAATGCACGAGGCCGCGTGTGCCCACCCGACCAAGACAGGCAATGAGCTGATGGAGATCCTGGACGAGATGGACCAGAGCCACCGCAAGGAGATGCAGCTCTACAACAGCATTTTCAGCCTGCTCAGCTTCGAGAAGATCGGCTACACAGGTGAGGCGCCCTGCCGCCCGCTGCATGCCACACAGGCTGGGGGCGGGCCCAGGGGAGCCATGGGCTCTGGGCAGTGGGCACAGGCTGCACCAGATGGCCAGGCTCTGGACAGGCTCCTGGTGAGTGGGTGGATGCTTAGGGGAGGAGAGGGGCCGGAGCCTGAGCAGAGGATGGGCCAGGCAGGACCCTGGGGGCATCTGCATGGCTCTCACAGAGGCCCTTCCCACCTGTCCTCCCCACCCCGGCCCTGCTACCCCAGCACGGTGGTGTCCTCACTGCATGGGGCTGCACAGCCTTGGGGCTGTCGGGGTCTAACCGGAAGGTGGGTGTGTCTTGGGGGCTCCGGGAGCTGAGGGCCTGCCCTGTGGAGCCAGGGGCAAGAAGAGCGCTCGTCGTGTCAGGTCCTGCCTCCTGCAGGCAGTTACTGCAGTGACTGCAGGCTTCCTGAGGCCAGTGAGAAGATGGTCAGGGCCAGGGCTCCAGGGCGAGCTGAGGGCGCCCAACTCAGACTGCGGAGCTCGGAGCGGATGCCCGGGGATGGGCAGGCTGGACTGCGCTCAGGCCCACTGGATCTCCTGGCCACACCACTGCCTCTGGACGTGCTGGGGAGCAGGAGTCAGGCCAGAGCCTGGTCTAGACACAGAGAATAGCAAGAAGCCCCTGCTGTCGCTGGAGCTGCTGGGGGCACTCTGGCCCTGTACTGCCTGGCCCACGCCAGGCGGCCGGCTCGCAGCGTCAAGGGCAGTCACAGGCAGCCAGTCAGACCGTGCTGCCCGGGCTGGGCCTCGCTAGGGGTAGGCCTGTGGAGGCCCAGGAGGCCGAGGGCTCGGGCCTCAGCCGCAGAAGGCCACGGCCGCTGCTTAGTCGTAGCCTCGGCTGCCCCAGTGGGCACCGTGCCACAGACAGGCCAGGCCAGGCCTGGAGAGTCCGGGCGGACCGAGGTGTCGTGACTGCGGCCCTGGCCAGGCAGGGAAGACTGGCCACCTCTGCGGAGGGACTCGCCGGCTGTGGGCCCCGGGCTCTGCTGAGAGGACTGTGTGACGGCAGTCGCCCACGGACCAGCGGGCCCTTCAGCCGGCCGGCAGAGCCCGGCACCAGCCACGCAACGGCGTTCCACCTCAAGGCCCAGTGTGGGCTCGGGGGCCACGCGCCAGCCTGGCCGCTGGCTTTTCTGGCCGCTCTGTATCGGAACCAATAAAGTGCACTTGTTCACAGAACTGCATCCTGTCTGTGTGTCTGCTTACCCCGGGCCCCTGGGCGGGGCCTCTCCCTCTGCTGGGCCCCGGGGAAGGGCGAGGAGGGCGGCCAGCCGCTCAGCGCGCAGCCTCTGGGCTCCCTGCCGCTAACGCGTGTCACTTCTGTTTGTAGTTGTTCCCCAAAGCTTGCGTGCGCCTCCGTTTGCCATAATTGCGTTTGATTTGCCTTGTGACAAGTAGAGCCCGCTGTGTCCCGGTAAGTTGCCGTCCTCCCTGGCCGAGCCTGCGTCCTCGGCCGGCTGGGAAGGCGCCGCCCCCGGCCCCGCCCGCCCTGACCGCCGGCCCCCGGCCTGTCTGTCTCCACAGAGGTGCAGTTCCGGCCGTACCGCACGGACGACTTCATCACGCGCCTGTACTACGAGACGCCGCGGTTCACGGTGCTGAACCAGACGTGGGTCCTGAAGGCGCGCGTGAACGACTCGGAGCGCAACCCCAACCTGTCGTGCAAGCGCACGCTCTCCTTCCAGCTGCTCCTCAAGAGCAAGGTCACGGCACCCCTGGAGTGCTCCTTCCTGCTGCTCAAGGGCCCGTACGACGACGTGAAGATCAGCCCCGTCATCTACCACTTCGTCTTCACCAACGAGAGTAACGAGACGGACTACGTGCCGCTGCCCATCGTTGACTCCGTGGAATGCAACAAGCTGCTGGCCGCCAAGAACATCAACCTGCGGCTCTTCCTGTTCCAGATACAGAAGTAGGCGGCCCCGCGGCACCATTGCCCATCTCAGCCGAGGAGGGGGAGGAACAGAAGCGAACCCTGGGACGTCTGCATGTGTGTGCGGGGGTGGGAGCGCCCCCCTCGCCCTCTGCCCCACCTCCCCATCCCGGGCACCGGAGGCCGGGCCACCGCAGAGGAGACGCTGCTCGGGGACCCGAGGGGTGTGGCGCGGCGCGGCAGCCTGGCCCCACCACGCAGGAGGCCGCACGCCGGGCGCACACGGCCCCTGGGCCGGGCTCGGGGGCACTGACCTCTCAGACGGCATATTTGATTGCAATTAAAAAGGCACCCTTGTTTCCTACTTTCTGTTTTGTTCGAGGGGACGGCATGGCTGTGATCGGACAGAACGGGGTCTTCGGTTTGGTCAGGGATCAGAGCCCTCCCGTCCCTGTGCCTGAAGCGTCACGTGCGCCCCCCACTCCACCCCCCGCCAGGAGAGACTTGGCATCACTGCTCCCTCTGTCACAGGCCTGGGGGGGGACGGGCGGGGTCGGGGCTCTCAGAGGCCCCAGCACACCCCACCCCCGGCTGCTCCAGGGAGGCGGGACTTGGCCACCAGGGCTCAGCGGACTTCTCGGAATGCAGGGTGATTTTCTGTCTCTTTCCAGGAAAAAAATTAAACCCTTTACAGACTCTTCTATAAGTTATGCAAACTTAGCAAGAGATTATCTTCTGTGTTCGGCCTCAAGGACTCTGTCCCTAGGCTGTGAGGACAGCTCTGGGGTCAGCTGGTGGTGAGCAGGCCTGGCTGGGTGAGGGTCTGAGTGCCCCGGCCGCCCCCATGCTGCTCTCGGGGGCCAGCTGCTGGCTGTGCGTCCAGGGCTCTCTGTGGAAGTCGAGGCTGGGCAGCGTGGTTTCTCACCCAAGGGAGGCGGGCCCCCCGAGGTCTCACAGGGGGAGGAGCCCAGCCTGGGGACCCCGGGACCTTTGGAACCTATGGGGGAAGGGAGAGTGTGGGCCCCTGCTTAGGAAACAAGGCCCTTCTGCAATAGCTTCTTGCTTCAACACCAAAGAACGGTCTCTTTCCCCTCGGCCAGGCTCGCCCGTGCTCGGAGCAGCCTGTGCCAGCTTGGCCCCCGTTGCCTGGGCCCTGCAGGCTCAGTGGGCAGGGCGGCCCCGGACTGTCTCTGGGGGCTTCTCTCTCCTGGCCCTCGAGGTGGGAGCCGAGAAGGGGAGTGACGGAGCTGCGGGGTACAACTCGAGCCTCAGCCCAGTTCCTAGTGGCCGAGGTGGCCCTCCCAGGCAGGCAGCTCCGGGTCCCCCCCTCCTGCAAGGCCGACTCAGCTTGGCTTGCCCTCTGCAGGGAAAGACCCCACCGCAGCCTCAGCCCGTCCCTATGGGCGCCTGACCCAGGCACGCCCTGGCGTTGTCCCACGGCCCTCGGGGCTGCCCCTGCCTGCCTGTGGGTGCAGAGGATGACACTCAGGGCCGCGTGGGCCAGGCCTCCTGTGTATGGGATGGCACCGTGTCACCACATCGGGTCTCTTGGGGACGGACACCCTCTCTGGATTCCTAAGTGACCATGTGGTGAGCAAGGCCAGGACAGGGGTGGGCTCGTCTGGCTGTGTGGGTCGGGAACCTGTGTGAGACTGAGGCAGCAGGGGAGCTGACCCCCGGCAGCTCCCCGGGGTGGGGCAGGTGCAGGTATGTGGCTGCCACAGAGGGCGAGGGAGGGGGAGGCGAAACCTGGGCCGGGCTGCCGCCCTGCGTGTGAGGGATGGGGCGGGAGGGGCTGCGCTCCGTGGCACCAAGCTCAGAGTTCCAGCTGCGTGGAAGTGGGTTGGCACCCAGGCAAGGCCCTCCCCGTAGGGATGTGGGTGTGAGTCTGGTGGGGCCCGAGAAGGCTGCTAATTCTCCAACATGGCGCCCCCCCACCCCCACCCCCCGTGACAGTCACCTCAGCAGCTGAGCCTTACAGCCTGGTGGAGCTGGGCGCTCTGGGACATTGCAGTGCATTCTTGGCCAGTGCTGGAGGCTGGCACCATAAACTTCCAGTGGCATCTCACTGGGAGCCACTGGTTTACTGGAGAAAGTCCCAATCATGTCATAACAAAGGAGAAGACACCAGTGGTCTGTCTGCAGGATCCCAACCTACCTTGGCCTCCTGAGCTGGCGGGGGTGGGCATGTAACCTCAGCAGATATAGGGGGAGGTCTGGGGGCCCAGGTCAAGCCAGCCCCCCTTCCCCTCTCACCCTCACTTCCCTTTAAGCACTACATCTCTCAGTTCACCCAAAGTGAGACGTTTACAAAAATAATAAAAATAAATGTTTAAAGAGAGGAGTAAAGAGGTGTTTTTACTGCTGTCAGAGACGACTCACATATTATGTTGCTTTTGTGAGCTGTGTTCTTTTTGAATATTTCTGTATGTAACTATCGTTTTTAAAAAGTTGCAGACCAAGTTTTGTTTGTATTTCCTTACAAGACAGCCTCGTGGACGGGCTTCCCTGGGCCCTGATAGCCTCCCACCCAGCGGTCAGCTGCTGGCCTCCACCCTGAGGCCTCCCCAGCCAGGCCTGCAGCTCGTGCTCACATACCCGCTCTGCGCATCCCTGTCTGATCAGTGGGGAGGCCGAGGCTCGAGAAATTGGGTCCTCTCCGAAGGGGGATCAGGCGCCAGGACCAGGGCTCTCCTGGGAATGCTGGCGCTGGAGGGCTGGAGGGGGAGAGGCTCTCCGGAGGCGCCCTCCACTCTCAGCCCCATCAGCTGAGACAGTCTTTGTTTCCGTGGCTCGGCTCCCCCATCCCCACCCTGCCTCTCACTGTGCCCCTCGCACCTCACCAGCCTGCCTGCCAAGCAGCCACCTTGGTGTCAAGGCCTCCTGTCGTGTCCCCAGGGCTCCCCACGCCCCCGATCTCCTGCAGCTGAGGGGTGGGTCACAGCGCCCCGGGCCCGGATCCTGCTGCTTTTACCTCTCAGCACGAGACGGTTTTGCAGTTTTAAGGAGCGCACGCTGTTTTCCAGGAATACAACTGGCGCGCACACCGAGGAAGCAGTACCGCGCTCTGCTCTTTTTGGAACACACAGCCCCCTTCCCCGGCAGCATCGGGGGTGGGAGTCCCCACGGGGGACGCTGTGGCGCGTCGGCGGCTGATGCGCCAGTTCTGCGGGGACGCCCCGATCGTGCCCGGACATCCGAGGGCTTCCTCTCCTCCCACGCGAGGGCAGCGCGTTCCTCCGGCCAAGCCGCGAGGGTGGGCAGGTTTGCGTGTGTGCGGGGCAGCGGCCGCCCGCGGCGGGAGCCAGGAGACCCCCCGCCAAGAGCGGCGGCAGGAGGCGGGGCGGAGCAGCGGCAGCGCTCGCGAGGCAGACCGTGGAGTCGCGGAAGGCGCCCGCCGCGCTTCGGACCCCGGCGCCAGCTCTACTACAACTCCCAGGATGCCTCGGGCGGCTGGACTACCCTTCCCGTGATGCTCCGCGGCAGGACTGGGCCTGCGCGCGGGGCCTGGGGGCGGGGCGGCGGCGGCGGCGGGAGAGCGCGGGAAGTCCGGAACCCCGGGCGCGGCGGCCGGAGTATGAGCCTGGACCGCGAGCTTCGCCGTGAGTCCAGGGACGAGCGTCCGAGCGCGGGGCCGGGGGCGGGCCTGGCCCTCCTGGGCTGAGAGGCTCAGCACCCAAGGCCCCGTCCCTCTTTCTGCAGAGCTGAGCAAGGCCAAGGCCAAGGCCCAGAGGAGCGGGCAGCTGCGGGAGGAGGCCGCCGCCTGCCACCAGCTAGGGGAGCTCCTGGCCAGCCATGGTGCGTGGGGTGGAGTCCGGCCCTGGGAACGCGGAGCCGGGAGGGCCGGGGGGTCCTTCCTGAGTGCCGGCCGGCCGCCGCCCCGCCGGCCCTCGCGGCCCCTGGCCCACTGCCCGGCCGGACTGAAGCATGCCCCGCCCGCCCAGGCTGCTACGCGGAGGCCCTGCGAGAGCACCGGCAAGAGCTGCAGCTCCTGGAGACCGCCGACGACCCTCTGGGCTGCGCCGTGGCCCACCGCAAGATCGGAGAGCGGCTGGCGGAGATGGAGGACTACTCGGCTGCGCTTCAGGTGGGTGGAGGCCGGCCAGCCTCCACGCTGGCCACACCCCGCTGTTCCCGGCTCGCGTCTTGCGGGGTCCGCTTCCGAGAAGCGAGGCCAGGTCTCTGCCATCCAGGCCTCTGGCTGCAGGGGAGAGGGGGACGCGCTGCCATGGGGCCTCACCTTCAGAGAGCCCTGCGCCGGTTCCTGGTAGCCTGGTCCTTGGGCATGCCTACCGCAGCCTCTCTTGGGAGCCTGGCCCCAGAAAGAACTGATGACCACGTTACTGGAGCTGAGATCAGGGGCTGGCTGGGTGGGGGTCCAGACCCTCTGTCCACGCAGGGCTGCCCTCCTGGCCCCAGCCCCTGGGGCTGCAGCAGCCCAGCTAACTCCCCATCATTGTCCCTACTCCCACCCCCACCCCACCCCCACCGCCATGATTTTGGCTGGTTGGAGTGCGCGGCGCTGGTCCTCCCGGGCAGCCCTTGGCCTAGAGAAAGCGGGGTGTGTGCGGTCTGGCTTTGGTCTGCTCTGTGGGGGATTGGGGGACCTTGAGGGGTTTGCTTGAGGTGGGGATGGCTCACAGTGGCCGTTCTTCTGTGCTGTAGCACCAGCACCGCTACCTGGAGCTGGCACGATCCCTGTCCAACCATGTCGAGCAGCAGAGGGCCTGGGCCACCATTGGCCGCACCCACCTGGACATCTATGATCACCACCAGTCCCAGGATGCCTTGCTGCAGGCGCAGGGTGCCTTCGAGAAAAGCTTGGCTATCGTGGATGAGAAGCTGCAGGGTAACTGCCCTTGGGGTCTGGCCCTTCCCACCTCTGCCTCCTGAACTCTGCCGGGAGAACTGTGTACAGCCCCATTGCCCGCCCTGCCTGTGCAATGGGTCCACCTGTCTGGGCTTCCCTTTTGAGGCTGAGATGGGTTCTCAGAAGCAGCAGCCCGCCCCCCGCGCCCCCCAGTGTGAGGAGGCAGAGCCTGTGCTCCTCACGACCTCAGGTCCGGCTACTTTTGCTCTTTGTGCCTCCTCTGTATCTGCACCAGAACCACTGGCACCTAGTGAGACGCTAGAGCAGGGGTCCAGGAGAGGCTGGACAGGGCCCAGGGCTGGAGACCCCACGTGGAGGTGGGGCACTGAGTGTCTGGAGGGGCGTTTTCCAGGTTCACTGGCCAAGCGAGAGCTGAGTGAGATGAGGACCCGACTGTACCTCAACCTGGGCCTTACGTGCGAGAGTCTGCAGCAGGCAGCCCTGTGCAATGCCTATTTCAAGAAGAGCATCTTCCTTGCCGAGTAAGGCCCCGCTTAGTCCCAGGAGGGAGCGGAGTGCCCCTTGCTGGAGGAAGTACCCGGGGCCTGGGCTGCTCCCAGGATTCGCCTGAGAGGGCCGTCGGGCGGACCTCACCCTCCGCCCCGTCGGCTTCCTGTTGGCAGAGGGGCAGGCTTGGCTTTGTGGGCGCCGGAACCCTCCGTGGCTTCGGTGGGTGCCTGCTGTGCTGTCCCTAAGCGGCAGTGCCCCGGCCCCTGAGCTCCCGTCCCCACCCACAGGCAGAACCACCTGTACGAGGACCTGTTTCGTGCCCGCTACAACCTGGGCGCCATCCACTGGCGGCAAGGGCAGCACTCGCAGGCCATGCGCTGCCTGGAGGGCGCGCGGGAGTGCGCGCACGCCCTGAAGCAGGGCTCCATGGAGAGCGAGTGCTGCCTGCTCCTCGCGCAGGTGCTGCTTCTCAGTGGCTCTGGGCTGGGCTCTGGGGGCTGGGCCATCGGGAGCCTGCGGGCCTTACCTGCCCTGGCTCCCCAGGTTCTCCAAGACCTGGGGGATTTTTTGGCTGCCAAGAGAGCTTTAAAGAAGGCATATCGGCTTGGCTCCCAGACGCCTTTGCAGAAGGCAGTGGTCTGCCGGACCCTCAAGTATGGTGAGCTTAGGAGGAGACCCGGGGGGTGGGGGGAGCTGGACCCCCCAGGAAGGGGTAGGGAGGGCTGCTCTGCTTGCGTCCTTTGGGAGGTGGCGGCATCAGCAGGGGACCTCTCCCCCCCCCACTTCCTCTCCTGTGAGCTACACTCAGTGCAGCGTCGGAGGGGCACCCAGGGTGGTCAGGAGGCTGCCGTCTGTGCACAAACCAGCCTTGCTGGCAAACTCGAGAGGGGAGTCCCCCCCCAACGGGGCGGGGGCACGGACCGTGCAGGTGACTTAGCAGGACGGGTGCGCTGCAGTCAGCAGGTGCCCCGCCCCACGCCACGAGCCAGCCCCTGCCCTGAGTTGTTTTCCGCTGCTTGTTCTATTCTCGCTGCGACCCCACAAGGTCATTCCTCCTACCTCCCCCCCCTTACCAGCGGGTGAGCGGGGTCTGGGGCGGGCGGCTGGCTGTCTGAGGGCGCGGCCAGCGGGGGGCAGAGCCAGGTCAGGCCGCGGGCGGTGCTGCCCCTGCACAAGGCTCTTTCCGGCAGTGCTGGCCGTGGTCCGGCTGCAGCAGCAGCTGGAGGAGTCCAAGGAGAGTGACCCCCAGGGTGCCATGGGCATCTGTGAGCAGCTGGGGGACCTGTTCTCCAAGGCGGGTGACTTCCCCAAGGCTGCTGCAGCCTACCAGAAGCAGGTGCGTGCCCAGGCTGGGGCAGGGGGCGAGGGTGCCAGGCTGCGGGCCACGGGGTGTGGCACAGCGCTGGCCTCGCTGTCGTCGCCTTCCCAGCTGCGGTTGGCGGAGCTGCTCAACAGGCCGGGCCCCGAGCTGGCCGTCATCCACGTGTCCCTGGCCACCACCCTGGGGGACATGAAGGACCACCGCCAGGCCGTTCACCACTACGAACAGGAACTGAGGCTGCGGGGCGGCAACGCCCTGGAGGTGAGAGGTCAGGGTGCCTGGCCCTGCCGCCCTGGGGGTGGGGGCGGGGGCGGGGATGGCGGGCCTTTCCCTCCCAGGGCTGTCATCCTGTCTAGCAGGCCACCGGGTTCATGCTTCCTCCGCCAGGAGGCCAAGACCTGGTTGAACATCGCGCTGTCCCGCGAGGAGGCCGGGGACGCCTACGAGGTGCTGGCGCCGTGCTTCCGGGAGGCTTTCAGCTGCGCCCAGCGGGCTCAGCAGCCCTGGCTGCAGGTGTGGGAGCCCGTCTGCCCGCCCACGGTGGGATCTCCACACAGAGCTCCCCCACGGCCTGCCTGTCCCCCGTCCCCTGTCCCCGTCTGTGTCCTAACCCTGATCCGGGTGTCCCCTGCTCCTCAGAGGCAGGTCTTACGGCACCTCCACACGGTGCAGCTGAGGCTGCAGCCCCAGGAGGCCCCTGACACGGAAGCCAGGCTGCAGGAGCTGAGAGTGGCTGAAGATGAGGGGGACGAGGGGGACGAGGAGGACGAGGAGGATCACGACGCCCTGGAGGCCATCGAGGTGGAGCTCTCAGAGAGTGGTGAGGTTCAGGGCCGGCCCCAGCCCGGTGTTCCCTCCCTGACGCCTGCGTGGGGCTGGGCTGGGCTGGTGGGGCGGCCCACCGGCTCCTGACGGGAGGGAGCAGCCCGTGAGATGGGTGGAGGAGGGCTGGGTGCGGGGAGCTGGGCTCAGCCCAGGGACCTTCTTGGCGGGGCTGGTGGTGGGAAGCCGGCGGGTGTCTGCAAGGGAGGTGGCTTGGGGCAGACCCGGGAAAACACCCCGAGAGCGGACGGAGGAGCTGAGCGCTGCGTAGGTTCCCTGAGGCCAGCACGTTCAGCCCCAGGGGCGTCTGTGAGGGGCGGGCTGCTGCAGAAGCCATCTCAGGCAGCCAGCTGGTGGGTGGGCTCCAGGAGTCATCTGGCTTCCAGGTGCGTGGTCCCTGAGGCCAGGAGGGGTGGCTTCCGTTTTGACCTTGAGGGGCCTCCAGAATCTCTGGGACGTTTCAGCCTTGTCTTAGGGGCTGCACGTGTGGGGAGGGGGCCACAGGAGGGGCGGGGAGAGAGAACCCGAAACAGGAATTCGGGGCCACGCTGTCCGTTAGGCAGTTACCCTAGAGGAGCCCCTGGGGAAGAGCGAGGTGCTGGGAGGGGGCCGAGGGGAGGGGCGGGGTTGGGCCAGGAGCGGGTGGGGGGAGGCCGGCGCCAGGAGAGCAGCTCCCGGGCTCGGGATATCCCGGGGCGGGGGGCTTGGCTCACCTGGGGTGGCGGCTTGGCTCTTCCAGAGGATGAAGCGGACGGGTCCCGGCAGCTGGAGGAGGACGAAGAGCTTCGGGGCTGCTGGGGCCAGCGGCGGGTGAGCAAGGTGAGGACCGCGGCTGAGCTGGCGTGTTGCCCTCCCGTGCCCCCTGGCGCTGCCCAGGCCCCTCACGCCTCTGCCCCCACCCGGGGTGACTGTGCCCACAGTGGAACCGGCGCAACGACGTGGGGGAGACCCCGCTGCACCGGGCCTGCATCGAGGGCCAGCTGGGCCGCGTCCAGGACCTCGTGAGGCAGGTGAGCCTGCTGCCCCGCCCCGGCCCCTGTGGCCGTAGCAAGGGCTCTCGCTGGGGCGCTGTCTCCCCAAGGGACAGGGCAGGGCGTGAGGGCCGGAGTCGGCACTGTGGACTCCACCGCATGGTGGGGAGTGCTTCCCTCGCTCTGGTGTGACCTGGGCCAGGGCCAGGCTAGGGGGTGGGCCCGGGAGGCCCTCCTCAGGCTCCAGAGCCATGGGGAAGGGCCAGGCGCCTTCCTGTTCTTGGTCCCAGGGCCACCCCCTGAACCCTCGGGACTACTGTGGTTGGACACCCCTGCACGAGGCCTGCAACTACGGGCACCTGGGTGAGCGTGGGACTGGGGGGTTCTGGCATATGACGGGGGGAGGAAAAGGGTCCCTCCCAAGGATGGGCTTGAGATGTGGCTCACGCCCCCCACCCCCCACCCCCACCCCACGTCCACAGACGTCGTCCGTTTCCTGCTGGACCACGGGGCCGCGGTGGATGACCCGGGTGGCCAGGGCTGTGAGGGCATCACGCCCTTGCACGATGCCCTCAACTGTGGCCACTTTGAGGTGGCCGAGCTGCTCGTTGAGCGAGGCGCATCGGTCACTCTCCGAACCAGCAAGGTGCGCGTGGACGCGGCCAGGCGGGCGTGGGCCGCGACGGGCGGGGCTCTGGTGCCAGCCCTGCTCAGCTGGGTCCCCACAGGGCCACTGTCCGCTGGAGACGCTGCAGCAGTGGGTGACGCTGTACGGCAAGGACCTGGACCGCGAAACGCGAGAGAAGGCTGCTGCCATGGAGAGGCTGCTCCAGGCGGCCTCCTTGGGCCAAGGCAAGCAGGGGGTCCGTCTGCCCCGGGGCCCTTGCCCCTTAGCGTGAGAGTCAGTCCCCGGGGCCTTGGGTGGCAGGGATGGTGCCAAGCCCTGCCTCATAATAGATTCGATCTCTCCGCAGCTCCCCAGAGCCTCCCAAGTAACCATCTTTTTGATCCTGAGACCTCTCCTCCCTCAAGTCCCAGTCCAGGACCCTCAGAGGCCTGTCAGGCCAGTGCCAGGGTTTCCCAGGGGCTGGCGGTGCCAGCTGTGGCCAGGCCTCGCAGGAGCAGGCACAAGCTGGCCAGCAGTAGCAGCTCGGAGGGCGAGAGCTGTGCAAGCCCACCCCGGCCAACGCAGAAGAGGCTCCGGCACTCTGGCCCGTCACCACAGGCCGCGGCCCAGATGCCCAGCCCCGCTGATGACAGGGAGGCAGCCGCAGCGCGTGCCGGCTGCGCAGCCTACCGAGCGGCCATCCGCAGAGTGGGCAGTGCCCAGAGCTGCCGCCTGGGCCCCAGCGCACTTCAAGGCCGCAGCAAGGCCCCTGGGGCCCCCCGGGCGGCGCTCATCCCTGAGGAGGACTGCTTGGCTGGGGACTGGCTGGAAGAGGACTTGCCACTGACCCACCGTCGCAGGGGCAGCCGCCCGCCCCGCCCCCAGAGCAGCGGGGATGTCAGCGTACACAGTGCCTCAGGGTCAGGCAGAGACCCGAGTCCCATCAGGCCTCGGGCACAGGCCAGGCAGAGCCAGCTGCCCCATCTCGAGAGTTGGAGTGCACTGGTCAGAGCAGATGAAGCCTGCAGCTCAGCAGAGCTCCCACGGAGCCCCGACGTCCCCAGGGCCTTGCCCACTGGGGAGCACCCTGCAGCAGGCCAGCCCTCGGTGGGTGCTCAAGCCTGGCGCAGAGCCACCTCCCAGGTGGGGGCAGGGGCGGCGGTGCAGGGGGGCTCTGTCTTTCCTGACTCAGCCGGTTCTTCCCTGCCCACACCTGCTAGGGTCGTGCCCTGCCGCCTCCCATCCGGGTTCGAGTTCGAGTTCAGAACAATCTCTTTCTCATCCCCGTTCCACAAGGGTAAGGCATTCCCTGTCTTCTCCCAGCCCCTGGCTCTCTCTGCGCCTCTGTGGGCTCCATTCAGGGGGGTGGTACCCAGGGCCAGCAGAGGGCCTTCACGTCTGTAGATTGTGTAGCATTTGTGATGAGAACCTATCTGGCTTTATCTCATCCTTGGTGGGCTGGTAGCTGGGGGAGGTGGTGGCTGGCACAGGCTTGGGCAGGCCCTGGAGTGGTCAGGGCAGGCCCTGTGTCCCTAGGAACGGCCCAGAGGTGCCGCAGGTGTTCAGGGGGCGCTGGCGTGTCGCGAGCAGGAGGAGAGGGAGGAGCCAGACGAGGGAGCGGTGGACCCCGGGGCCTCTGCTCGGCAGGAGCCTCGCCGGGTCCAGGACTCAGCTCCCCTCTGTCCCCACAGCAGGGAGGCCCACTCCGTGGCCTGGCTGGCCGAGCAGGCTGCCCAGCGTTACTACCAGGCCTCTGGGCTGCTGCCTCGGCTCTCCCTACAGAAAGAGGGGGCCCTGCTGGCCCCACAGGACCCCATCCCCGATGTGCTGCAGAGCAACGAGGAGGTGAGTGGCAGGGCCCGGGCCCTGCGTTCAGGGTGTTGGCCAGCACTGGGTGCCGGGGCTGCCCAGGGGCTGCCCACCGCTGGTGCTTTCCAGGTGCTGGCCGAGGTGACGTCCTGGGACCTCCCTCCGCTGCTGGATCGCTACCGCCGGGCCTGCCAGAGCCCGGAGCAAGGTAAGTGCCCCGGGGCCTCAGCGGGCTGGTGTGTGGGCTCCACCCACCCGTGCCACTCCCAGGGCCTCAGGTGGTGTTCACCAGGGTCCCCTCCCACCCTGCCTGCCCTTGGGTCTCCCTCCCTCACCTCCCACCTCGGGGCTCCCGTCTGGAGGCGGGTCGGCACCACCCACGGGCTGTGCAGCGTGGCTGCCCGGGCGCAGGGTCCGCGGGCCTCTGATGGCCGCCCCGGGGCGCAGGAGTGAGGGGGGGCTGCCTGGCTGCCTCCCGTGGCTCACAGGGCAGGACGGGCAGGCTCGGTCCCGGTGACACCACGTCCCCCCCAGGGGAGCACCAGCAGGTGCTGCAGGCCATGGAGCGGCAGGGCTCAGGACCCGCGTTCAGCGCCTGCTCCCTGGCGCTGCGCCAGGCCCAGCTCACCCCGCTGCTGCGGGCCCTGAAGCTGCACTCGGCGCTCCGGGAGCTGCGCCTGGCGGGGAACCGGCTGGGGGACGGGTGTGTCGCTGAGCTGCTGGCCGCCCTGGACACTGTGCCCGCCCTGACCCTCCTCGACCTCTCCTCCAATCACCTGGGCCCTGAAGGCCTGCGCCAGCTTGCTGCGGGCCTCCCGGGGCAGGCCGCCTTGCAGGTAGAGGCGTGGGGGGTGGTGGGCCAGGACCAGGGCAGCGTCTGAATGTCCGTGTCCGGCCCGTCCCCGGGTGGGAAGGTGCGGCTGAGGGTGCTGGCCAGTACCTAACTCTGGGTGGCGCAGAGCAGATTCCCGGGGGTGCCTGTGTCTCCACAGAACCTGGAAGAGCTGGACTTAAGCATGAACCCCCTCGGGGATGGCTGTGGCCAGGCCCTGGCCTCCGTCCTGCGGGCGTGCCCCTGGCTCCGCACCCTGCGCCTCCAGGCCTGTGGCTTTGGCCCTGGCTTCTTCCTGAACCACCAGGTGGCCCTGGGCAGTGCCTTCCAAGGTGAGCTGCCTGCCGGGCACGCCTACGCCCTGGCCCTGGGGAGAGCGCCTCGAGCTCGAGGACTCCTGGGGCACCAGCCCAGCTTTCCGGAGCGCGTAGGTAGACGTGCGAGTGCTGGACCTGTCTGGGCTAGAGGGGTGTCAGGCGCTTGCCTGGCCTGGGTGCCCCCCTAGAACACAGCCCTGGTCCCAGCTACGCTGCGGCAGGGCCCCGGCCCCACGGCTCTCACCAGCTCTGAGCATTCTGTTTGCCAGCGACGATCTGTCTGCAAGCCCACTGGGCCTGCAGAGACCCGTAGCACCCCCGCTGACCGGCTGGAAATGCAGCTGTGAGCGCAGCGGCAGCGGAGGAGCCTGAGACCCGGCGGCAGACAGAATGCTCCCCACCCCCTCCCCGCCCACGCGGGCACGCCCCAGCCTAGGGCCTGTCTCAGGTCGCCTGGGGCCATCCTGCCACGAGTAGGGGCAGGTAGGGGACCCAGAAATGGTGGGAAGAAGCTGAGCTTGGGTGTCCTGTCCTGCCCTGCCCCCCACCCCCGCCGCCCCCGGAGACCCTGGGCCAGAGCTGCCTCCGTTTCCCTGTGCACAAAACCTTGAGGGTGAGGACTGCTTCCTGTGGGTCATGAGGGTTCTGCGCCCAGGACTGTGCAGCAGGGCTGGGGGGCAGGGGGACTGGCCTGCGGGGCTGACAGGTTCCGGCCCCTGGTACAGGCGCCAAGTGCCTGGAGACCCTGTCGCTGTCCTACAACGGCCTGGGCGCCAAGGCCCTGGCCCAGGCCCTGCGGAGCCTGCCAGCCCACCGCCTCCTGCGCCTGGAGCTGAGCTCTGTAGCCGCCAGCAAGAGTGAGCCAGGCCTCACGGAGCCCGTGGTCAGCTACCTGACCAAGGTATGCGGTCAAGGAGGGACACTAAGCCAGAGGCAGCCGGGGCCGCCCAGGACTGGCAGGGTGGTGCTGGGAAGGAAGGGGCTTGCATGTTAGGGAAGAACAGAGGCGGGGAAGGCTTTCTGTAGGCCCGCCTGCCGCAGGCTGTCAATTCCTGGCCGGCAGGGAGCTTGCCTGGGACCCAGGGTGGCCTCCCCACCCCCGGCAGGTCTTTTCTGGGGGCCCTTCTGGGCAGGGCTGGTCCCAGGACGATCACATCGTTGTGTGCCCAGTGTGACTTACTCCTGGAAGAAGCGGCATCTCCTTCGGACCCCGACTGAGGGGACACTGCCCCCTCTGGCACTTCAGGGGTCAGGCCGTCTTCACCCGTTGTTCTCGAGGGAGAGGGAAGGCGTCTGGCTGCCTGGGTGGCAGGGAGGGCAGGTGCCCCACTCAGGCTGGCTCTTCTTGGGCCTCCGTTGTCTAGGAAGGCTGCGCCCTGGAGCACCTGAGCCTATCGGCAAACCACCTGGACGACGAGTCTGTGAGAGATCTGAGCAGGTAACGCCTCCCAGCTCGTGCCACCGCCGTCCTGCAGGGGTTCCGATCTCAAGGCCCAGGAGCTGGGGACGCTGAGGCTCCTCCCCCAAGTGTGCCCCGAGACGTGGGCCCCAGCCGCACCCCGGCCTCCCACTGGCCCTCGTGTCTCTTCCCACACTCCCGTGGCTTTCGAGAGTCTTTCCCTCTGGTGTGTCCTCTCCTGTCACCCTTCGTGCAGCAACCTGCACCAGGGCCACTGCTCCCGCGGCCCGCCAGCCTCAGCTCGCTGTCGGGAGCCTGAGGCACCCATGCCAGGCGGGGGCAAAGCCTGCTGGGCCTGGCCTGCGGCTCCCTGAGCCGTGGAGTCACCTGGGGCCGTCTCCCCTCGTGGCGGGGGCTGACCCCCAGGCTTCCTCCCTGTACCAGATGTCTGCCTGTCTGCCCCTCCCTGGTCTCGCTGGACCTGTCTGCCAACCCCAAGATCAGCTGTGCCGGCCTGGAGGAGCTCCTGTCTGCCCTCCAAGAGCGGCCCCGAGGCCTCAGCTTCCTCGGCCTGTCAGGTGAGCTCTGGATATGGTGGCCACACCTGCCACGCCAGGGCTGGTGACACAGCTCTCTCCTCAGGGACCTGCCCTAGGCCCAGGTGCCTCCTCTGAAGGGGCTGTCACTGCCACCAGCCAGACTGCAAGGGCGGGCTGGCCCCCTGGGGTTGCCGCAGCAGAGGACGGTGACCAGTGTGACTGGGAGCAGGTGCGAGCCTCGCCCCTCAAACCAGAGGGCAGGGGGACCGTGGGTCTCTGCCTCTGGCCTGGTCAGCCTGACCCCTCAAGACCACGGCCGGGGCCCACTGCCACAGGGACTGGCGCGTTCCTGTTGTCCAGAGGGAGGGCTCAGGCCAGGATGGCAACACCTGCCTCCGAGGGCCCCTCCCACTTCCTGGCCAGGGCTTCCCTGACCCTACTGTCCAGGCCTATGGCCTGACTGAGCTGGCTCTCTGGCCACACTACGGTGTAGGACCCTGTCAGAGCTGTCTTGAGAATGACCCCAGGGAGGTGCATTTGGTGAACTGGCCACCCAGCAGCCTGGCACATCCTACTGGGTCCCGGAGCAGGGCAGACCACGCTTTGCCCTCTAGGGAAACAAGGGCTGGGAGTGCGTGTGCACACAGGGGACCCCTGGGTTCTTTCTGCTCCTCACCCCCTGCCCCACAGGCCCAGGCCGGCTCCTCCAGGAAGGCCCCCCTGAAGGCAGGCTGGTCGGAGACCTGCACTCAGCTGAGGGGCTGCTCCCTACACACCTGGCTTCCTGGCACCTTCCTCCTCTCACCAAGCTCCTGGGGTTGTGAGCCTGCTGGGTACTCTCAGGTCTCTCCGAGGACTGAGACTTGGCAGCTCAGTGTCCTAAGACGCACAGGTAGCCCCGTCAGGTCCATTTTATGGATGGAGAGACCCAGATAGCATCAGACACTGTCAGAGGCACACATGTGAACGCAGTGTTTCGTTTAGCTGACCTCCCTCTTGCCCAGCCACTGGCTGTGAAGGGAGTCCGCGGCACTGGGAGAGCGCTTCTCCCTAGAGCGCTGTCAGGCCTCTCCTGGGCTTTGTGCGTGCCCCTCGCTGCAGTCCTTGGGGCCGCCGAGGAAGTGCATTTCCTCCCAAGGGCCACACTGGTAAAGAGAAAAGCTCTGCAGGGCCTGCTGCGAACACCACTGGCTCCCACGAGCTCCCCACACCGCGCACCCTGCCAGGAGCAGCTCCCTGAGGCTGACTCCTGCCTCTGCTCTGCAGGTTGTGCTGTCCAGGGCCCCCTGGGCCTGGGCCTCTGGGACAAGGTTATGGTGCAGCTGCAGGAGTTGCAGCTGTGCAGCAGACGTCTCTCCGTCGAGGACCGGGATGCCCTGCACCAGATGCTGCCCAGCCAGCTGGGCCCCAAAGCGTGCACTCTGGACCGGGGCCCCAAGCTCTTCTTCAAGCGCCTCTGACCAGCCTGCGCCGTGCCTCGCCCTCCCCACCCGCCCAAGCCTCTAATAAAGGAAGCTGCTGCCGCCCGTCACCTCCGTCCCTGCTGCTGCCTGGAGGATGGGTGGGAGGGGGAAGGCAGGGTTCACTTTGTTTTCGGGAAGCTCAGAGCCCTCTGGCGTTGAGGATGATACTGAAGCCGGTTTGTCTGCCCGATAAGCAGTGAATCAAAACCCTAAGGCTGGGAGGTTTGCAGCAGAGAAAGGACTTAGTCACAAGGCAGCCAAGTGAAGAGGGAGGAGGACAGATCTCAGATTCGCTTCCCCAAAGTGTGGGCTTGAGATATTTATGGGATAAGGAAGCAGGTTGGGGGAATTCCCTGGCAGTCCAGTGATTAAGACTTTGCATTTTTGCTGCTGAGGGCCTGGGTTCGATCCCTGGTTGGGGATCCCACAAGCCTTGAAGCCAAAAAGGAAGAAAAAAGCAGCAGCAGGGTGGTCTTAGATGTGGGGAGAGATTGGAGGTAGGACGGAGGCGAGGTAACCTGTGTTTCGCACAGGTGTATCTGAGCTATTTCGTGGGACGCGTTAAACATGGCACGTGATCTGAGGGTGGGAGTTTGAGCCCAACGGTGTGAAACGGTCATTCACTGGACACCCGCACAGGACCAGCTTTAATTGGCATGAGCTCAGACTGGACAGAGGTGACTCCAAGTTCCTAAAAAACAACTCGGAGCAAACACATTTTTCAGGATGTGCACGTTTTTGTATCAACAAAACGAGCTTGGTAAAGATATCAGGGAAGGCAGGCTACGCGGGGAGGGTGTTTTTTTGTTTTTTAATTTTATTTGTTTTGGCCGCACAGGGTCTTCGTTGCGGCACGCGGGGTCTCCATCGTAGCCCTGCAGGATGGTCTTAGCACGCGGGCTCTAGTTCCCCGACCTGGGATGGAGCGTGGAGCCTCACCCACGGGACCCCCAGGGAAGTCCGGGGTGGGGGGGTTGAAGTATACTTAATTTGCAATGCTGAGTAACTTTCAGGGGTGCAGAAGAGCAGTTCAGTTCAGTTCACGTGTATAGAGGTGTACGGTTTTCTTCAGGTTCTCCACTGCAGGGGACTACAAGATGCCGAACATACTTCCCTGCGCCCCACTGTAGGGCCTCGTTTATGAGGGGCCTCTGTCACCCACCAGTCTCTGCTAACCCCGTGAGGCCCGGCTTCGAGGCAGAGCCAGCCGCGCCGGGGCGCCGCCCGCGAAGACCGAGCCTCCCCGGCTGCTCCCGGGGCCGCGCCGCGCAGGGTCCCCGCCGGCGGGGCGGGGCGGGGCGCGGCTCCGCGCAGGCGCGGTCGTCGGGGCAGCGCGCGCAGGCGCAGAGGTCTGCGCGCCCCGCCCCCGCGCCATCTCCGGGACGCGCGGGGCCGCTCAGGTAGTCCGGGCCGGAGGCGGGCGGGAAGGGCGGCCGGGGGCGCGGGCGGCCGGGCTCCTCCTCGCTCCCCGCCTCGGGGCCCCTTCCCGCGGCGCCCCGGGTCTCCTGGCGCCCCTCGGGGTTCCGGGGCTGGCGCCTCCGGTGCGGAGGCCCCCGCGGCCTGCGCGCCGCGCCCCCGGGCCCCGGTCGTCGCCCGCGCCCCCCGGGCTTTCTCTGGGAGCGCGCCGCGCCGGCTCGGGGCCGCTGGGTGAGGTCCAGCCGAGCCTTCGCCCGCGGCCGCGGGCGTCCCTCTGCGGGGCTGCGTGGACTCCCGTCGTAGAGCCCCAGACGACCCCCTCGCCCTCCCCTCCGTCCCGCCTCCTCTCGGTGCTGCAGGGGGGTGGCCCGGGGGGTCTCCGTGGCCGCACGCCACCCCGCCCCCGCGGGCTCTGGGACTCGCAGCGGCCTTCTCAGCCGCGTCCCCCCTTCCCCGGCTCCCCTTAAACAACCTGGGCCCTTTCCCAGCCCCCAGCCTCCGCACGCCCGGGTGCCCGGGGCTCAGCCTCGGCTGCTCTCCGACCCCTCCGTGCCGCTGGCTCAGCCCTGCCAGCCCTGGCCTCTCCCTGACCTCCAGCCGCCTCAGCAGCCTCCTTGGGTGTCTGTGGAGCCCTTCAAAGCCAACACATCCACCAGCAGTGCTTTCCTGCACGCCCAGCTGCCCTCCACCGCCTGCTTTGTTCTCCTTGTCCATCTCGGTTCACCTCACTGTCGTGATGCCATTGGTCCAAAAATAAGGGTGTCATTCTTGAGTCCTTTTTCATTTTACCCCCTTTCAAAATCCCCCTTGAGTCGGGTGGTTCCATTTCCAAAGCACCTGTGAACCTGGCCCCAGCCGCCGCATCCACTTCCCAAGTGGGCAGGGGCTAGTGCCTGCTCAGCCCACACGGAGCCCCGAGGACTTGTCTTCAGTCTTCCAGGTGCTCCCACTGGCTGTGCCAGGATAAACCCAGACTCCTCCTCCTGACCTGTGAGAGCTGTGCCCTTTGATACCCTGCCTCTCTGTCCTGGTCGCTTAGGACACCCCTCCCTCAGAAAGCTCACCTCCCCTGCTTGTCTGCTTCTCTAAATTCATTCCTGTGTAGAGACCTCACATTAGATGTGTATGCCCTATGCCCAAATGCCCGTCCCCCGGTCTTCTGTCTGGTAGCCGCAGCCTCTTCCTTTTTCTGAGGGCCGCCTGACTCAGAGCAGCCTGCCCTGACTGTGCTCCAGGGCCACTCCCCCCCATTGCTTCACTCCTGCCTGAGGTGCTCCCCTGCACCTGCCTTCTCCTGGCCGCCTCCAGGGTGGCTCGGTGCTCCCAACAGTGCAAGGCACCCTGTGTGTTCGTGGCTGTTTCTGTTTCTGCCGAGGGTGGGGAAGCTCTTCAGGAGGCGCAGCACTCGGGTATTAGGGGTCACCTTGGAGTCAGCACCAGCTCTGCTCCCCAGGTCTCTGCTGTGGCCACCTGAGCCTGCAGGATGTTTCACGGGATCCCAGCCACTCCCGGCCTGGGAGGTGAGTGTGGCCCAAGCTGGGCCCAGGGACCCAAAATGCCTAGGCTTTCAACCTCTGCTGGAGAGGCTGATGGGAGCGGTGGCCGGGGAATGTGGGAGGTCTATAAGTGTCCACCCCCACAAGGCCTCAGGGGGTGGCCAGGGGCCCAGAGACCTCTTCCAGGTGGGGTCAGCTGGGCACAGAGATGGCAGCTTTAGTGTGGCTGGAACTTCAGGGGGTCTTGGGTATCCTGGAGTCCCCAAGCCAGGAGGAAGTTTACAAAGCATGTGACAAACGTATGTGCCCATCATAAGCAAGGTGTGGTCACTCAGCGGTAGAACAAAGTAGCCGAGAAACGGGGGCAGTGGAGGGCCAGGCCTGGCGTGCGCCCCCATGGGCCCAGGGACGTGTCTTCTGCTCAGGTCGCCCCACAAACTGATGGGGACTCTGAGATTGAAACTCCTCTAGTTTCTTTTGGGCTCTTTGGGCCATAGCACAGGGGAGGCCTTGGGAGGGGTGCTGAGATGGGGCTGGGCCAGGGCGGCGGACAGGCTTGCTGGGGTGCCCTTCATAAGCAGCCTGCCAGCTATATGCCTGTTCTGTCGCAGCCCCTGGAAACAAGCCGGAGCTGTACGAGGTGAGTGGCAGGCACCCGCCTGGCAGCGTCGGCCAATAGTCTTTGTCCGCGTGGTCCTCACTGGGGCCCCCGCAGCCACCAGGGTGCTGCTGGCCAACCCTCTGCCGCTTCTCCCCGACAGGAAGTGAAGCTGTACAAGAATGCCCGTGAGCGGGAGAAGTGAGTCCAGCACCCAGGCTGCCTGCCTCCCCGCCCAGGCAGCCTCCCCTGCACTGTGGGTCAGAAGGATATGGGGTCGGCCCAGAAAAACGGGTGCCGGGAAGCCTCTGCCAGGGGTGTGAGAGGGGCCGCCAGACACAGCTCCGCCTCAGCGGAGCTTGGGCACTCAGGGCTCCGGGACCTCAGCGTCCCCGCCGTGGCACCCCCGCTAAAGGGCGCACCCCCCCAGGTATGACAACATGGCAGAGCTGTTTGCGGTCGTGAAGACGATGCAGGCCTTGGAGAAGGCGTACATCAAGGACTGCGTCTCCCCCAGCGAGTGAGAGCCCGCCCCCTCGCCGCCCGCCCGTCCTCGGAAGCTTGTCTCCGCCCTCCAGGGCTGGGGCGCTCAGGAAGGAGCAAGGGCGGGGCTCTGAGGCCCACCCAGCTCAAGGAGCGTCCCCGTGGGTGCTGGTGGCCTTGGTGCCATCTTAGGCAGGGGCGTCCTGGCGGCAGTAGCCAACCCTTCGGGGAGGGGGGCCCGGTCCCCTGGCTTCAGGGTTCTGCTCCAGCCCTGCCCCCCAGAGCCTCATCAGGGCGAAGGCTTAGAAGGCCAGCAAGGGGCCTTGGGCGGCCAGTCCGTGGGCGCCGCGGGCTAGGCCCGGCAGCCAGGAGCTACGTGGGGCGTCGGTTCCGTGCAGCAGCCCACCCCCCCCACCCCCCACAGAACCATGAGCTGTCGATGTGGGGGCACAGCCGGCACGGCCTGAGGAGCAGGCACGGGGGGCCTGGCGGGGGGCTGATCTGTGCCATCCGGGCCAGGTCCTGTGTGGCAGC
This sequence comes from Hippopotamus amphibius kiboko, assembly GCF_030028045.1. Taxonomy (NCBI): domain Eukaryota; kingdom Metazoa; phylum Chordata; class Mammalia; order Artiodactyla; family Hippopotamidae; genus Hippopotamus; species Hippopotamus amphibius. The sequence goes on along the minus strand of NC_080190.1, from coordinate 174,345,355 downwards.
CGTATGTTGGCCATTAGCACCTCCCCGCCGCCCCCCCCCACACACACACCTTCTAGAGTTCTTTTTTTGTATAAACCAAGTGAGAAGGCTCAGCCCCCGATGGCCCATCTCTGGCCCTTCACCCAGCCGTCCGTGAGCGCCGCCCCGTGTCTGGAAGCGCAGAGGATAAGCAGGACGTGCCAGGCGGGGCCGGCTGGGCGCTGAGGGTGGCAGCCTGACCCTCTCGCCGTAGGTACACTGCGGCCTGCTCCCGGCTCCTGGTCCAGTACAAAGCCGCCTTCCGGCAGGTTCAGGGCTCAGAGGTCAGCTCCATCGATGAATTCTGCCGCAAGTTCCGCGTGAGTGAGCGGCCCCTCCACCCTGAGGGGCGGGGGTGGGCGTGGGGCTGTTGGGCTGGGGCCAGGCTGCCCCGGGAGGCCCAGTGCTGTGTGCCCTCCGTCAGCTGGACTGCCCGCTCGCCATGGAGAGGATCAAGGAAGACCGGCCCATCACCATCAAGGATGACAAGGGCAACCTGAACCGCTGCATTGCTGATGTCGTCTCGGTGCGCAGGCCCGGGGGCCGCCTGGACTCTAGGGGGTGGGCGGTCCTCCTGGGCAGTGTCAGGCCAGCCCCCTGAGGCCCCTCCCATCCCGAGGCCCATGTGCGATGTGCCCAGGGAGGGTTCCCAGCCACTGACAGCCCCTGGCTTCAGGAATGGGTGGAGGGGGAGGCCTGCTTGACCCCCCAACTGAGGGTGAGGGGTCGGTTGGGGCTGTCTTGGGCTCTGCCCTGCGGAGAACCAGGCTGGGGGTCCTGCGGGCTCTGTGTGGTCTCACACACACGTGCCCCTAGCTCTTCATCACGGTGATGGACAAGCTGCGCCTGGAGATCCGAGCTATGGACGAGGTGTGGCTCCCGGGCGGTCCGGGGGGCCGGGGTGGGGGAAGCGGCGTCGGGCGCAGGGTCCCAGCGGGCGCTGTTCCCACAGATCCAGCCCGACCTGCGGGAGCTGATGGAGACCATGCACCGCATGAGCCACCTGCCCCCCGACTTCGAGGGCCGCCGGACGGTCAGCCGCTGGTGAGCGCCGCCCGCCTGCCCGCCCGGCCGCCCCGCCCGCCGCGGCCCCGCCCCCGCACACACGCCGCTCTGCGCCCTGTGCCCCCTGCAGGCTGCAGACCCTGAGCGGCATGTCGGCCTCTGACGAGCTGGACGACTCGCAGGTGCGCCAGATGCTCTTCGACCTGGAGTCGGCCTACAACGCCTTCAACCGCTTTCTGCACGCCTGAGCCCCGGCCCCCCTGCCCCCGCCTCCCGCGAGGCTTCCGGCGCCCCCCGCACGTCTGTGTACGTTTCACCGTCCACAGTGGCCCCGTCTGTGGGTCTGTCCATGCTGTCTCGCGCCAGGAGCCCCCCTACCCCCAATAAAGATGCTTTCTGATCTCTTGGCTGCTGTGGGTGTCGGGAGCACACAGCCGGTTCTTCAGGGAAGAGCCTGAGCAGTACTGTAGAGGCAGCAGCCTCCCTGGTGGGCCCTTCCTAGCAACCCAGCAGGGGCGAGCCGCCCCCCCCTCCCAGGCCCACACCTACCCCCACCCCGCATCTGAGAGCTTTAGGCCGCGTGGGGGCCCAGCTGCCTAGCTGCACAGGCTGCTGTGCTGCTGGGATGGAGGGCTGGCCGCAGCCCCGCCTGCGTCTCCCTGCCCTGGAGGACACGCCTGTCGGGGCAGGGCCCGTCCTCCTGCAGTGGTTCACAGGAGGCCTGGCTGGTAGTTCAGGGTAGCAGTTTGTCCTCCCGCCTGCCACTGCGGGTGTCCCTCACCTGGAAGCGAGGCCCAGCCTGTGCACACTACAGGAGCCCCTGGGTCGGCCTTGCCCAAAGCCTGGTGGGGAAGCAACACCAGCGCTCACTGTGCCCGCTTCAAGACCTTGTGCCATCAGTGCCGAAGCTGCCCGGCCTGCGGTGCTCTCGTGCGCTGCCTCTTCCTCCGGGGCAGACAGCCGCAAACCAGAGGCCAAGGCTCTGCGTTCCCAGGCGGGTTGGTTACAGTTCTAGCAACTGCAGCGCTGGGATAAGGGACGTGCTAGAGTTTCATTGTAACATTCTCTCTCTCGGTGGTGCTTCTTTGTATCTGGTTTCTAGAGGTAACAAAATCAAGTATGTGGTATTTCCAGCAGTGATAAAAGAGGTCCAGGGAGGTCCCAGGCTGCTAACGAGGAGGTGCCGTTGCATGTGGGGGGCCAGGGGAGGGGTGCAGGCAGCCAGGTGAGAAATGACGCTGAAGGGCAGGTGAGGACTTGGGATTGTACCCAGGAGCCCTCGATGACGCGAGGGGCTCAGGGCAGAGGCCGCCATCTCCCTTGTGTGTCAGGAGGGAGGAGGAGACCCTCGGGTGCTGGGTGCGGACTGTGCTGTGTGTGGCACCCACCGTCTTTGCCGCCTGGCTAGATGCAGCAGTGGAGTGAGAACGCCAGCCTGAGCCTGAGCACCTGGGTGGAGGAGCTCTGATTGAAGTGTGGATACCTGGGGAGAGGGGCCCTGTCTGCACAGGCTGTGCTGGACTTGGCTCTCAGATGGTCAAGGGGAACTGTCAAGTGCATGGTTGGACAGCAGAGACTGGAGTTTCCGAGAGAAGGATAAAGGCTGGAGTTTCTGGGCTGAAAGCCTGCTATCACGGGTGCCAGGAATTCTACCCGAGGTGCAGGACTGGCACTGCTGCGCTTGGAGATTAGAGAAAGACCAATACAGGAGCCAAAGAAGGGGCAACCGGGGCCTGGGGAGGAGACCAGAGGCCCAGGTGTGGAGGATGGTGCGCTCCACAGCGGACTGAGACGAAGAAAACACCGCTGCATCTGGCCTGTGGGGGCTCTCAGTGACCTTGACAACATTGCGGGTGGGGGTGGGGCTTCAGGGGAGCCTGGGAGAGGTCACCCATGCTGGAGACCCCACGACCTGCTGTTGAGGGGGCAGAGGGCCAGGGAGGGTTGCTTGGGTCTTTTTTTAATTCTTTATTGCAATGAAATACGTAAAACATAAAGTTGGCCGTCTGAAACATTTTCAGGTTCAGCGGTATTAAGTGCGTCACCCCCGTTGTGCACTCACGGCCCCCATCCGTCTCCAGGACCTTCTCATCTTCCCAAGCCAAAACTGCCCCCGCTAAACACCTCCCTATCCCCACCCCAGCCCCTGGCACCCACCATTCTACCTTCTACCCCTGGATTCCCGTGACTCTGAAAACGTCCAAGTTAAATAGAATCATACAGGGTTTGTTCTTTTGTGACTGGCTTATTTCACTCAGCGTGATGCCCTCAAGATTCATCCATGTTTTAGCACGAGACAGGATTTCCTTCCCTTTCATGTCTGAATAATATTCCATGTTGTGTCCAGACCACATCTTGTTTATGTGTTCAGCCACCGACCGGCACGTGGGCTGCTTGCATCTTCGGGCTGGGCTGCTGTGGATACCCTGCAGTGAGCGTGGGCGTCGGGTGCTTGCTGGATGATGGACTGCTGCCGGTGGCCTGGGGACAGGCCCAGTGCCAGGAGCCGTTCGGGGATTGCCTAAAGGCTCAGGCAAGGCCGAGCACTCCGGGAATGGCCTGCAAGGCGGGAATTCCGATGAAGGCATCTTCGGTTCGGGAGAGCTGCAAAGCAGGCATCTTGGAAGTACCGGAGTTCTCCGAGATTTAGTTTCACTATGAGTCTCCTTTGTGTACTTTTCTTTCTAGGAGTGATGAGCTCTCTGGGTGAGGGGCGCCAACGCCGCCTTCAAGAATGGTGGCTACCCCCCCCCCCCCCCCCCCCCCCGCTTTCTTGGTGTTGTGGAAATTCTATGGGCCGCAAACAAATCACATGTAGACCCTTAGGGGGCCCGGGTAATGGAGGAATGTTTAAACTTATTATCCCCACCCTTGGGCCATGCTGGCAATTCGGCCGTCATGGGCCATGCATTGTGATCAGGAATGCTGCCTCACCCAATCACAATGATCCCAAACCTCTGAAGTGAGGGTCCGTCAAACCAAAGTTGCCTATAAAATATCCCATGCACTCTTCCCTTATAAGAACGGACTATTACGGGTATCTATGTTATGTCCATGTCCTGTATGTCTGCTGTCACGTAGCATAGAGAATGTAGCTCACTGATTAAGCTTAACCTGCTAACAATGTGTCTGTCACGTCAAGCCTGGGCGCCTGAGAGGCCTGCCCTTAGAGATTGTTATCCTGTGCTCCCCTCCCCCTTGTAACCACTGGAAGGACAAAACGAAGAACTGATGAGAACTGATGATTACATAGAAGACGCGTCACCTGACTAAGGACAGGCCCCCGGCGGAGTCATTGGGACATTTGGGGGGGGGATATGGGGCCCCTAATGGAAAAATCCACATAACAAGATGTAAGATATATAAGACCCGAGCAAACATTAAAGTCACTCTCTCACTCTCACTCTCTCACTCTCTCACTCTCTCTCTCTGCCTCATGTCTCTCTCTCTCCTTTTTTTCTCGCCGACTCTACCCCTCCCAAGGGACTCCCTGGATCCTGCCTGGGCTGGACCCCGGCAGCCCAGCACTGGTGGGGGACAGGCAGATGTGCAGGCGAGTTGATGGCATGCTCTATGGCTGCTCTGGGCTCGGAAGAAGGGCATGGGTGAGTGGGTCGGGGGACAAGAAGCAGGGAGACGTGGGCCCACACAGAGGGGTGCTGAGGCCCAAGGGCATGCCAGCCACGTGCCAGGCCTCCACCAGGGGACCGGGTAGCTGACTGAACGCTGGGCTGAGGACGTTTCCTGGAAGCTCACTGGGCCTTGAGCAGTCGACGACCTGAGGTGGCAGCCTGGTCCCAGGCTCAGCTCTAGCCAGCCTCACAGACCTGACAAGGTAGGGTAGGAAAAAGGCCAGTTTTGGCCCACGGTCTTCACAGCTGTGTGAAGCTTCCCTCCTCATTGACCCAGGGGTCCAGGAATCATCAGAAGCCCTGGCAGCCTCTTCCCAACCCCCCCCTTCCCTGACGTCCCTTTAGGACCCACCAAGGTCACACTGTGGCGCCATCCAGCATGTGCGGGGGGGAGGGGCAGGAGCGACACCTGAGCTTGGGCCCAGGCCACTGTCCTCCCTCAGCCTGATGCCCTGCCCTGGGCGGCGCAGGACGATGGGGCCAGAGTCCCGGGGCCTAGGCTCCCAGCTCCCCAGGAGGTTCTCCTCCCCCACCTCAACAACGCCTCGTAGGGTCAGGGTCACGGGTCCCTCTAGAAGGCAAGGCTGCCCTGAGGCTCAGGCTGGGGTGTGGGCCGGCCGCCTGGGGTCTGCCCCTTTCCCCAGATTGCCAACTAGGCAGAGATAAGGCCTAGGGGTTCAAAGGCCGGTGTGGGGGCCGGCGGGGCGGGGTGGGGCTGGGAGCCACAGTCGTGCCCCGCCCACTTCCCGGAGCCTAGCGCCCCTTCCCGCGTCCTCTGCCCTCGGGGCCTAGCAGCCCCCCGGGGGGTGGGCCAGGTGGGGCGGGCAGAGGGCCCAGCCTCCTGTGGGCTCTTGTTTGTGTGGGGCTTTGGCCGTTTCCTGGGGAGTTTCCCAGGAGGGTGTGGAGAGGGGGGAGCGTGACTCAGCCAGAACCTTATCTCAGTTCCCTCAGATCCCGGTGCTCAACAGTTTCCACACAGAATTCCATCACGACTCAGGACCAGGCAGAGAGGGCCCCACATCCCCATCCCCAGCGAGGCCCTCAGAGGCTCTGGAGGTGTCTAAGTTGCCTGAGCTGGAGGGTGCTGCTCGGGAGGCCACAGGGCGGGGAGTGGGGCAGGGCCATGAGGGGCCCTCCGGAGGCATCCTGGAACCTCTGCCCGGGGGGGCCTTGGCGTGGGGGTGTCGACTGCAAATTGGAACCTGCCGTCTGCCTGTGCTGCTGACCTTCACGTGCCCTGAAGGGCGTTCAGGGTGGAGGCCAGGAACGGGGCCCCCTGTGCTGCGGAGGACGGGCGGAGCAGGTCTTCAGAGAGGTAGATGTTTTCAGGAGCTGCTTGTATGAGCCCAACCCTTGCATCCCCTCATATCTAGAAAAGCACTCGATCCCTACGTGGTGACGTCTGCTCCTCGTGAGGAGCAGAAACCCCCTACAGAAACATGTGTCTGACTGCACGTGCTCCTCCTTTACCAAGAATATGTATACACTAGTCTTCCCCCCCCCCCCCTCTTTGGAGCAGTGTCTCAGAGCTCTCTGGGATGCTGTCTCCCGGGCTGCAGTCCTCATGTTGCCCCAAATAAACTCAACTCGCAGCTCTCATGCTGTGCTTTTTTTTTTTAAGTCGACAGCGGCAGCCCCCAGAGAGCGGGCCCTGGGAAGCAACACCCAGGCCGAAACCGAGTCCCCCTAAAACCGAGCTCCTCTGCCAAGTTTAAGCTTAACCGGGGACGGGGTGGTTGAAACTGTGCAGGACCCTGAGGGGCACTCCTGGTATAAATCCTTTCCACGCCCCCCCCCACCCCGTTTCTTGTTTGTAGGAAACAGGCTTCATTCAGCTCCCTGAGACCTTCCCTGAGTTCCAAAGGGCAGGTTCAAACACTTGCTAATCAGGGAAGGGAGAGGTCACAGAAACAAAGGAGGAGCCGCCAAGGACGACAGCCTCGGGGCAGGGTCCTGGCTCCCCTCTGAGCTCTCCTGCCGGAACTTAGGCCCCCACCAGGTGCAGGCGGGACTGCAAGCTGAGGCCCAGACGGACGGCTGAGAGCCCAGGGCATCCCTGCCCCTCACACCAATCAATCAAGAGGAAGTCACTCACCCTGCAGCCATCCCCCCAAATTTTGCCTATTAAAGACACCCCAAAACCACCAGGAGTTCAGGGTTTTACACACAAGCACCCCATTCTCCCAGCTCGATCCCAAAATAAACCCTCTCTCTGCTCCAAAAGCCAACACTTTGTTTTGTTTGGCCTCACGGTGTGCCAGGCACACGAACTTGCCTTCTGTAACGAGACCCACCGCTCAGTGGGCCGCCCTGTCCAGAAGGGGCCCAGCCTCGCCCCCAGGGCAGCAGCACCTGGTTCGGGGAGGCCCTGGAATGGTTAACCTGCGACGCCTCCAGCAGCCAATCACAGAGCCCCGCAGGAAATGCCTGGAGAGCCTTCCAGGGCGGGCGGGTCCCAGCCCAGCCCTAGCGCTGCTCCAGGCAGCCCGTGTGGCCTGCACCCACCCAGGCGAGCGCGGCCTCCCGGAGCACAGTGCACCCGGGGCCACAGCATGGCTGGCCCGGCCCGGCCCGAGCTGGGGCTGCAGCTGGCTGTGGTGGCCCTGCTGGCCGCGCTGGCGGCGTCTGGGACGGCGACCCCACCTGCCCACCTGCTGACCCTGCTGTCCTCGGGCCAGGGTGTTCTGGACCGCGTGGCGCTGGGCGGCCTGTTAAATACACTGGCGGCCCGTGTGCACTGCACCGACGGGCCGTGTGGAAAGGTAACAGCCCCACCCGATGGGTCCCCCGGCCCCGGCCCCAGCCCGCCGCTCCACCCTGAGGGCCGGCGGCAAAGGGCTCGGGCAAACTCCAGGAGGCGGGCCGACTGCGGCGGCCTGGGGCCTGGGCTCTGCCTGCAGCCCCGAGCCCACCTTCCTCTGCTCTGCGTTCAGACCACCTGCCCTCCAAGCGGGGGCGGGGGCGAGGGAGGGGGCAGTAGGGACCCACTGTTCCCAGACCCCAGGGCTGCTCCCCGCCACCCGACCCCTTGTCAGCCCCCGGGCTAGCAAAGTGGTAGTGCTTCCAGGAAGAAACGGCCCTGAGACGGCGGGACCCGCGTGTGTGTGCAGTCTCGTGGCTGGGGAGATGGTGGGAGGAGTCCGCGAGTGAGCAGAGGACGGGGTGTGGACGGAGAGGACGGTGGTCCTCGTGTGCAGGGAAGGGGGCTGCTCCCGGGCCACACAGACACCTGGCCCCTGCCCGCCGCTCTCTGTCCACAGTGCCTGTCTGTGGACGACGCCCTGGCCCTGGGCAGGCCTGAGAAGCCAGGGCTGCCCTCAGGTCCGGCCCTGGAGCCCAGGCACGTTGCCCGCCTCAGTGCGGCCGCCGTCCTCTACCTCAGCAACCCCGAGGGCACCTGCGCCGATGTCCGGGCTGGCCGCTGGGCCTCCCGTGCTGACCGGCTCCTGGCCCTGCTCGAGAGCCCCGAGGCCCTGGCCCCCGGCCTGACCAGGCTGCTGCAGGGCATTCAGGCCCAGGCCGCTGGCCGGTCCACTTCCGGGGAGGTGAGGGCCCAGGCCGGCTGGCTGGGGGCAGTGCGGGAGGAGGATCCAAGAGGCATTAAGGGGAGGGGGCTCCTCCTCGGGGGGTTGGGCCTCACACCCTTTCTGGGCATTTGGCTGGGGGGGGGTCACAAAAGAACATTCAACGTCGAGCGGGGCAGGGCTGCGGGGAGGGGCCCTGAGGGGAAGGTGGGGATCTGGACCCACCGGACTAGGACGGCGGAGGGCTGTGGGACCAGGCAGGGCCCCAGGGAGGGGAGGGGCCCAGCCCAGGTCTTTGGCGAACACGAAGAAATGGGGCCCCCAGGAGGCTGATCCGGGGTCAGTGAGGTCCAGGGGCAGCAGGGGCAGTGGCAGAGCGAGAGGCCAGGAAGGCCACAGTGCCGGTGAGACTGAGGTCCCGCTCCTTCCAGGCTTGTGTGGACCTGCCGCAGCTGCTGGAGGAGGCGGCGGGGGTGGGGGGTCCCGGCAGCCCCGGGCCGGTGCTGGCTGCCCTGCTGGACCACGTCAGGAGCGGCTCCTGCTTCCGAACCCTACCGCCCCCCCAGTACTTCGTGGACTACGTGTTCCAACAGCACAGCAGCGAAAACCCCAACATCACCCTGGCTGGTGAGGCCTGAGCTGGGCCGCTGGGCAGGGAGGGTCCTGAACCCCAGCGTCCGTGCCCCTGGGGAGTACAGGGCTGGAGCCCACACAAACTCTGTGATTCTTTCCTCCCTGCCAGAGCTGGAGGCCTTGATGCAGCGCCTGGGGGTGGGCAGAGCGACTGACCCCCATGGTGACCACGGCGATCTGGGAAAGGGGGCCGCCCCCAACAGCAGCTCCAGTGTGTGGGACACAGTGAGCAGCCCATGTGCCCTAGTCCTGGAGAAAGCTGGGGTCCCACCGGTCTGCTCACATCCCTGACCCCCAGGCCTGTCCCCCCCGCCCCCAGGTATGCCTGAGTGCTGGAGATGTGCTGGCTGTGTATGGGCTGTCTGAGCAGGCTGGGGTGACACCGGAGGCCTGGGTCCAGCTGAGCCCTGCGCTGCTCCAGCAGCAACTGAGTGGGGCCTGCAGCCGCCCGCCCGAGCAGCCCACCCAGGACCAGCTCGGCCAGGCAGAGAGTGAGTGCCTGCCTCCCCAGCTGTGCCCTGCTGTGCCCAGGGGGCTGCCAGCAAGGAGGCGGGACCGGAAAGGGAGAGCGAAGTGGCCGCTGGGCTGGGGAGGCGTGGGGAGAGCCGGGCCAGGACTGGGAGGAGAAAGAGCCATCGGAGTAGAGGGGTAACAGGGAAGGGAAGAGGATGGGGCTTCACGGCCAGAGGGCTCGCTGAGCAGAGGCCTGACCACCTGCAACGCTGGTGGGTCTTGCTCACTCCTGGACCCCACCTGGACACCCTCCCCAGGAAGCAGGGGAAGGGGGGGCTGAGGCTGAAAGGCAGGCTCTCACCATGCCCCGCCCCCCCACAGGGTACCTCTACGGCTCCCTGGCCACACTGCTCATCTGCCTCTGCTCCATTTTCGGGCTCCTGCTGCTCACCTGTGCGAGATGCAGCGCTGCCAGCCACTACATCATCCAGACCTTCCTGAGCATGGCTGTGGGCGCGCTCACGGGCGACGCGCTCCTGCACTTGGTGCCTAAGGTTGGCCCCAGCCGCCAAGACCCTCCCTCTCCCACCAGGGCCTCCCCTACCCAGGCTTCCTTCCAGGCCCACCCTCCTGGCACCCTTCCCTGACCCCTAACACTTATCTCCTTGTCTGAGGGTGGGGAGGACGCCCTGAGGCAACCGGCCCAGTGCCCTCTGCCCCCCCAGGTGCTGGGGCTGCACGCGCATGATGGGGAAGGCCTGGGCTTGCAGCCCACCTGGCGCCTCCTCGCTGCACTAGGTGGCCTTTATCTCTTCTTCCTGTTTGAGAGCCTCTTCAACCTCTTGCTGCCCCTGGACCCTGAGGTTTGGTGCATGGGAGCTGGACACAGTGTGGGGAGGGGTGGGGGAGGCCTGGTGGATCCTGAGACGCTGTTCCGGCAGGACCCAAAGGACGGGCACTGCAGCCACGGCCACAGTCACGGCGGCCACAGCCATGGCATGCCTCTGCAGCTAGCGTCGAGCGATCTCCGGCCTCCCAAGCAGCCCCACGAGGGCTCCCGCGCAGACCTGGTGAGCTGACCCTGGCTGGACGTCCCCACCCCACGCGGCGCCCGGACTGCACTCCCAGCCCCCACTCCAAGGCTTCTGCCCCTGGCCTGATTTGGGGACCTAGCTCCGCACACGCTTCATCACCTCCGCACCCTCCCCCCCCCCCACACGCAGGTGGCAGAGGAGAGCCCCGAGCTGCTGAGCCCGGAGCCCCGGAGGCTGAGCCCAGGTGAGCCCTGAGGGAGGCCCCAGAAGCACTGCGGCCAGGGGTTCGGTGCGCAGCGCGGGCGCGGCGGGAGCAGGGTGGGGGAGGAGGTGCAGCACCAGGCAGATGCCCACGCGCGCCCGCAGAGCTGAGACTGCTGCCCTACGTGATCACGCTGGGCGACGCCGTGCACAACTTCGCCGACGGTCTGGCCGTGGGCGCAGCCTTCTTGTCCTCCTGGAAGACGGGGCTGGCCACCTCGCTGGCCGTGTTCTGCCACGAAGTGCCGCACGAGCTGGGTGAGCCGCGCGGGGTTCCCGAGGGGCGGGGCGGGGCCTGCCTGTGGTGGGCGGGGCCTGCCGGGGTGCGGCGGTGGGTGGGCGGGGCAGTTGGGAGAGGCTGTCGGGGGCGGGGCCTGCCGGGTGGGCGGGGCCTGCCTGGGTGCTGTGGGTGGTGGGCGGGGCAGTTGGGAGGGGTTGGCGGGGCGGGGCGGGGCCTGCGGGGGCGGCCCGCCCGTCAGTTTCGCTCGGGGCTCTCGGCCTGACCCCGCCCCGCCCGCCCCAGGGGACTTCGCGGCCCTGCTGCACGCGGGGCTGTCGGTGCGCCACGCGCTTCTGCTGAACTTGGCCTCGGGGCTCACGGCCTTCATCGGCCTCTACGTGGCGCTCGCGGTAGGCGTCAGCGAAGACGGCGAGACCTGGATCCTCGCCGTGGCCACCGGCCTCTTCCTCTACGTGGCGCTCTGCGACATGGTCAGAGCCGCGGGCGGGAGGGGACTGCCCCGGGCGGGGGCTGAGCGGGAGCTCGGAGCTGACCTCTGCCCCGGGGCCCACGTCCTCCGCAGCTCCCGGCCATGCTGAACCAGCGGGACCGGCGGCCCTGGCTCCTCTTCCTGCTGCACAACGTGGGCCTGCTGGGCGGCTGGACCGCCCTGCTGCTGCTGTCGCTGTATGAGGACAACATCACGCTCTGATAGCCTCCGCCCCACTCTCGGCCCTCGACTCTGTCTCCTGGCCCTGCGCTATCTCAGCCCCTTAGAGCCACCGAGCCCCAGGCCTTTTTCGAGCCCCCTCCCCCGTGCCCAGTACGCAGCTTCAATAAAGACATTCGTGTCCTTGGAGCCCAGCCTGCTCCCCTGGCTGGGTGGGAAAGGTCTCCCACCGAGAAAGGTTGACAGACTGGGCAGCATCTCTCCCGACAGCAGTGCCTGGTGCCTGATGAGGAGCCAGGATAGCTGAGCTCAGGGACCTCCAAGTAGCCAGCCTCAGTCCCCTCATCTGTAGTGCACTGGAAGCAAAGCCAGAGAAATGGGCCAGGGTCTGTGGGCCACAGGCAGGCCCTGGTGTCCAGTCCCTGGTAGAAAGGCAAAACAAGCAGCAGAGCTTACACAGATGAAGGCTTAATTCTCTCTAATGAAAGACGGGCCTGGAGATAATCAGACCAGGGTGCGGGGCAGCCCGTGGTCAGTGAGGCCCAGACCTCTACTGGCTCTGCTCCACTGTCCTCAGCAGACGTGTCCATCCTCAGAGGCCCTGCGTGGTAGCTTCCTAGGGCTGTAGCACAACACACCACGAACTGGGAGCCTTAAGACAACAGAAACTTATTTTCTCAGAGTTCTGGAGGTAGAAGTCTGAAATCAAGGGGTCAGCGGGCTGTGCTCCTCTGAAGTCCGTAGGGAAGAATCTGTCACATGAGCTTTTACTGATTGCTGGTGGCTGTGGGTGTCCTTGGCTTGTGGCGGCATAACCCGTCTCTGCCTTCTTCTCTCCCGTGTGTCTCTCTTTCTTATAAGGACATCAGCCATGTCGGGTTACTGGCTCACCCTACTCCAGTGGGACATCATCTTAACGAATTCCATCTGTAATGATTCTATTTTCATATAAAGTCACATTTTGAGGTGCTGGGGGTTAAGTTTTCAACAAATCTTTTGCAGGGACACAATTTAACCCATAATAGCCATCATGGTTCAAAATGGCTGCCAGAGCTCTCTAACCATCAAATGCACGCTCCAGGCAGCCGAGAGGAGGTAGGAGGAAAGAGCGAAAGGCATAAGGGCCCAGGGGACATGAGATTCAGCCTGTTGTTCACCCAATACCACAGGCACAATAGCAGGAGAATGGCAGTCAGTCTTACGCTCCACTGGACCCACTTGTGTGGGAGGGAGGTAGCTGCCACCTGCCAGGAATCTGAGGCAAATGGGCAGGAAAGACAATGTCGGAAAGCTCTCTGACTTGACACAGGTGGCCAGATGCCCCAGCCTCTCCATGAGATACTGATTCTTCAAGAACCTCCACTAACCCTGCGAGAGAAGTCTGAGCACTGCCACCTGCCTCTTAAACCCAGCCCACAGTACCGAGCACGCAGAGATGGCCTCCTGGACTGATGGGAAGATGCAGAAAACCACCAGCTCCCAGCGCAGTGCCGCCCCAGGGAAATATCAAGGGTGCGGCCCACTAGCCACGGAGCCCAAGCTGCAGGGGCTGGGGAAAATTATGCTGGCTTCTGCAGGGCAAGGCCTCCTGAGTGGTGGATCTGAGCGTCTGAAGCTGCCAGGTCTTGTACTGGCAGCCCCATCACACCGCCCACACCCCCCCTGCCCCCCTCCCCCAGCCTTGGACCATCTTCCATCTCATCCCTGTCCCTCTCAAGCAACTTCAAGCCACCATTTCCACTGACAGCCTCCTTAAATTTCCCCTTGAAGAAGTATATCCACCAGGCAGGCCCACGTCTGCTTTCCCACTGGCAGCCCTGCAACCTCCCAGCCCCTCTGCCCACCTTCTCCTCCTCTCTGACTGGCATGGAGCTGTATCCTGCCCGCTGCTTCTCTTCCCAGGACTGTACTCCTTCAGTATCTCTGGCTCTCTCTGCACTGACCACCTCTCTCCCACAACAAACTCTTATTCCTTTGTTAGAGCCTTTGCCGCATGGCAGGCTCGAGTCTGAGGGTCCTCTGGTCACTGAACTGTTTATCCATCACAGATTCCCTGTGGTGTGGGTGCCATGGCTGTGCCCATCCGACTTGGATAAGGAGAGTTAGTGTTCTGGCTGCAGCCCCAGCTGTGCCCCTCCTCCCTCTTCTAGCACGTCTCAGGGTGGCCCTGGCTACAGCTTTTGTAATGACTTTTTTTTTTTTTGTTCTATCAGAACTTTATTAGGTGGAGTTTGGGCAAAAGAGAAAACCTCTGAAACAGTCGCCCACCTGGTTCAGGACGACTGGCACAGAGGAGACTTTGGTCAGAGACATGCTCTCACTGAGATGAAAGCATATCTTTGAGTTTTTAAAAGAGGACCTGATGGGCTGTATACCTCTGAACACAAATTCAGATTATTTTAAAAATGGTCAGAGGAAGGCAAGTCTCTAGAGGCAAGACTAGACCAGAAGCAGAAGCCCCTGCTCTGTATGGAGACAAACGGGTGTCACTTTTTCTTGGGTGGGGGGGCCAGGGATATATCTCTGCTATTCCCAGATCAAGATTTGGAGGGAGGGGAACATCACCAATGACAAAAGGACCAGTTTCTCAAAAAGCAAGGGATAGGTACTTCCTAGGTGGCACAGTTGTTAAGAATCCACCTGCCAATGCAGGAGACATGGGTTCCAGCCCTGGTCCAGGAAGATCCCACGTGCCGCAGAGCAACTAAGCCCGTGCGCCACAACTATTGAGCCCATGTGCCACAACTACTGAAGCCCACATGCCTAGAGCCCGTGCTCTGCAACAAGAGAAGCCACCGCAATGAGGAGCCTGCGTACCACAGTGAAGAGTAGCCCCGCTCGCCACAACTAGAGAAAGCCCATGTGCAGCAGCGAAGACCCAACGCAGCCAATAAATAATTTTTAAAAAGTTTCCTGAAAAATGAAGTTACCAAAAAAAGAAGAAAAAGAAAAAAAGCAAGGGATAAAGTAATTACACTGGGATGAAAAATCAAATAATGGTTTACAAGGGATCCAGATAAGTGGTGATTCTTCACTGGTACCTGATCTCAATACTCAAACTGCCTTAAACCAGCCCACCAGGGGGGCTATGTCTAAATAGGAGGCCTGAAGGCAGAAGAGGAGGAGGGGGCTTATTTTGCTACAGCAAGAATGGGCTTGAGTGGGGAGAATAGCAGCGGCTCCCCACTCCCGGAAGACTTCTATCACATTTACAAATACATATAAATACATTACACACACCAACAAATCTGAAGGCAGGCTCCTCACAGAAGCTCAGCTGACACAGTTACACATCTCAGGAATTCTAGGAAACAGGCCCCGGGCTCCTAGAAAAAGGGGCTCGGTGTGTTCTGTCCTGCCCAGGGTAATCTCTGCCCCAGCCCACCCCTCTTTACAGGGTTCAGTTTTGTTGTGACTCTTAAAGGGGCTTGGTGTTCCTCAGGGGTCACACACCCGCCCTGGCATCCAAGTGACCCCTTTGTCCCCCGCTCCAGGGTCTAGATTTGAAGACTTGTTGCTGACGTGAGAAAGGGGGCAGATCTGGGAGCCGCAGGAACGCATATTTCTATGCCATTTTCTTGGGTGTGACTATACTTTCCTGTTTTATTTCTTAAGATTCCGTTTCTTGGGAATTCCCTGGCGGTCCAGGGCTTGGGGGGCACAGGCTGATCCTTGGTGGGGGAACTAAAATCCCGCAGGCCGCACGACGCGGCCAAAACAGAAAGCAAGCAACCAAAAAATCCCAGAAAAAATCTGTTTCTAAACCCCAGACCCGTGCGCGGCCGCCAGGGCGAGTCCCCGCCAAGCGAGGAGAGGACGGCTCCGCTGAGCGCGGTCGCGGCTCCAGGGCCCTTGAAGTGGGCAGCTGTGCCAGGCCCGGGGAGGGAACCGTGGGCAAGGCGGGCGGGAAGGGCTCGTCGAGGGGCCGGGCCGGGCGGCGGGAGCGCGCGCTGGGTGGCGGGGGGCACGGCAGGGACGGGCGGGCCCCTCCAGGCGGCTCTCCCGACGCCTGGGCACCGGCGGCACCGCCGGGGCGCCTCCTGCCGCGCGTCTGCGCGCGGGGGTCTCTGCCGCCCGGCCTCCGCTCCGCGAGGCTCGCCTGACCGCGCAGGGCGCCTGAGACCTCGCCTCTTCGTGCGGGCGAGACCCTCGGCGGTGACCGCACCCCGGGGTCCCGGGGCGCGCAGGGCGCTGAGCCGCCTCCGCCCGCCTGCGCGTCCGCCCGCCTGCGCGTCCGCCCGCGGCGGGACCCTGCGTCTCGGGCGAGCTCGGCCTTCCGGGCTCTGCGCGCGGAGCCGCGAGGCCGCCCCGGACCACCAGGGGTCGCGCTCGTCCCCGCAGCCGCGGGGCGCCGGCGGCGCTGCGCAGGCGCAGGAGCCCGGACCTTCGGCGCGCGGCTTCCGGGCCCGGCCGGGCCGTGTTCGCCGCCGCACCGGTCCCCCGCCAGCGGGTCCCAACTGCCAGGTGGGCGGCGGGCGGCGGGCGGCGGGCGGCGGGCGGCGGGCGGCGGGCGGCGGGCGGCGGGCGCGGGCGGGCCCGGGGTCGTACGCCGGCGGCCGCGCTCACCCTGTCGCCTCCGGCCCCCTGCAGCCCGGGCTCGGCGCCATGTACGCCGTGTACAAGCAGGCGCACCCGCCCACCGGCCTGGAGTTCTCCATGTACTGCAACTTCTTCAACAACAGCGAGCGCAGCCTCGTGGTGGCCGGGACCTCGCAGCTCTACGTGTACCGCCTCAACCGCGACGCCGAGGTGGGTGGGCGCGCCGCGGCCGCAGCCCCGCCGAGCGGGCCGGACGGGCCGGGGGGCGGCTGTGCCCGGAGCCGGTCCTGTCCGCGGCCGCGCCTCTCCCCGCTCCTGCCGGGCTCGGCCGCCGCCCCGGCGGCTCGTTTTCCCTGTCGCTTTCTCCAGCCAGTTACGTGGCCGCCTGCCGTGTGCTGGCTGGTAGCGATACGGCGGTGAACAGAACCTGCAGACACGCGGGGCAGCGGGACGCCTGCTGACCAGGCACACACGTGCGAGCACACCTGCCCACGCGCGGCGGCCGGTAGCAAGGGCAGCTGAGCACACGAGAGGCGGGAACGGGTGACCAGAGGAGCCTCCTTTAGGCAGAGTAGGAATTTGTTGGGGGAGGAACTTTCCTGGCAAAGGGAGCGAGGCTGGGTGGAGGTGTGGGTGCAAGTCAGTAAAGTGTGATGAGCCCATTGCTTCGGGTACTGGAGGTGTGAGGTTTGGTCCGGGGGGCGCGCAAGAGGCGGCTTCTCAGCTGGTTTTTTGTTTGTTTGTTTTCTAAGGTTTATTTTATTATTTATTTTTTTATTGGCTGCGTTGGGTCCTCATTGCTGCGCGCGGGCTTTCTCTAGTTGTGGTGAGCGGGGCGATTCTTGGTTGCTTTGTGCGGGTTTCTCATTGCAGTGGCTTTTCTTACTGCTGAGCACACGGGCTCTAGGCATTCAGGCTTCAGTAGTTGTGGCGCACGGGCTTAGTTCCTCCGCAGCATGTGGGATCTTCCCGGACCAGGGCTCAACCCGTGTCCCCTGCACTGGCAGGCAATTCTTAACCACTGCACCACCAGGGAAGCGCCGTCATCTGTTCCTGACGGGGGAGTAAAAGCCAGGCGCAAGGATGGGGAGGGGGTAGGTTCCAGGCAGAAGGAAGGCCTGCGTGCAGGCCAGAAGCAACTGAGGGTGGGGAGGGTGTGTGGGGTTGGACTGGGGTGCAGGGTGCATCGGGTGGGGGAGGGCTTGTCATTCACAGGGTTGGGTTCTGAGCAGGGGCTTGGGCAGCAGGCAGAGAAGGTCACAGGGCATCCAGGAGGGGGCCGCCTTCCTGGGCACCTACCCCAGAACACGGGTTTGTTTTGTGTTAAATGTGTGTACTGTTACACACACGTGATGATGCAAGCAGAATCAGGAGGATGTGACGCACGCTGAGAGCTTTGTGACTGGATACATGTCATTTAAACATCTTGGCTTAAGCTTTTGCGATACAGCAGTTTTGAGGTCAGTATTTATTTGCCTTTTGTCACAATTTCAGTGAAAACTGGAAAAGAAATTTTGTAAACAAATATACATAGTTCCCCATTGAGTGAGAGCATCTTCGCTGCGTTGACTAAATCTGAGAATGGTTTTTAGCCAGCTTCCAGAGACAGATTGGATATTCTTACATCATTATGTTTTTTACAGATGGGTTCACAGCCCCCGGCGGTCCCTCATTTGTCTCTCTGGTGGTTACCTGTTAAGAGGCTGCTTGGGCTGGGCATCTTGGGAGGGGTTGGTGAGCACCGCCTCGGAGCAGCCACTCTCCCGGCGCTCTGGTTCTGGTTGGGGGGACCACCCGCTGCCAGGACAGCACGTGCTGGAGGTGGACGTGCTGGTGTGTGCACACCAACAGGATGGGATGAGGGCGTGGGGAGCCAGGCATGGCCTAAAGCTCACCTCCTTGGAAAGGTGAGATTTGAGTGGGTGAGGAGGAGGGTGTGGGGAGAAGAGCTTCCAGGCAGAGTGGGGGTCCCAGCGCAGTAAGGGCTGGAGTTCCAGAACCAGCCCAGAGGCCAAGAGGGAGCGGGGAGTGAGTGCGAGAGCAGAGGGTCAGAGGGGTAAAGGGCCCGGGGTGGGGCATCTGGGCCACCGTGGGGCCCGAGTGGTGACTCAAGGCAGGTGGGGAGTTACGTTTGGGCGGAGGAGGGAGCTGACCGGACGTGTGTCTCCCAGGGTCACTGTGGGTGCTGTGTTGCGGAGACAGCGGGAGGTGCTGGGGGATGCAGTGGCAGTGCCGAGAGGCCGGGAGCAGCGGGCGCTGCAGGGAGTGGTGGGGTCTGGATGGACGGGATGTGGGGCAGGCAAGGGAGAGGAGCCCAGGGCGACGCCGAGGCTTTGCCTGCGCTGGAATTTCTGTCTGAGCAGCTGCAGGGCGGAGTTGCTGGCCCCCGACGGGGACGGGAGGAGGCTGTGGGGAGGGGTGAGCACCCGGGCAGGAGCTCACTTGGACGTGGTTGCTGCATCACAAGTTCCCCTGAAGCTCGGCAGCTTGAAACAGTGTCATCGCCTCATGGTGTCTCGAGCTGGGGCTGGGAGTGGCCGTCAGGGTCTCTCCAGGCTGCTGTCCTCTGAAGGCCACACCGGGTCGTGGGCTCTGCTTTCTTTTGAGACGTCCGTTCCTCCCTGTGTGGCCTGCTCACCGCACGCAGCCTCCCCCAGGAAGAGGGCTGGGAGCCCTGCGGGGTGTCTTTTGTAACCTGATCTGGAAGGGGTCACGGCCACGTGGACCAAGCCTGGCACGGTGGCAGGGCCCGCTCACAGAGTCACTGGGGCCACCTTGCACAGTGGCCACCACAGGCATTTTGAGGAGCTGACGCCACAGCGCGTGTCCAGGACGGGCTGGGGGCTGGAGCCTGGGGGTGCAGCTTAGGTGCAGGGGCTGGTTGGGGTCGCCCCGAAGATGGTGCTGCGGCGCCCCAGCATCACGGGGTTCGGAAGAAGAGACGAGGCCGTGGACGAGGGGGGCAGCATGGCCAGGGAGGGGGCAGCAAAGCCGGAGAGTGTTCTGGTGGCTGAGGGAGGGCCGTGCTTGGGGGCCTGCTGCTGTTCTCATGTTTCTGAGCCTCAGGTGGGTCCCGAGACCTGGAGGCTCCTGGTGACCCCCACGTGGAAGTCTGGTTGCGGGCAGGGGTGCAGGCTGGTGAGGCCAAGAGCCCAGTGCAGGAGGCGCGTCAGTGCCAGTGGACAAGAGACAGCTTCTGGGGGAGATGTGCGCAAAGGGGAGCGAAAGAGTGGAGCAGGAACCAGGAGGAAAAGTGGGGTTTTAAGGTGAGCGAGACGGCACATTTTGCTCCGAAGGGAAGGAGCCGCCTGCGCAGGGCCCCCGGCACAGCCTGCCCTGGACCTGCAGACAGCACAGCACTGTCACCAGGGTGGCACACACCTGTGGGTGGCCGGGAGCTTGGACGGCACAGCAGGGACCCTGGGGACATCTGACCTCTGCTCTGGAAGGTCTGGGCCTTGTCTGCGTGACTCAAAGGGCATGCCTCTCCCCTCTCTCTCCATGTGGCTGGCCTGGTTTTCGTGGCAGGTGACCTCCAGGTAGTTGAGCTTCTTTTTATTTTTTTATTATTTTTTTTGGGGGGTACACCAGGTTCAATCATCTGTTTTTATACACATATCCCCGTATTCCCTCCCTTCCTTGACGCCCCCCCGCCCGAGTCCCCCCCACCCTCCCCGCCCCAGTCCTCTAAGGCATCTTCCATCCTCGAGTTGGACTCCCTTTGTTATACAACAACTTCCCACTGACTGTTTTACTGTTGGTACTATATATATGTCTGTGCTACTCTCTCGCTTCATCTCAGTTTCCCCTTCACCCCCCGCCCCCTCCCATACCTCGAGTTCCCCAGTCCATTCTCTGTATCTGCGTCCTTGTTCTTGTCACTGAGTTCATCAGTACCATTTTTAGATTCCGTATATGTGAGTTAGCATACAATATTTGTCCTCCTCTTTCTGACTTACTTCACTCTGTATGACAGATTGTAGTTCTATCCACCTCATTACATATAGCTCCATCTCATGTAGTTGAGCTTCTTATGCAGAGAGAAGTGGCCAGGCCCAGACCCTGGGGACACAGCGTCCCTTTTGTCACCCTCTGGAGGCTGTCTTCAGTTTGCCCCAGGGAATCAAGTGCAAGTGCAGGGGCTGCAGTGGTGACAGGAGGGAAGGAGAGAGTGGGGAGCAGATGCTGAGGGTGGGACTGTGCCTGGTCTCTCAGTCCTGGGGGGAGCAGACCCCAGGCAGCTGCATGAGTGCTGGGTTGTGCTGCTTTGCAGGGCAGGGCAGCTGTGACCTCTGGGAGGAAAGAAAATGTATAGCACGTTCTCGAAACTGACAGGCCCAAGTAAATAGAAAACGTGTGGTGGATGGGAAGGCTCGATATTGTAGAGATGTCAGACTTTCTCCAAATTAATCCAAGAATTATGTCCTTTTCCTCAAAGTTCCAATAAGGTTTATTGTTAGGTTTACATGGAAGAGCCAAAAATCAAGAACGTATAATTTTGAAGATGCACAAGACGGGCCACTTGCCCTGTAGAGTCATCAAGAATTGTGTGTGTGTGTGTGTGTGGGTGTGTGAGAGAGAAAGCTACATTATTAGGTAATACAAGACAGGGTTAAAAGTCACTTTTGAATTGACCCTTTTGTCATGAAACGTCCCTCTTTATCTCTAATACTTTTTGTCCAATAGTAAGGTGGCTACCCTAGCTTTCTTTCTTTTTCTTAAGTCCTTGCATAGAATGTCTTTTTAAAATCTGTGTCGTTATATTTAAAGTGAGTCAATAGCAAATGGTTGGGTGTTATTTATTATTCTGACAGTTTTTTTTTTTTTTTTTTTTGGCACACGGGCTTAGTTGCTCCGTGGCATGTGGGATCTTCCTGGAGCAGGGATCAAACCCGTGTCCTCTGCATTGGCAGGCGGATTCTCAACCACTGCACCACCTAGGAAGCCCTATTCTGACGGTTTTTGTCTCCTAGTCAGAGTGTTTGGTTTATTTACATTTAAGGTAGTTTCTTGTGTAGTTGGATTTGAATCACCATCTTGCTCTATTTTTTTTTAAACCAATGTAAAGATTTTTAAAAAGTAATTAATTAATTAATTTATTGGCTGTGTTGGGTCTTCGTTGCTGCACATGGGCTTTCTCTAGTTGTGGCGAGCGGGGGCTACTCTTCCTTGTGGTGCGCGGGCTCCTCATTGCGGTGGCTTCTCTTGTTGCAGAGCGCGGGCTCTAGGCACATGGGCTTCAGTAGTTGTGGCACGTGGGCTCAGTAGTTGCGGCTCGCAGGCTTAGGTGCTCCGCGGCGCGTGGGATCTCCCGGGCCAGGGCTCAGCCGGTGCCCCCTGAGGTGGCGGGCAGGTTCTGCAGCACAGTGTGCCGGGGGCCCTGCTCGACTGCTTCCTGTTTGTTGCTCCTTTATTCTCCCTCCTCCCTTTCCTGCTTTGTTTTGGGTTAATCGGGTGTTTTGTCCCATTTTCTCTTTTCTGTTGCACATTCTGTACTCTTCTCTGAGTAGTGATAGTCGAGGTCGCAGCAGGTGGTGGTTCCCTGCGGCCGGCTGGGGCGCAGCGCGCAGTGCAGGTAACCCGCACCCTCCTGGCCCCCTCGCCAGCTCCGTCCTCACAGGTTTTGCTCCGACGTGTGTTAGAAGCCCTGTGGAACGTTATTTTGGTATTAGCATGTGGGTTTTCCATAATTTCAGACACAGAAGAGTTGCAAAAGCCCAAAGATTTCCTGTGTACCCTCGCCTGGAGTCCCAAATGTGAACATTTTGCTTTATGTCTCTCTTTCCTCCTGCACCTGGAGGATACGTTGCAGGCAGGGACCCCTTGGCTCCTAGAGGTCAGCACGGCACGTGCGTCCACACAACACCACAGTCTCTGGCAGGACCACAGGCCAGGGGTCTGAATCAGAACGCTGGTGCTGGTGTCGTTCAGGCTGGTCACGTCTGGCCTGCGTGTCCTGTGACACGCTTCGGCGCGGTCCCTGGGTGCCGGCGAAGGTGGCCTGGTGGAGTGAGCAGCCAGCCGCTCTCCCACTGGGGTGTTGGGACTTCGAGACCATGAATGCCAGGTCACTGCTCAGACCCGCCTCTTCCCATTTCAGCAGCAGTGCCTGTCCTTGTCAGTATCCATGGTGACGGTGACACGGCTGCGGTGCTTCTCCTGCTCCCGCCCTCTCTGCTCCTTTCTTGGTGGGCTTTCGTTTCTCCCGTATTCGTTTGTTTTTTTATAACATCACAGGCTCGTGGGTTCTTATTCTGTTCAGTAGGTTGTAGTCTTTTTTTGTCATCTGGGGTCTTCAGCCTGAAGACCTTCCCTGAGTAATTCTTGAAGAGCGTTTCTGCTGGTGATGAACTTGTTTGGCTTTTGTTTGTCTGAAAATATTTTTATTTCAGCTTCCTTCTTGAGGAACATTTTCACTAGGTTTAGAATTCTAGGTTGACTTTTTTCTTTCATCACTTTAAAGCACTGTCTCTGGCTTCTGAAGTTTCCGTTGAAAATCAATTGTAATGAAGGTGGAGTCTCTTCTTTCCTCTGTCCCTCCATGAGGTGGGCCCCTCACCGCCCTCCCTCCTCCTCCCTCCCCCAGGTGCCGACCAAGAACGACAGGAGCACAGGTGGGTGAGCGCCGGGTGGCTGCCCAGCTGCGAGCCTGGGGGTGTGGCCGGCGTGCGGGGCCCAGACCCCTACCCACTGGCTCTCCGCAGAGGGCAAGGCCCACCGGGAGCACCGGGAGAAGCTGGAGCTGGTGGCTTCCTTCTCCTTCTTCGGCAACGTCATGTCCATGGCCAGCGTGCAGCTGGCAGGCGCGAAGCGGGATGCCCTGCTCCTGAGCTTTAAGGACGCCAAGGTGGGAGTGGGGGCGGGCGGGGGCGGGGCGGTGGGGCTGCGGGGCCGCGGTGGGTGGGCCCCATTCTGACCTGCCACCCCCAGCTCTCGGTGGTGGAGTACGACCCAGGCACCCACGACCTCAAGACCCTGTCTCTGCACTACTTTGAGGAGCCCGAGCTGCGGGTAGGCCTAGCCCCACCCCCTGCCCCCCCTCTCCGCTTGGGGTCCCCTGCCGGGGCCTGCCTGACGCCCCTTCCCCGCAGGATGGCTTCGTGCAGAACGTGCACACGCCGCGGGTGCGCGTGGACCCCGACGGGCGCTGCGCGGCCATGCTCATCTACGGCACGCGGCTGGTGGTCCTGCCCTTCCGCAGGGAGAGCCTGGCCGAGGAGCACGAGGGGCTCGTGGGTGAGGGGTGAGTGCCGGGGCGGCGGGGAGGCGCCTCCGAGGCCAGGTCCTCCGCCCCCGCCCCTGCCCCGCTGAAGCCCCGTCGCCCCCAGGCAGAGGTCCAGCTTCCTGCCCAGCTACATCATCGACGTGCGGGCCCTGGACGAGAAGCTTCTCAACATCGTGGACCTGCAGTTCCTGCACGGCTACTACGAGCCCACCCTGCTCATCCTGTTCGAGCCCAACCAGACTTGGCCTGGGTGACTGTGGCCGTGGCCAGGAGGGCAGCCTGTTCAGGGGAGGGCGGGGGGAGCCGGGTGCGTGCCCGTGGGGTGGGGCGGGCGCGGGCACCCGCGTCCTGTGCCTGCCCCTGGCTGACCCGTGTCGTGGCCCTAGGCGGGTGGCTGTGCGGCAGGACACGTGCTCCATCGTGGCCATCTCGCTGAACATCACACAGAAGGTGCACCCCGTCATCTGGTCCCTCACCAGCCTGCCCTTTGACTGCACCCAGGCCCTTGCCGTGCCCAAGCCCATAGGTGAGGTGGGGCTGATGGGGGGGGGGGGGGGTGTGTGGAGAGTGCTGGGCCCCGCCCACCAGCGTGTCCCCCTCCAGGTGGGGTGGTGGTCTTTGCCGTCAACTCACTGCTGTACCTGAACCAGAGCGTCCCCCCCTACGGCGTGGCTCTCAACAGCCTCACCGCCGGCACCACCGCCTTCCCCCTGCGTGAGTGTTGGGGGAGCAGGGCTGAGGGGTGGGGGTGGGGGGAGGCTGCTGGGCCTGGCTGACGCCCCCCACAGGCACCCAGGAGGGCGTGCGGATCACCCTGGATTGCGCCCAGGCGGCCTTCATCTCCTATGACAAGATGGTCATCTCCCTCAAGGGCGGTGAGATGTGAGTCTCCCCTGTGGGGAGCCCGTCCTCCCTCGCGGGTCGCGGGGTGCCCCCGCCCCCGCTCAGCGTCCCTCTCTCGGCAGCTACGTGCTGACGCTCATCACGGACGGCATGCGCAGTGTCCGCGCCTTCCACTTCGACAGGGCCGCCGCCAGCGTCCTCACCACCAGCGTGAGTGGGGTCTCGGGGGGCGGCCGTGGGTCTGGGCCCGTCCCTGCCCTCAACCCTGTCCTGCCCTCAG
This sequence comes from Hippopotamus amphibius kiboko, assembly GCF_030028045.1. Classification (NCBI taxonomy): domain Eukaryota; kingdom Metazoa; phylum Chordata; class Mammalia; order Artiodactyla; family Hippopotamidae; genus Hippopotamus; species Hippopotamus amphibius. The sequence continues at coordinate 174,321,018 of NC_080190.1, read as the reverse complement.
ATGGTCACCATGGAGCCTGGATATCTGTTCCTTGGCTCTCGCCTGGGCAACTCCCTGCTCCTCAAGTACACGGAAAAGCTGCAGGAGCCCCCGGCCGGCACTGCCCGGGAGGCTGCCGACAAGGTGGGTGCAGGGCCCGTGGGGACACTGCCCTCCCACGCAGGGCGGCCTCGGAGGGCTGCTCACCGCCCCTCCCGCCTTACAGGAGGAGCCTCCCTCCAAGAAGAAGCGTGTGGATGCCGCGGCGGGCTGGTCAGGTGAGAGCTGTCAGGTGAGGGCCGAGGGGTGGGGCTGGACTGGGCGACCAGGTGGGCTCAGGGCGGGTTTTCCCCGTGTTGCAGGGGGCAAGTCGGTGCCGCAGGACGAGGTGGATGAAATTGAGGTGTATGGCAGCGAGGCCCAGTCGGGCACACAGCTGGCCACTTACTCCTTCGAGGTGAGGCTGGGCACAGGGGGTCTCCCCGCCTGGGCGGCCCGCCTGCCTGACCACCACTCTGTCTGCAGGTGTGTGACAGCATCCTCAACATCGGACCCTGTGCCAATGCTGCCATGGGCGAGCCCGCCTTCCTCTCTGAAGAGGTGCCCGCGTGGGGGTGAGGCGGCCGCGGGGGTGGGCAGGTTGCACACCCGAGGGGTCCCGTCCTCACCACCCCGTCCCCCGTGCAGTTTCAGAACAGTCCTGAGCCAGACCTGGAGATCGTGGTGTGCTCCGGCTACGGGAAGAACGGGGCCCTGTCGGTGCTGCAGGTGTGTGGGGGCGGTGAGGTGAGGGCGGCGCCTCCTCGGGGGGCCCGGGGGGGCTTGCCGACACCCCATGTGTCCTTCCAGAAGAGCATCCGGCCCCAGGTGGTGACGACCTTTGAGCTTCCTGGCTGCTATGACATGTGGACAGTCATCGCCCCTGTGCGTAAGGAGCAGGTAGGTGCGCCCCAGGTTGGCGAAGCCTGGGTGGGGCGGGCAGCCTGGCGCTGCCATCCACCTGGCCTGTGTGTGGGGGGCCTGGAGGCCGCAGGGCCCAGGACTGGGCTCCGCTGTGCAGCTCCGGCGGGCTTGGTCACAGGCTGGCTCTGCCTTGGCGCGCTGAGCACCTGGGGCGGGGCAGTGGGATTCCTGCTCTCCTTCTGCCTTCACAGGAGGAGACCCCCAAAGGGGAGGGGGCGGAGCAGGAGCCCAGCGCCCCGGAAGCAGATGACGATGGGCGGAGACACGGGTTCCTTATCCTGAGCCGGGAAGACTCCACCATGGTGAGGGGGCCGCCCGGCAGCCTAGAGTAGGGGTCCCACCGGTGAGGGGGGTGCACCTCACCCACCGTCACCCACAGATCCTGCAGACGGGGCAGGAGATCATGGAGCTGGACACCAGCGGCTTTGCCACGCAGGGCCCCACGGTCTTTGCCGGCAACATCGGGGACAACCGCTACATCGTGCAAGTGTCGCCCCTCGGCATCCGCCTGTTGGAAGGAGGTGGGCTGGGCCACGCGGGCAGGCGGGACGGGGTCCAGGGTGGGCACGTGCCGACCGCCCTGCGCTGACCAGCCTGTGTCTGCAGTGAACCAGCTACACTTCATCCCCGTGGACCTGGGCTCCCCCATCGTGCAGTGCGCAGTGGCCGACCCCTACGTGGTCATCATGAGCGCCGAGGGCCACGTCACCATGTTCCTGCTCAAGAGCGACTCGTACGGGGGCCGCCACCACCGCCTGGCACTGCACAAGCCCCCGCTGCACCACGTAGGCTCCCTCCTCCGCCCCCGGGGCCTGCGACCCCCGCCCGCCCGCACCACTGAGCCCCCCTCTCCCTGCAGCAGTCCAAGGTGATCGCGCTCTGCGTGTACCGGGATGTCAGCGGCATGTTCACCACCGAGAGCCGCCTGGGCGGGGCCCGAGACGAGCTGGGCGGCCGCAGCAGCTCAGAGGCCGAGGGCCAGGGCTCGGAGACCAGGTGTGTGGGGGGCTGGGGCGCGGGCCGGGCCCGGGGCCAGGGCCCCTGGGGCCCCTGCCTGTGACAGACGTGTCTGCTGGCCCGCAGCCCCACGGTGGACGATGAGGAGGAGATGCTCTATGGGGACTCGGGCTCCCTCTTCAGCCCCAGCAAGGAGGAGGCCCGCAGGAGCAGCCAGCCCCCCGCCGACCGGGACCCCACCCCCTTCCGGGCCGAGCCCACCCACTGGTGCCTGCTGGTGCGGGAGAACGGAACCATGGAGGTGGGTGGTGACCCGTGTCCAGCACGGCCCCGGTCCCCTGCCTGTGCCCGTGCCCCAGCCCCACCCCCCCACGGCTGCCTCTGCCCCGCAGATCTACCAGCTTCCCGACTGGCGGCTGGTGTTCCTGGTGAAGAACTTCCCCGTGGGGCAGCGGGTGCTGGTGGACAGCTCCTTCGGTCAGCCCACCACCCAGGGCGAGGCCCGGAAGGAGGAGGCCACTCGCCAGGGCGAGCTGCCCCTCGTCAAGGAGGTGCTGCTGGTGGCGCTGGGGAGCCGCCAGCGCAGGCCCTACTTGCTGGTGAGTGTGGCTCTGCCTGCCCCCGGCCCCGTACAGCCCCCGCCCCTGACACCCTCCGTGTCCCCAGGTGCACGTGGATCAGGAGCTGCTCATTTACGAGGCCTTCCCCCACGACTCACAGCTTGGCCAGGGGAACCTCAAAGTTCGCTTCAAGAAGGTGCGGTGTCTGGGCCGTGCTGGGTGTAGGCTGGATAGGGAGCGGGGTTGGGGGGAGGACCTGGCCCTCACAGCAGCCCCCCCAGGTCCCGCACAACATCAACTTCCGAGAGAAGAAGCCAAAGCCGTCCAAGAAGAAGGCGGAAGGTGGCAGTGCCGAGGAGGGCGCTGGGGCCCGGGGCCGCGTGGCACGGTTCCGTTATTTCGAGGACATTTATGGCTACTCTGGGGTAGGCCGCCGGCGCCACGGGAGCTGGGGTGGGGCAGGTGGGGCCGCGCCCAGCTGCCTCCTCACACTGCCCGCCCCCAGGTGTTCATCTGCGGCCCCTCGCCCCACTGGCTTCTGGTGACCGGCCGAGGGGCCCTGCGGCTGCACCCCATGGGCATCGACGGCCCCATCGACTCCTTCGCCCCGTTCCACAACGTCAACTGCCCCCGCGGCTTCCTGTACTTCAACAGACAGGTAAGGAGACCCCAGGCGGCCCAGCTCTGCAGCGCTCACCTGTGCCGCCTGGGTGGGACCAGGGGACGCGGGCACCCTCGAGTGGAGAGTCGGGGATGTCCAGAGGAGGCCGGGAGCCAAGGCCAAGGATGGGGAAGTTGGGAGTGGAGGCTGTGGCCCACAAGAGCACCGCCTGGGCAGCCAGGGTGCAGCTGTCCTGGCTTGGACCCCAGCTCCGCCCCTTAGAAGCTGTGTGCGTGGGCGAGATGCTCACCCTCTCTGAACCTGAGTTCCCTCACCTGTCCCCAAGATGACAGCAGTGACCGGCTGTGGGCCGCTCTGAGGACTCGGTGATGGTGACGTGGCAGGGGCTTCACGGGCTGTGTGCGGAGAGTGGCTCGGGGCTCCAGCAGGGCACCCGTGCCTGTCTGTGCAGACCCCTGGCCTGGCCTGTGTGTGCGCGGCCCACCCTTTGCCTGCAGCCTCCAGCTCCCCTGAGCCTGGCTCCTCCCTTGCCCTGGCCCAGACCACAGCTGTGGCCAGCGCTCCGGCCCCGGACGAGCCTGGGTTGAAGGGACGGGAAGCACAGGACGGCAGGCCGTGGCCTCTCCCAGGCCTTGTCGGGACACGGGGGTCCCTCACTGCCTGTTCTAGCAGAGCTGAGGGCGGATGCAAGGGAGGGCTTGGCGGCCTGGGTCTGTCGGCTTGGCCTCTGGTGGGTGCCAGGCCTGCTGACCCCCGGCCCCGCCCAGGGCGAGCTGCGGATCAGTGTCTTGCCTGCCTACTTGTCCTACGACGCGCCGTGGCCCGTCAGGAAGATCCCGCTGCGCTGTACAGCCCACTATGTGGCTTACCACGTGGAGTCCAAGGTCTGACCGCCTCCCCACCCCCACCCCCCCGGGCCGGGGACCTTTGGGGCCTGGCCTCTGGCGTGTGACACCCTCCACCCCCCCCAGGTGTACGCTGTTGCCACCAGCACCAACACGCCGTGCACGCGCATCCCACGCATGACGGGCGAGGAGAAGGAGTTCGAGACCATCGAGAGAGGTGGGAGGCGCCCCTGGCTGGGCCCGTCCTCAGGGCCACCCTGCCTGACCGTCAGTCACCCCTCTGTCCCTGCAGATGACCGTTACATCCACCCTCAGCAGGAGGCCTTCTCCATCCAGCTCATCTCCCCGGTCAGCTGGGAGGCCATCCCCAACGCCAGGTGAGGCGGGGCCCGGGTCGGGGCTGGCGGCGGTGCCGGGCTGGTGTCCTGACCCGGGCTTGCGCAGGGTTGAGCTGGAGGAGTGGGAGCACGTGACCTGCATGAAGACGGTGTCGCTGCGCAGCGAGGAGACCGTGTCCGGCCTCAAGGGCTACGTGGCCGCGGGGACCTGCCTCATGCAAGGGGAGGAGGTCACGTGCCGAGGACGGGTACGTGGCTGGCGGGGGGGAGGTGGGGGGCACGCGGTGCCCAGCGGCCCCCATGCATCACCAGCCCGCCTTCCCTGACAGATCCTCATCATGGATGTGATCGAGGTGGTGCCTGAGCCGGGCCAGCCCCTGACCAAGAACAAGTTCAAGGTCCTGTACGAGAAGGAGCAGAAGGGGCCCGTGACCGCCCTGTGCCACTGCAATGGCCACCTGGTGTCGGCCATCGGCCAGAAGGTGTGCCCCTCTCCGCCCACCGCAGCACCCGCCCCCCACTCACCTCCCCCCGCCCCCCACTCACCTCCCCCCGCCCCCCCCAGATCTTCCTGTGGAGCCTGAGGGCCAGCGAGCTGACGGGCATGGCGTTCATCGACACGCAGCTCTACATCCACCAGATGATCAGTGTCAAGAACTTCATCCTGGCCGCCGACGTCATGAAGAGCATCTCCCTGCTGCGCTACCAGGAGGAAAGCAAGACGCTGAGCCTCGTGTCCCGGGTACTGCGGGGCGGGGATGGGGCCGGGGGGGGGGGGGGGTGCGGGGGGGCCCTAGCCCCACGCCCGCCCTGACACCCTCCTCCCCTGCTCTCCCGTCCTCAGGACGCCAAACCCCTGGAGGTGTACAGCGTGGACTTCATGGTGGACAACGCACAGCTGGGCTTCCTGGGTGCGCAGGGGGGCTGGGGCCTGGGGTCCCTGGGACTGGGCTGGGGCTGACTTGGGCTTTGCTTCCTAGTGTCCGACCGTGACCGCAACCTCATGGTCTACATGTACCTGCCAGAAGGTGAGTGCTCCCTCCTCGTCTGCTGGGCAGGGGGTTGGCCGGGGGCCGGGCGGGCAGTGACCTGAGGTCCTTCTGGCCCAGCCAAGGAGAGCTTCGGGGGCATGCGGCTGCTGCGCCGGGCAGACTTCCACGTGGGTGCCCACGTGAACACCTTCTGGAGGACCCCGTGCCGGGGCGCTGCCGAGGGGCCCAGCAAGAAGTCCGTCGTGTGGGAGAACAAGCACATCACGTGGTTTGGTGAGTGCGGGGCGGACGGGGTGAGGCGGCAGTGGGGGGTGGGGAGGTCGGCCGGGCTCACGTCGTGTCCCTCTCAGCCACGCTGGACGGTGGCATCGGGCTCCTGCTGCCCATGCAGGAGAAGACCTACCGGCGGCTGCTGATGCTGCAGAACGCGCTCACTACCATGCTGCCCCACCACGCCGGCCTCAACCCGCGTGCCTTCCGGTGAGCTGCCCCCCCCCACCGCCCCCCGCCCCCCCCAGCCCGTCCCGCCCCCTCACGGCCCGCGCGCCTCCCCCCAGCATGCTGCACGTGGACCGGCGCGTCCTGCAGAACGCGGTGCGCAACGTCCTGGACGGGGAGCTGCTCAACCGCTACCTGTACCTGAGCACCATGGAGCGCGGCGAGCTGGCCAAGAAGATCGGCACCACGCCGGACATCGTGAGCCCCGCCCGGCCCCGCCCCCGCCCCACTCCGCCCCGCCCCCGCCCCGCCCTCACCCAGCCCTCTCCCCACAGATCCTGGACGACCTGCTGGAGACGGACCGAGTCACGGCCCACTTCTAGACCCCTGGACACTGCCACGTCCCCCACCCCCTTTTTGTACAAAACACGAAGAAAAACACTTGTTTAATTTGAGAAGAGCGTGTGGTCATTGCAGGGCCCCAGGGTGTCCCCCAACGCCAGGCCACAGTCACCCCCAACACCCCCCGGTCTTGGTCATCCGTGCCTCCGCCCTGGCCGGCTCCCCAGCCCGCGGTGGGGCGAGCGCTGTGGTCCTCCTGCCAAGGGGTCCTTAGGTCTCCAGGTACTCGTACAGCCCCTTGGTCTTGGGCATGAGGCCCAGGTGGACCAGGACTCGAACCAGGAGGGCAGTGAGCCGCATCGTCAGGGTCTCCAGCCTGGGGGGCGGGGGGAGGTGTCAAGGGGTTGCAGGTTGGTAGGGCGTAGGCCCTGGCCACCCGCCCTGCGGGCCCCCCACCCGCACCCCCGCGCACCTCAGGGCCGCTTCAAACTTGAACGTCTCCCAGGCGACCCTGACGTGGCGCAGGAGGCTGGCGCCGTAGACGCTCTGGCTCGTGGCGCCCGCCAGGCGGCTCCAGCCCCGTACGGCGCTGCGCGGAGAGCGGGACAGGCGGTCAGCCCGGCGCAGCCCCGGCCCGCCCCGCCCCCCGCGGCCCCGCCCCCACCTCTTGGCCATGAGGAAGTAGCGGTCCACCGGCGCGCCCAGGGCGGTGTTGATGGCGCGCACGGTGTTGAGGTTGCGCAGCACCAGCAGCATGGACCGCGGCAGGGCCTTGAGCACGGCCATGACCTCCTCAAAGTGCTCGCGTGCCATGTCCTGCATGTAGGCCGCCTCCTCGCGGCTCAGCAGGTGTGAGCGCCACAGCTGCCGCAGGCGCACCGGCCGCTGCATGAGCACCTCGGAGAAGAGGAGGTAGTCTGGGGGGGCCTGAGCCAGGGCTGCGCGCCCGCCGCGCCTCGCACCCACCCCCTGGCCTCACCTTGCACCCCGAGCTCCGCCGCGTGCACCTTCATGGCAGCCTCGTCCCTCAGGATGACGGCCCGCCACAGCTGGCACAGGGCTGAGCGATCCCTGAAGGGCCCAGCAGTGAGGCAGGGGGCAGCCTGGGGCGGGGGGGGGGGGGGGGGGGCCACCCAGCCCGCAGGGCCCCCGCTTACTTCTCATCCAGGAACTGGTACAGCCCGTGGTCCAACAGCACCAGCTGTGCCTTCCCATCTGGGCCTTTCCGCACCAGAACTAGGGAGAGGGCATGCTGGCTCATGCCGCCCCACCCTGACCTGACTCGACCTCCACCCCCAGGGGCTTTTCCTACCGTTGCCAGGGTGGGGGTCAGAGTGGACGAAGCCTGTGTAAAATATCTGCTCGGCAAAAGCCTTGATCAGTTTCTCTGCTATCTGGGGAGAGGACAGGCCACACGGCATCACTCCAGGCACACGGCACACTCCCCCACACCCCACCACGCCCCAGGCACACAGCACTCACGTCCTGCACTGCCAACCCCATGGTCTTGATGGCCTCCACGTCATTGACCTTGCAGCCCTCGTAGAATTCTGCTGTCAGCACGCGCTGGGAGAGAACAGACGCCTGAGCTCGGCGGGCCTGTGCCCCCCCACCCAGGAGGGGGACCAGCCCACCTTGCTGGACGTGTCCCAGTGCACGCGGGGCACCACGACGTAGCGGAAGTGCTGCAGCTCCCGCGCACAGCGCTCGGCATTGCGGCCCTCATTCTCGAAGTCCAGCTCCTGGGCCAGGGTCCCCTTCAGGTCCTGAGGGCCACATGGGCGGTTGGAGGGCCAGCTCAGTAGCTGGCCCACCCTGGCCCCCGGCCTCCCGGTTACCTGGAGGACCCAGCTGAAGCCAAAGCTGGGGTGCATGAGCTCAATGAGCTGCAGCAGGAGCTCCAGAGTGTGGATGTCACCATCGAAGCGGTCCCGCAGGTCGATGTACTGCACCTGCACAGGAGGCTGCAGGGAGGACTGGCCGCCAGCGCCCCCCGCGGCGCCCCTGGGTGGGGGCGGGGTCCGTGTACCTTCACAGCCACTGCAGTTCCATCGTGCAGCCTGGCGCGGTGCACCTGGGCCAGGCTGGCTGCTGCGATGGGCTGGTAGTCGAACTCCCGGAAGAGCTCATGGGGCGGGGCCCGGAAGTCTTCGAGGAATAGCTCGTCCACCTGGCAGGACGGGGGGGCTTGGAGCAGCGTGGGGGCCACTGCCGAGGTCCCCACCTCCCAGCCTGCGTGCTCCCGAGAGCGGGCCTCACCTCCCGGAAGCCCCGCGTGAGAGCCCTGTCCTCCAGCACCCGCAATGTCTTGATGTACTCAGGGGGCAGCAGGTGGTTGAAGGAGCACAGCCCCTGGCCCAGCTTCACGTAGAGGCCCCCGTTGCTGATGGCCGCAGCCACCAGGGCGTCGGCCGCCCGCTGGTGACACGCAGACATCACCTCCAAGTAGCCCGGGCTGTTCTGACCACAGGTATGGAGGGAAGGGATGGGGGCGGGCGGGTACCTCCGCCTGGGCACCCCCACCCCCGCAGGCCCCAGGATGGGCCCAGCCAGGCAGGGACGCAGGAACAAACCTCCTCCACCCCTCGCAGGATGACATTTGTGCACCACCAGTAGTCCAGGGAGATCTGCAGGCCGACCCTCAAAGACCTGCGGGCAGAAGCTGCCCTCAGCCCCAGCGGGCACTTGCCTCAGATCCCCGCCAGCCCCCTGGACCGCTGTGAGCACCTGGGGGTGCTGCTGGGCTCTTGGAACTGCGTGGCCAGCAGGTCAGTCTCAGCTCCCGGGCTGTGGGCTGGGCAGCCTGCCTCCACACCACCCCTCAGTCCCTGAACACACACCAAGGGGCACCCGGGACAGGAAGGGGGGCTTCGGGCCCTACAAAGCAGATGTGTTCTTTTCATTCTTTGACAACACACGTTACACAAGAAAATCCATGCCTGAGCTAGCACAGCTGCCGTGGCTGCTCTGTGTGGACACGCCCGCACTCAGGCCCCCTGCCTCGCTGGTCCTGCCTCCTCTGCACTCAGGCTGGGCTGCGTGGACAGGAGCCCCAGGGGTCAAACCCCAGAGCTGGGACCTGCTCTCCTGGCTGAGGTCGCAGCCCCGCGGGCTCCGGCCTTCTGGTGTGCGCAGGGCTCCCTGCTCACTCCCACACCCCAAGCTATGGGACAAGGCAGCCCTAGGTCTAGAGGGGAGAGGATCCAGGCCTCCAGGGGTGCGGACTCCAGACCCTTGACGTCACGAGGAGAGTGTGGGGCCCTGGTGCAGGCCGAGCCTGTGTCCGCCCCAGCGTGTCCTGCTGCAGCCCCTCTGCCACGCGGGGTCAGGAAGAGAAGGCACGAAGGAAGAGGCTGCCAGGTCCTGGACAGGCTTCCTGCCCTCCCAGCAGCAGTGCAGATGGGTGTCTTAGAGCAGTGAGGTTAGCCCACCTCTTATACCTGCCAGACCGAGCACCACAAACCGGTCTGTCCCACCCACTCCAGCCTGACAAAGAAAGCAAACAGGGCTGCCCGTGAGGCAGGGTGAGCAAGGACATGGGATTTCTCCCTGAGACCCAAAGGGGAGCTGTCCTCCTTCCTGAATAATTCGTCCAAAAGCCAGTGCAAGGTCTGCACAGGGGTGAGGGTGAGGGCGGTGGGGTGCTGGCCACACTCGGGGTGGCTGATGTAATGTGTCACTAAATCAGGGACAAGGGGAGCCAGGTTTCTCCCAGTTGGAGAAGGAGCTACAGACACAGAAAGGGAGAAAACCGGAACGACCCGTGTGGGTGATGGAACGGCGGGTTCGCCACCGATGACTGGCTGCAGAAGCGGACGCGTGCCCGTGGGCGTGTGCGTTCACAGCCACACGCACACACGCCCGCAGCACTCCCCCACAGAGGAAGCTGAGGCAGACAGCCCAGGGCGGCCAGCACCCCGGCGCCCACGAAGCCCCTGCGCCACCCCAAGGACCACCCCGGGGACTGACGGACTCCAAAGCTGAGCAGGAGCAAAAGGCTCAAAGGACGGAGCACGTCCAGCAGGAGTCAGAGATGCTCGCGACCGAGTCCAGACGCACCAGCTCTGCTGTACATTTGAAGTGATTTACAGTAAGATACTGGAGATTAAAAGAAGGGTCAGGGACTTCCCTGGTGGTCTGATGGCTAGGACACTGCGCTCCCAATGCAGGGGGCCCAGGTCCCACCCCGGTCAGGGAGCCAGATTCCGCGTGCCGCAACGAAAGATCCCACGTGCCGCAATGGAGAGCCGGTGCAGCCAAACTAACAAATAAATAAATATTAAAAAACAAACAGAAGGGCCATAAAAGCCAGGTGGAGGGGCTCCTCCAAGCCACACCCAAACAGTGTCAGCAACAACACAGCAGTGACGCTGGGGGGGAGGGCTACCCCCCACGGTCTCTCTTTACAGAGCAGGCGGCACCTCTGACCCTCGTACTGGGCACAGGGCCAGCGTGCTGACCCCTGTTGTACAACATTATGGCCCGTTTGCTCGCAAGTATGTCAAGGTCATCACGTGATGAAGAACGATGGTTACCCAGCTCCTGAGAGGCGCGTCTAACCCCACGGTATTTCCTGAGTGAAGACGGCACCTGGGACGCATCACAGCCTAGACAGTTCATGCCAACGAGGGGCTCTGCCGGCCGGGAAGGAGGACCAGGGATTAGAGTTCAGGGTCTTCAATCGGTCAGGCCTATGAGATGAAACTCTGGACACCAAAGCTCGGGGGTGACCCACGTGTGCTGTCACACAGGGATGAGAGGCAGGGGACGTGTCTGAGGTCACAGAAGTTCCAAGGCTGGGACCCTCCCAGGCCGCACCTTGGGCATCTCTTCCTTTTGCTGATTCTGACTTTATCTTTTTGCTGTAATAACACCATAATTATAAATACTGTATTTATTGAGTTGTCCTAGGGGACTGACAAAACTGAGGGTGTCTGTGGGGACCCCCCAATTCATAGCCAGTGGTTGAGGTAAGGGAACCCACGGGGACGCTGGAACCTGCAGCTGGTGTCAGACGCCCTCGGCAGGTGGGGGTCTGGGGGACCGTGCTCTGACCTCGAGCTCGGCCTTGAGAGCCAAGGAGACACTGAGGACTGGTCCAGACTGGAGACCAGACATGGGCCCAGGCGGGTCCTCATGCTGAACAGGCTGTTACCAGGGCGCCGCGTGTGGGGACTGAGGGTTAGAGGGTCACAGTGTATCAGCTTTGCGATTGCAGCTGTGGAGAATGTCCTTGTTTAGGAAATAACTCAAAGTTTCAGGGCTAATGGAGCATGTTGACAACTTCTTTGTCAATGTTTCAAAGAAAAAAGTTCTTTTGTATTATTAGTCCAACTTCTTTGGACATTTGAAATTGTTTCAAAAAAAAAAAAGCCCACAGGATTTTTAAAAGCTAAAATTAAGTAAGGGGTGGGGTCAGAACCCAGGACCCCGGTGCCACCCCCCCCCCCCCCACCAGGCCCCCGTGAGCGGGCCTGGGTGTGTGCCGCGCGTCACGGTCTCCCTCCGGCGAGCTGGTCCTGACTGACTCGCCACCCATGCTCCTTCCCTGGGCTGCTGCACGCACGCTGCCCCGTTACCCAGGACGCACTGCAGGCCCCCAGGTGTCCAAAGGCCCCGTGGCCACCCTGCGCCCAGCCAGGGATTCTCCAGTGAGGCCTGCCGCCCTGGCAGCCGTGAGGGCTGAGAGCGGATGAGACGGTGCAGATTGCTGGGAAAACAATGGTTCTAGCTCCTTTCCACCCAGCCCAGCCCAGCCCAGCCCAGCCTCTGAAAGCAAGCTGTGAAAATACCCCTTCCAGGAGCCACGCGGAGAAGGCAGGCACACAGAGCCTGCCACGGGGTATCTGACGCTGGGAAACAGCAGCACGTGTGAGGCGGACGGTGAGGCGGCCCAGAGCTGCTCAGTGTGATCTTCAGAGCCAGGCTGACTGGGCACAGTCCCCACCAGTCTTGTGCGGTCCTGCACGGCGGAGGGCCTCAGGAGAGCCAACCCCAGGCTCTGCCCTCGTCAACCCCTAGGCTGTGGAGACGGGGAAACCCTGCAGGACACAGAGGCCACTGCCCAAAACCTGCCCAGGAGGGCAACTAGGAGCTCCAGGCAAACCCATCAAACGCCCCTCCGGGAGGTGTGTGGACGCAGCTGCGCTCAGCAAGCTGAGGGCAGACAGCTGCTTTCATCCCCGAGATGCAATGAGGCCAAGTGTTCAGCCAACCGCCTGCCCACAGCTGCCACGAGGGTAAATCTCAACAAAGCTCCGGCCAAGTGCCCCTGCCCCTGGCATCCTGAGCACCCCCGGAAACCGACCCAGCCCCCCAAAGAGCAGCAGGCGCTCAGGGCTGGCGGAGCAACACCCCCAGCGGCCTCCTCCACCAAGATGTCACGGGAGCCCCTCCCCAGGCAATCGTGCACCCCCAGTCCAACAGCGGGTTTGGGTAAGCTGAGCTTTCACTCAGTGCCAAGAGCTGGCTCTCAGGATGTGGTGGCTGCAGGACTTCCTGGGTCTGACTGCAGCAGGAATGCCTGCCCAAGCTGCGCCAGCGGGGAGACTGCCCTGCGCCGCCCCCGCGACCCAGCCTGGGAGATACAGGACCACGGGAAAGCCTTCAGCATAAGGCGCCCTGGACGCTGATGACCAGCAGGGCCCGTCACTAGCCCAGGCCACCGGGGGTGGAGGTGAGAGGCAGTCCTCCCCCGTGAGCCCCAAACTCCCCAACTGGATGCCAGCTCTCCTTGGGAAGTAGGGGAGCCTGAAGGAAGAAGAGGCAGACGCCTGAGGCGGGGCCTGTGGAGGCCCTGCCCAGCGTGGACGGCGTGGCCCCACGGCGCCCAGCCTTCCCGCTGGCAGCACACAGACCCCCGGAAGGCAGCTCGAGTTCCCAGGAAAACCTGCCGCCCCCCAGCTCCTGCACCTCGCCCAGCCCCCACCTGCTGAAGCGCCCGACGCCGTCCACCACGAGCCGCATCTGCCTCCTCTCCTGTGGCTCAGCTGTGAGGTACCGCGCCCCGAGGAGCAGGGGCACCCCCAGCGCCGTGGCGGAGAGTGCCTTCTTCCACCAGGGCTGGGGTCTCGAGGGCCTGGAGGGGGACAGGCGCACGGCCTGGGTTACTTCCCCTCTGCCCGTCCCCCTCCCCGGCCCCAGCGCTCCAGGCCCAGCCCACAGGCGCTGCAGCTGCACCAGGACTCGGCAGGCAGCGACGACTCCGGACGCCTGTGTGGTCACCGCAGTGTTCTCTGACCTCCAGGTCCAAGTCAGCTTGCCTAAGCCCCACAGACCACTGGATCCCAGGGCTCCACGTGGGCTCCATCCTGCTGGCTGCCCACTCAGCCCTCCAGCCCTCCTGCCCCCACCCCCTGCTGCCCTCCCCCGTTCTCTGAGCCCAGAGCCCTGGCTGAGTCCCAGGCTAGGACCCAGTGATGGGGGAGCCGGTGCACCGCGCAAGGGAGCAGCTGCACCCCGTCTTGGGAGTGGCGTATGCAGAAGGTCCAGCCTCTGGCCCCCAGCGGAGGTCACCCCTACCTAACAGGGACATGTGCCCCGGAGGGTGCCCACAGCAAACTCACCACCTTGCAGGTGGCGCCTCAAAGCTTCTCCTGAAGAAGGCGGCAGGGGACGGCCAGGGCTTCCGCCTGCCCCGCAGCAGGGCCGAGTGGAAGTGGCAGAGCTGGGACTGCAAAGGGAGCAGAGGGCGCGGGGTCGGCGGTGGGAACACGGCCCCCGGCCTCACACGGGCAGGGACTCCCCACACCTCCCCCCAGACACGTCACTGAAGAGCATCGCTGCTTCCTGGGCCCGCACGTCTAGAGAGTCAGAGACACCTCCGGGTCAAGGGCAAGGCTGAGGGCCAAGCATCACGCGACGGGAGGAACGGCTACGCACGTCTGCACCAGGCCCCTCCTCCTCAGAGGCCCCTCCTCCTCAGAGGCCCCTCCTCCTCAGAGGCCCCTCCACGGGCCATTGGAAACGCCCCCTCTGTCCCTGCTCCTAACACTCCACTGGGCTCGGAGAGCCCTCACTTCCTATTTCTCGCTGCTGAGGCCAGCAGCTTCCCGAGGAAGGGTTGAGGATGCTTCACCCGACAACAATCACAAAGGAGGCAGAAGGCACTGGGGTGGGGGGAGGGGGGGGGGCCTGTTCCGGAAGCAAACGAGGGCACAAAGAGCCTGCACTTGCTGAGCCCCCAGCGGTCAGACCTGGAAAGCTTCTGACCAGAGGAGGGAGGGGAAGGTGGGTGCCGGAGGTGCCACAGCCGGGGGACAGGTAGAGGAGCAACGTGCCACAGAGTTGGCCCCACGTGCTGCCCTGTTTCTGGGGCCACGGGAGAAACGCCACGCTCTCCTTCGCTCACTGGCAGCTTTGGTCTCCCCATCTTATTTGAATAAGACCTTAAGAGTTCCTCAACCACAGATTCCCCAACTGTAAATGCTCACTTTTTAGGGAAAAAAAAGATTGTGCAAAGTAAGTCATAGCCTACAGCACAGACGCTAACATTATCATCGTGAACACTGGGCCAAAGAAGGAACTGACTTTCCAATCACTTTCTGGCCAAAGCACACAGCCCTGAAGACAATTTCAAGGATGCAAAACAACATAAAAGTCAAAGGAAAAGGTCCATGACCTATCGTCCCAAGAGGAGAATGAGGGCTGACAGAGAGCTCTGCCGCGCAAGGCCACAAACGGCGAGCGCAGATCCTCAAGGAAAACCCTGCAGGGGCAGGAAAAGTGGCGGCGGGCAGACTCCGGCATCCAGAGCCCCAGGCCTTCTGTGCCAGAGGGGTGCCCAGCCCGCCGTCCACCCCGCTGCCACCCACGCCGGCACAACCTGACTTGGCCTGGGGCACAGCACACACAGCTGCAGCGGCTGGGACCCCAGCCACCTCCCACCTCACAAAAGACAAGGGTTTGTGGTACCAGCAGGCGTGGAGGGCGGGCAGGCCAGCCTGCCTCCACAGCAGGCCTCCCCCACAGGCAACCCTGCTGGGCCGCCCAGCCCCTACCTGCCCTCTGCGAGGTCTCCAGACCCTCCCTGCACCCCTCCCCCGCGTCCATCGCTGTGACCAAACACACCCTGCCCGTGAAGGGCCACGTGCGACCAAGGCCCACGGCCAGGACGCTCCTGCCCGCATCCCCGCGGCCCTCCTCTTGTGCCGGCCCCGCCTCCAGCAGGCCCGCCCCGTCCCCCAGTCTCTGAGCCCACAGCCCTGGTGGCGGTGTCCCAGGCCAGGACCCTGGGGGGGTCCTGCGCAGCGCACGTGGGAGCAGGCGCATCCTGTCCCCAGACAGCGCCGGGCAAGAAGGCATCAGGGACCCTGCGACCTGGCAGCACGTGGGTCTTCCACCCAGACACGGGGACAGAGAGACGCGGGGACGTGAGGGCACTGCTGGGGAGGAGACGGGCCTGTGTGCTCATGACTGGAACCATCGCTGGCGGTCAGGGGTGGGGAGGGCGCCCCGACAGAAAAGCGTGGGCAGCGGACTGAGCTGCAGCCAGGCGGGGCGTCCCAAGGGGTCCCGGGGGTTTAATGGGGGGGGTGTGCACTGGGGTGGTCCGCCCGGGAGGAGGCTGGAGCCCAAGGTGGAGCTGCGGCCTGGGGCGTGGGGGAGACTCAGGGCCCACGCAGGGGCCAGGCAAGACAGCCTGAGGCCGGGACGCCCCGCACGCCAGCTGCTGGCTCCTCTGGCTGGTGAGCGTTCTGCTGTGATTCTGGTCTCCTCAGCGAGGCCACGAGCCCACGGAACGAGACATGACAGCAGCCAGCAGCTGCCAGCCCTGGGGCTCCTCGTCCGCTACCAGCGACCCTGCGAGTTCCTGAGCGTGGAGGGATGGCTGAGCAGCCGCCTGGCCTCGCCAGAAAGCCATACGGGTGCCCGGCACCGCCATCAACTCGCCCTACTGCTGTAAATATCTGCAATTTTTCATTAGAAGTTAAAAAAAAGTCACGAGAAAAAACGTGGGAGGACTTTGCCCCAAGTGCCAAGCGTGAGCCTTGACTGAACCTCAATCTGAAAGAAGCACCTGTGGGGCCCCAGACCAGGCTGTCGGGCGTGATGGTCCCTGTGGTTACACAGTATCCTCGTTTAGCGGGCCCACGCTGCAGTGTTTTCAAAAAGTCTGTGACTTACTTTCAAATGATCTAATGACAACAAAACAAACATTTTCAAATGGAAATAGATCAACTAGGTCAAGATGTTCATAACGGGTAGATCTGGGTGGTAGTATCTAGATTACTAACCCTCTGGGACCACGCTGGCACGTGTCCCTACGTGTAAATGCTTTCACCATCAAAGGTGCACTGTCTCCTATACTCAGAGTCCGGCCAGGAGGCGGCGTGTAGAAGGCAAGGCACCTGGCGCAGGGCATGCCGGCCTGGCGCTGTCTGGAGACACACCTCATTGTCACAACTTGGGGGAGGGGAGCCCCTGACATCGAGGGGGCAGAGGCCAGGAACACAGCTCAGTGCCAGACACTGGACGGCCCCGCCCCAGAGGCTCAGGCAGAGCCGAGGCTGAGACGCCCAGGGCAGAGCCTGGAGCCAGACTTCTGGGGCTGAGGTTGGAATCTGGGCTCTGGCACTTACCAGCCATGCGGTAAGTTCCTTCCCTCTGTGCCTCAGTTTCTCTGTCTGTAAAGTGGGGGCCACTGCACTGCCAAAGCGCGGGTGAGCGAACTGATATTTGCAAAGCCCTTGAGCAGTGCCCAGCCCAGCCCAGCGTGCAGGGCAGGCGGAGGAGCACGTTGAGTACACCCTGAGGTCAAGGAGCCGCCAGGCCCTCCTCACTGCACCAAGCTGCCCACTGGCCCCCAATGCCCTAACCTTCCTCCCAGCAACCCTGCCCCCAGCTCTGCAGAACACCCCACCTAACACAAAGAAGGATATGTCTGCTGGGTTGACCTAAACTATTTATATTAAAAGATTATCAGCTTCCCCCGCTTTTTCAGAAGGAAAAAAGCGTTTGTATAGCCCAGAAGAGAAAAGAGACTACAGATCCTCCTCGACTCATGCTGGGGTTAGGATTAGGGTCAAACCCACCGTAAGTGGAGAATATCAGAAGTCGAAAACGCGTTTAATACACCAGACCTGCCGAACATCACAGCTTAGCCTGGCCTTCCTGAAATGTGCTCAGAACACTCACGTTAGCCTGCAAGTGGGCGAAACCATCTAGCACAAACCCTATTTTATACTCAAGTGAGGACCAGCTCGTGTAACTGCCTGGACGCTGTACTGAAAGTGAATGCAGAACGGCTGTCTGGGTACCGGCTGCTCCCCCCGTGGCCTCGGCGCTGCCGGGGAGCTGCGTCTGCCCAGCACCACGAGCGAGGATCCACCCACACGGCGGCTCCAGGAGGAAGCAAAATTCAAAATTCGAAGCATGGTTTCTACTGCACGCGCACCACTTTCGCACCATTATCAAGTTGAAAATCGTAAGTCAGGGATCAACATATGGAAAGCTTGGAGTGGGTTATATACAGACACGAAGAAATGCTGGACTACCGGAGTGGACGGGCAGCAAGGCGGGACTCACTGCAAAGTCGCAGTGGGGACTGCACCCCGCGACAGAGAAAGAAAACGGCCAAAGCTGACTGATAATGACTGTCCTGAGATGCTAACATTCAGAAGGAAAGAAAGCACAGCTCCACGAGTTATCCTAGCCGACATGCCAACGGCCTGGGGGGCAGAGTTAAAAGGCTGCGGGCACCAAGGCCGAGGTGAGGGCCGACAGAGCCCGGGCACGGCTGCTCCAGGACCACGGCTGCACCCAGCATCACAGCGCCTCCCCCGCAGGCCCCGCACGCACACTCTGCGTGTGTCTGACTTAGAGGCAGCAGAAGACTGCAGGCGAGGAGAGCGGGCCTGAGAGAGGGCTCGTCCTCCAAGCCCCGCCTCCTGGGGAAGGACCAGAGTCCACTAGGGAGACTCAGAGGGGCACACGGTGAGGAGCCCAACGGAGAACCATGTGCAGCGCCAGCCAGTTTTCTGGGGACCCCAGTGGAACGGCGCAGGTCATACAGACCGTGTGTAACCCACAGCACCTCGTGCGGACGGGGCGCTGAGGAGCAGGGCGGAGCCACGAGGGCTGAGCCCCGCACGGCAGCAACACCACCCTGGTCCGCCCGCCTCATCGGCCTTCACCCTGTGCCTGGGGGCGACTCCCCACTGACACCTTGCCAGGCCGGAAAGGTGAAAGGTGGTGGAAAGGAGTACCTCGCTCAGGGCCTGGCACCTAACAGGTGCTCAACAAGAGGTGGGCACTTCTGATGGTGGGATGTTCCCACGTATTTCCTCGCACGGTTCACAGCAGAAACGCCTGGTGAATCTGGGAGCGGCGACCAAGTCGAACTGCTTCCCCAGTTGGCACCCTTTCCATCCCCCAACTGGCCCCAGGCGGTGGGTCCTGACAGCCATGGCCAGAGCACACTGTCTCCCTGAGCCACTAGTAGGAAGGGTCTGGTGAGAAAAAGTCAAGTCACCTAACTGACAAATAAGTTTACACATTACGTTCATATTAAAACATAGAGTTCTTTCACCGGAAAATGTTGAACCTGAATCATTGACTCTAAAGCACGAGGCCCTGGCTACACTTGCAGCTGCCTAACCACCGTCCACCACCAGCAGGGGCTCTGGCAGGGAAGCTGAGCACCAGAGTCCACCGCTTCCAAACACATGGCGGATGCAGGGCGCCCGCCCGCGATCACAATCCCGTAACAGGTTTCCGCTGTTTCCCAGGAGCCGCCACTGCAGTAGGAGCTCTGGCCGTGTCCCACCATGCCCAGCACTGAGTCCTCACTCACTCTCCCAGGACAAACATCCCTCCGGCAGGCCTTGGACAGCCACGCAGAGCCTGGCCCAGGCCCGCTCTCCAGGCTGCTGTTCTGCCTAGAAGGCCCTTCCCCCACCCTGATTCACCACGGTTCCTGTCCCCCCACCCCACCCCGTATTCCTCTCCCACTGTCCTTATCCCACAGGACTGCGCCTGTTAGTTTGCAGTCTTTCTCCCCACCAGACTGAGCTGGGCCCGCCTCTCAATCATCCGAGATAAAGCAGAAACTCCACAAACGCTTGCTGAATTGAGATAAACGGTGAATCAGCCAGAACCCCACATGGCTCAAGTGAGGATGTGCTGAGCAACAGGCGGAAGGCCACGGTCAGGCGAGACAGCCCCCGCCCCCGCCCCCACTGCAGCCTGGCCCTGGACTAGCCTCTGGGATGAGGCCTCCCGCTGACGACGCCAGAGCCTTCACAGGGCCCCCAGTTTGCCTGGCTCATTCCAGCTGGGATGCCCAGCAATAACCCGCATGTCCCCATCACACAGGAGACGTCCCTGAAGCCCACGAGGTCACGTAGCTATAAATGTGGAGCAGAGCTGGAGCTTCCAGGAATCAGTCCAGGACAACCTTCACCACAACACACGTAACCATAACCACACCCAGAGCTCAGACACCAGAGCGTGGCAGGAAACAGGTACAGAGAGGCCTCTGGGAGCCCAGGACACGCTCCTGCACACTGTGCCTTCAGGGCAGGACGCCCACACGTGCGCCTTTTCTGGGGCACCTCTCTCACTCCCAAAGCCTCCCAGGTGGGACGAGATGAGATGGGCCGCCTCTAGCCCGGCCTCTCGAGCGTTCTTAGCGTGCTCACAGCGTGCGTGCACGGTCTGCAAACACAGCGCTCATCTGGAACACAGCTTGCAAGCCACAAAGTCGCAAAAAGAGCTTGAGTAGTGACACCCAGAGAGCTACCACAAAGCTCACAAACTGTGCGCACGTTAACACACAACCGTGAGCGTGTGCACTCATGTTTTACGCACAAACGGAGCTGTCCGTTTCTCTAACACCCTGTAGATCAGACACAGCAGATTAGAAGGAAGACAAAAGGTCACTGCAGGATACGCCAGCCCCCAGCAGTAAGAAGCAACTGCTGAGTCTCATGAGGCCTGACACAGAGAAAGTACAAAGAGGTGACAAGAACCTGGGAAGTTCAATGGCAAGGCCAACAGCCCTACACAGGAGAGGAGACCAAAGCACAGAGATGTGCTCACAGTTAGGAGGGGAGACCGGGAATCTGGGCCCAGAGGAGGTGGAGGAGATGACCACGAGTGCCCTGTCCTGTCCTTTCCCAGGGTCTGCGAGCCTCTCAACGGCCGTCAGGACTTAGAAGCCTACTGGTCACGAGCATCTCCTCATCAGGAGCTAAAGCCCGCCGCCCACCCCCTAGAGCCGCCTGGAGGACACGGTGACCGGAACACGTGAGGCAGCCTTACAAACTACAAAAGACCAACTGAGTGTCTCTCTGCGGGACTCTCACCTCAGCCCATAAAACGCCCCTATGCAGCGGGGCTGCTCACCGCAAGCCACGCAAGGGAACGGACAGCTGTCGGCACTGATACCTAAACCCGCAAGGCTAGGCTTGTGAGGAAAAGACAAGGTCTACAGAAAATTCCAAGCTGAAAAAGCTGACCAGCCCCTCAGTCTCCTCAGCTCTAAACCAAGCACAGGAGAAAACGGCTAGCGCCTTGGTGCTCGCAAGGTGCTGATCCACGCCGCGAGGCAATAAGGCGGGAGGCCCGGCCAGGACACAGGACCGGAAGGTCAGCTGCCGGCTCAGGATGAAGCAGCGGGAGTCGGGAGGGCGGCCCCGGGCCGGGCAGAAGCCTCGGAGGGCCTGAGAGGAGGGGCTTCGGAGGCGGGCGGCCGGCGAGGGGGCGCCGAGCCGGCTGGACAGCGGTCAGCCCGCCTGCCGCCCGTCCCAGAAGCAAGCGGGCGGCTGTCAGCCCAGGAGGCCCCGCGGCGGGCCGGGGGAAAGGGTGCCCAAGGGAGCGGCGCCCAAGGGAGGGAGGACGGGGGCCCGGCCTGGGCTGCGGGCGGGGTCCGCAGCAGCGAGGGCTCCACGGGAGACACGGGGCGGGAGGAGGGGGAGGCGCCGGGCAGCCGCCTCGGGACGCGCTGTCTCCCGGGCAGCGGCGCCCTGAGGGCACGAGCGCGTGGCCCTGGCGGGCAGGGAGAGGCCGCCTCCGCGGAGGGGCCGTGGGGGCGGTGGGGCGGCAGCCTCTCCCGGCCTGGGGGCTGGGACGGGCCCCTCCTCGAGCCCTGAGCGTCCCTGCCGGGCTGCAGGGCCCCGGGGGCGGCGGGCGCGCGGGGGCTCACAGGTCTCCACATCTCCGGGACGGCGGCTCGGCTCCGGCTGGCCGCACGCTCCCGTCGCCTGCCCAGCAGCCCCTGCGCGCGCGCGCACCGCCCCAGTGGGCGGGAACCGGAGGCCACGCCCCGAGCGGGCCCCCGGCCGCGGCCGAGCGGCGCCCCCTGGCGGCCCCCGGAGACCTAGCTTCAGGGCTGCGGCCCGCCCCCGGGAAGGCCGCGGACGCCCAGCCGCGGAGCCCCTCCGGCGGGCACGCCCTCGGTCCCGGCCGCTGGGGTCTTTTCCCGCCCCTGATGGAAGCTGAGGCTCGGGAGGTCACGGAACGGGCGGAATCGAGGAGGGAGAAGGGCCCCCCCCCAGGAGGTCAGCGCCGAGGGCCGGAGCTGGACCTGGGGCGGGGGCGGGGCGGCCACGGATGAGCGTCTCTCTGACTGCTCCGGCTTTGCGCTCCCCGCTGCAGAATGAGCTCATAACTCACAAGCCACGGTGGCTCCCCACCCGGGCGGTGCCGGCTGTTCGCCGGGATCTAAGCCACGGATCCGAGAAGCTGCTGTACGCGGCTGGGCGGCCGGGGAGGTAGACGCTCCCTAACCGCGCCGCAAGCAGGGAGCACGGGGAGGCAAGGCCCGCGGGGAGACCTTCAGCCCCCCGCGCGGGCCGGCCCGCCCGTCCCGGGCCTCCTCGCCGGCGCCCGCTGGCAGGGCGGGCTGTCCCCTCCCCTCCGCCCGGCGGCCCTGCCAGCCGCTGCCGACGCCTCTCCTCCCTGCCCTCGCCTACCCCCTGTCGCCCTGCCGGGGAACACCCGCTCGCTCGGGCTGCCTCCCCAGGCCGTCGCGGCCGCTCTGCCCGCGGTTCCACCAGCCTCCGCTCCCGCCCCGCAGAGCTTCTTCAGGCGCCCACCCACCAGCCGGCCGCGGGCGAGCCTCTGGGCGAGGCTCACGCCCTCCGCCCGGCCGCTCTGCAGCGGAGGCCCTGGGCCTCGTGTCCCCTGCCGCACACTTACTGGGACACCGCCTTCGCGCCGACAGCTCAGGAAGCGTTCTCCCTGAAGTTTGGTCCCACCTGGCGGCTCTCCTATCAGCCCCTTCTCCTCCCGCAGGGCCCCTTGTTCTCCCACGGGCCCCACCCCCCCCGCCCCCGCACGGCCCTCCCCCTCCCGCGTGGCTCCTCCTTCCAATGGTGGCTGCTCTTTGGGGGCACCCCTGGGCCCCAGCAGGCCTGTGCCTCCTGCCTGCTCTTGAGCTACAGCATACCTCAGTGTCCGGAATCACCTGGTTCCCAGTGTCCCCAGTGTAACTGACACTGGGCTCCATACCCTGGCTGAACACAGATGGCTGTCCTCACTGATTTTTGCCTGCCTTGCCAGGAGGACAGGGATGCAGCCTCTCGTCCTCACTGCCCTGTCCTGGTGTCCAGGCCAGGGCCTGAAAGAGTGGCTCTGGAGCCCTTCCCAGGGCCAGGCTTTCGAGAGAGTTCCCAGTTGCACACGTTTGACCTCCCCACCTAACCCCGTAATGTTTAATGAACCAATTCCAGGAGGTAGTAGAGGTGCAGCTGACACAGAAACGCCTCTAGGGAGTCTGAGAAGGGACAAAAGCAAGGTGCAAGGTAGCAGGATGAGCTGACTGGGTATTCAGGTACAGATGCCACTGGAAGCCTGGGCCACCAACTGCCCTAGGGCTGGCAATAGGGGTGGGCGGAGGGTTTACAGCTGTTTCCCAGCCCCCAGATGAACAAAAGTGTGAACTCTGACGTTTTTCCACCTCAAAGGACCCTGGTACTGGCCTGGGATCCCACCGGGACTGAGGCCTGCAGGTGCTCCCTCTGCATGCCAGGGTGCAGGCCCCTGGACTGAATGGGGGGTCCCCACCCCTGGTGGGACTGTATGGAGTCAGTTCCCTCAAACAGGGACTGCTGGGCCCAAGGGGCCCAAGGAAGCCTTCCTGCAAATGATCACCGCTCCCATTCCACTCACACCCCAGACACAGTCTCCTCCAGTCCCCCCAGTGGGTCCCCCACCTCAAGCAGGTCTGCGGAATCTCCCAGTACCCTGTGTTCCCAGGCCCTTGAATCTTCATACTGCTGTTAAAAAAAAAAAAAAAGAGTGCAGGTGTGTATCAGCAAGCATGACACACAGACATGATGGAACAACTTCCCCCCAAAAGGTTTGTCTGAGTTCTAACCTCTGAAATCGTGATGGAAATAGGGTTGTTACAGATGTAATTAAGTTAAGGCTCCCTAGTTGAGATCATCCTGAACAAGGATGGGCTCTAAATCCAATGCCTGGTGTCCTTATATGAGAAGGGAGAGGGAGATTTGAGACACGGAGGAAAAGTCCATGTGAAGACAGAGGCGAAGATTGTGGATGTGGCCACAAGCCAAGGGACACCGAGGATGGCCAGCACCACCAGATGCTGGACAGGGGCCTGGATGCAGGACAGTCATCAGAAGGAACCAACACTGCCAGCATCTTGATTGCAGACTACTGACCTCTAGCACTGTGACAGAGTAAGTTTCTGTCTTAAGATGCCAAATTTGTGGTAATTTGTTCCAGCAGCCCTAGAAAACTAGTACAGTATATCAAAGGTTTACTTAACTCATTAGCTAATGAGAGAACCAGGAAAGGAGTTACAAATTCAAAAAAGAAATTCGAAACCCACAGATTTATCTGGAGTAAAGGAATGCTGAAATAAATTTTAAAATAGATGGAGACTGGCTTTTTTCACAGGAAAAAAACAGGTGAACCTCTACTGGATGAAATGTATTTGCATGTCTATAAAATGGAAGTATTTGCCTTGCTGTTGGTCACTGGCAATTTATAGACGTATGAAACAGCTCCCAGAGGAGGAAAGGCAGGGACCTGGAAGGGTGTGCTCTCAACAACAGTGGAGACACCAGCAAGATGCTTTGTTTATTCCAAAGTTGAAATATTCCATTACTGTCCCCCTGCACCCCCCAATCTCAAATAAGGGCCATCACGTGAGATGATCTCAGCAGGTGTGACCCAGGTCTTCCCATGGGGGCTAAGATACCAGACAGGCCACCTGAAGTTAGCTTTGCTGTAAGTTACTGTGAGAGATCTTAGGTTGGCCTTTCAAAGCCTCTATCATTTGTTATCACAGGTGAGGGACATAATGCTTATCATGTAGGCGAATTTCTTTTCTTTTTTTTTAATATTTATTTGTTTTTAATTAATTTATTTATTTAAACTTATTTATTGGCTGCACTGGGTCTTTGTTGCTGCATGTGGGCTTTTCTCTACTTGCTACCAGCGGGGACTACTCTTTGTTGTGGTGTGCGGGCTTCTCACTGCGGTGGCTTCTCGTTACGTAGCACAGGCTCTAGGCCTGCGGCCTTCAACAGTTGTGGCTCACAGGCTCTAGAGCGCAGGCTCAGTAGTTGTAGCACACAGGCTTAGCTGCTCTGCAGCATGTGGGATCTTCCTGGAGCAGGGATTGAACACTCATCCCCTGCATTGGCAGGAGGATTCTTAACCACCGTGCCAACAGGGAAGTCCCTAGGTGAATTTCTATGTTCGTGAGCCTGCTAGGAAATGGCCTTCCTGACTGCCTTGTAAGGCCAGAATCTGAAATCCTAGGAGGGTTCTGTAGGCATTGATTCCACGAAGTGACCATGTTCCCCAAAAGCAGCAGCAGCTCATGCCTGGTTAATAAGCCCCCTCTCAGTAGGGCCATCCGCGAGGCCCGGGCGCACAACCAATGTCTCCAATTCTGTCTTGGTAAAAAGGGCAATAGATTCTTACTGAACTTGTGCAAATATCCATGTTGCCTCGAAGGGTAAAGACACTCAGTAAGAGTCTCAGTGTTGGAGTCAGGGAGGTGAGTCGGTGAGAAGCGTGTGTCATTTTAAAAGACTGTGCTTCCAGTGGTTAAGAAGGCACCTGCCAGTGCAGGGGACACGGGTTTGATCCCTGCTCTAGGAAGATCCCACATGCTGCAGAGCAACTAAGCCTGTGCGCCACAACTACTGAGCCTGTGCTCTAGAGCCTGCAAACTACAACTACGGAGCCCATGCTCCGCAACTACTGAAGCCCACACTCCTAGAGCCCGTGCACCACAACAAAGAGTAGCCCCGCTCGCCACAGCTAGAGAAAACCGGCGCAGCAACAAAGACCCAACACAGCCAATAAAAATAAACAAATAAACAATTTATTAAAAAAAAAAAAAAGGCTGCGTTTCAGTTACAGAAAAAGTTAGTAAACGACCATGGGTTACAGACAGCTTGAGGAGAGAGAAAGAGCTTCTCTATGTGCCCAGTGTTAAAAAGAAAACCACAGCCCCCAAAGGGAATCACTTGCACTCGGCTAGGCCACCACACCAGCACTTAACACCAAGCCTAACTGAAGCTTCCGCCTCCCCCAGAAACGTAGTCTTAACTGGTCAGTCAGGAGCTCTCTGGCTGGCACCAACGAGGTTAGCTGCCACAGGGGCTTCCACAACCCCAGAGAAAGAGAAGGAACTCTGCCACAATGACGCCTTCCATCTCCCACATGTAGGTGACCTAAGTCTGACATCGTCTTTATTTTTGTTTACGAGTTTCTTGTCTTGCCTGGAACATCTCTCCCTTCCTGGAGTCTTTGGAGCCCCTCTGCTTGCTGGGTGGCACGCTGCCAATTCGGTAAGTGATTAGTAACGCCAGTCAGACCTTCAGCTTTTACTTGGTTGAATTTTTGTTTTTTTAACACCAGGAAATAGAACACTGAAACAACATCCACAGTGTTCAGGCAAAATGTGAGGACACAGCAAGAGGGCAGCCAACTGCAAGTCAAGGAGAGAGACTTCAGGAGAAACCAAACCTGCCATCACCTTGATCTTGGATTTCCAGTCTCCAGAACGATGAGAAAATCCATTTTTGTTGTTTAAGCCAAAAAAACAAAAAGTGTTCAGGCAAAGACCACGGAAGCATTCCCCTCCCCCACTCACGCTGTCCTGTTCTCAATTCCTGGTCAGCCTGGTTTGCGGTGAGCAGGCCAAGGCACAGGCTTCTTCTGCATGAGAGGCTGGAGATGCGGACTCCACCCTGAGGGATCCAAAGGTTGTCTGAGCATCCATCCTCCGATGGGTCAGTAGTTTGAAGGACATGGTCCCGACCTCTTCTCGGGGACTATGGAGCTATCCGCCATCAAAGGCTCAGTCTCCCACCTGTGGCTGACGGCAGAGCCTCAGAAGAAACAAAAGATGGGAGACTCAGTGGGTGTGGTTAATTTACTACCTAACATTTTCAAATGTAAGAGGTCTCATGAGGGTCGAAATAAGAGTAATGCAACTGGGCTTCCCTGGTGGCACAGTGGTTAAGAAACTGACTGCCAACGCAGGGGACACGGGTTCAATCCCTGAACCAGGAAGATCCCACATGCCGCCGAGCCACGAAGCCCGTGCGCCACAGCTACTCAGCCTATGCTCTAGAGCCCGTGAGCCACAACTATTGAGCCCATGTGCTGCAACTACTGAAGCCCACGCGCCTAGAGCCCATGCTCGGCAACAAGAGACGCCACCACAATGAGGAGCCCACGCACCACAATGAAGAGTAGCCCCTGCTCGCAGCAACTAGAGAAAGCCCGTGTGCAGCAACAAAGACCCGACACAGCCAATAAATAAATGAATAAATTTATTTAAAAAAAGAATGATGCAACTGACAAAGAAATGTGGTCGTCCCTGTGACATGCAAAGATAGTAAAATCTTCCACCTGGTGGGGGCTTCAGTGTCTACAAGACAGCTCACGGGACATGGCTCAGAATATTATCTGTAGCCCTTGAGGAGGGACTAAAGGTCCCTGACTTTGCTTAATGACTAAATTTATTACTTGGTCTCCTTTGTTTCTGTGTTTTTTCACTTCTCTGATTAAACTTATCCTTTGGTTAAAGTTTTTCCACAGACAGTAGGCAGGCTGAGGACAAGGGTGGCAGGGACCACAGGGTCCGGCTCCGTCTCATCCCCGCACACCATTATTACGCTGTTGCAGACTGTGTTCCTCAGGCTGTCCACTTCCTCCCCACGCCTCCTTTCCTGTGTCGCTGGAAGTTTGTGCCTCCCTCACGTATCTCACGCATCCCCACTCCTCTCCCCTCTGGCAACCACCAGTTTGTTCCCTGTATCTGTGAGTCTGTTTCTGAGGTGATATGTTTGTTCATTTGTGTTGCTTTTGATTTCACATATAAGTGAGATCACACGGTATTTGTCTTTCACTGTCTGACATTCCACTCAACAGAAAACCCTCGAAGTCCATCCATGTTGTCATAAATGGCAAGGTTTCACTATTTTCTGTGGCTAATACCCCACTGTGTGTATGTAGCACGTCTTCTTTATCCATTCATCTGTCAGTGGACACGTAGGTTGTTTCCATATCTTGGCTATTATAGATAATGCTGTACTGAACATACGTGTGCATGTATCTTTTGTAATTAGCGTTGTTTTCTTCAGACAAACACTCAGAATTGAAACTGCTGGATCATAGGGTAGCTTTATTTTCAGCTTTTTGAGGAACCTCCATACTGTTCTCCATAGTGGCTGCACCAACTTCTGTTCCCACCAACAGCACAGCCATTATGGTAGGTGCACGGAGGTGTCTTATTGTGGTTTTGATTTGCGTTTCTCGGATGACTCACGATGTCGAGCATCTTTTCATGTGCCGGCTAGCTGTCTGTAGGTCTCCTTTAGAAAAATATCTATTTAGATCTTCTACCCACTTTTTAATTTGGGTTGTGTTTTCCCCGAATCTGCATCATATGGGCTCTTTGAATATTTTGGATATTAATTGCTTGTTGGATATATCCTTTGCAAATATCTTCTTCCATTTAGCAGGCCCTTTCATTTTGTTGATAGTTTCCTTCAGTGTGCAA
Organism: Hippopotamus amphibius kiboko; assembly: GCF_030028045.1. Classification (NCBI taxonomy): domain Eukaryota; kingdom Metazoa; phylum Chordata; class Mammalia; order Artiodactyla; family Hippopotamidae; genus Hippopotamus; species Hippopotamus amphibius. The sequence continues at coordinate 174,292,985 of NC_080190.1, read as the reverse complement.
AAACTTTTTAGGTTGATGTAGTCCCATTTATTTATTTATTTTTGTTTCTCTTGCCTGAGGAGACATAGCCAAAAAGAATTGCTAAGACTGGTGTTGAAGAGTGCACTGCCAATGTTTTCTTCTAGGAGATTTCAGGCTTCATGTCTTACATGGAAGCCTTTAATCCATTTTTAGTTTATTTTTGTATATGGTGTGAGAAAGTAATCCAGTTTGATTCTTATGCATGTAGCTGTCCAGTTTTCCCAGCACCATGTATTGAAGAGGTTGTCTTTTCCCCTTTGTATATTCTTGCCTCTTTTGTTGTAGATTAATTGACCATAAGTGTGTACGTTTATTTCTGGGCTCTCTATTCTGTTCCATTGATCTATGTGTCTGTCTTGATTACTGTAGCTTTGTAGCCAATTTTTTTCTTTTTAAAGATTGTTTTGGGGAACTCCCTGGCGGTCCAGTGGTTAGGACTCAGTGCTTTCACTGCTGAGGGCCCAGGTTCGATCCCTGGTTGGGGAACTAAGATCCCACAAGTGGCATGGGCAAAAAAATAAATAAATAAAAGGGTTGTTTTGGCTATTCTGGGTCTCCTGCATTTTGTTATGACTATTAGGATTAGTTTGTTAATTTTTTGCAAAAAATCCAGCTGGAATTCTGGTAGGGATTACTTACTCTGTAGATCAGCGTGCAGAGTATTAACAAGTCTTCTGACCTATGAATATTTACTCGCCTCTAATTTTTTTAACGTTTTATAGCTTTCCATGTAAAAGTCTTGCATTTCTTTTGTTAAATTCATTTCCAAGTATTTTATTCTTTTGATGCTATTGTAAATGAAATTTTTTTCATTTTCAGAATGTTTGCTACTGGTATATAAAGATACAACTGATTTCTGTATATTGAAGTTGTATTCTGCAAAATTTGGTTGAATTTGTTTTTTTAGTCCTAATAGATTTTTGTGGATTCCTTATGAGTTTCTAAACATAAAATCATGTCCTCTGAGGCTCTTCACTGGTGGTCCAGTGGCTACGACTCTGAGCTCCCCATGCAGGGGGCCTGGGTTTGATCCCTGGTCAGGGGTCTAGAGCCCACATGCCACAACTAAGACCTGGGGCAGCCCAATAAATAAATACCGATTACAAAATAAAAAGATCGGTCAAAAAAAAAAAAGAAAAAGAAGCACATCATCGTTACTTCCTTTTCAGTCGGATGCTTTTTATTTCTTTTCCCGCCTGACTACCCTCGCCAGGACCTGCAGGGTGATGTGGAACAGGAGGAGAGAGCAGATCCCTTCCTTCGTGGGTCTGCCTGCTTCTCCTCTCGGGACGCTCAGGCCCACGTGCTGACTGGCCCCGGATCCCGGGCCCCCTGGCCGCAGCATCGCTTCCCATCCTTCTGGCCTGAGTCAGCATGGGGTGGGGGTAGGTGTTGGGGGTGGGGGCACAGGCGGACACCTGCGGTGGGGAAGGCGCCGGGGGGCTGCCTTCCCCATGACTTGCATTTAGAGAGGTGGCGCTCTGGTCTCCTGGGCCACGACACACACCCACTCAGCACGCTCAGAAGGTGCTCTCAGAAGGTGTCGTCCACAGAATGTTTTTCAAAGGCAATGTCAAGCGCTGGTGAGGGTGTCAGTGAGGGGCCAGGTAGGGAATCTTCTGCAACCTGCGTTCCAGTGAGCTCAGCTTTCCTGCCACGCTTGCAGAAGAAGAGGAATTTCCAGGTTGGTTTGCAGCTTGCCTTTCATTCTGCTAGAAACCTCCTCCCAGGTGGTCCTGCTGAGGAAGGTCCTGTCTTCTTCCCTGCCTGGCCTGGCTCGAGGTGTTCTGAGAGGGTCAGACGCCCAGGAAACTCTCCTTTGCAGGTTGGAGGTGGGTTAGGGAAGCACCGTGCTCAGGAGCTGGAGGTGGGGGCCTGGGAGAGGGAGGGATCATGGGGAGTATGACAGGGAGAGTCTCCAGGAGAATGACTGACTCTACCCCAGGGAAGGAAAGATTAACCAGTGCCATGCGTGCAAAGGTCGGACCAGTCCCAAATGCTTCAGAGAGGGGACGAAAGAGGATTTCATGACTCTCACAGCTGTGACAAAAGCCAAATCAACTTAAATAAGCAAGAAATCGTGGGCCCACATAAGCTTTAGGTCCAAGGGGTTTAGTTTCAGGTACAGCTGGATCCAGGCGATTTCAGGATGCTGTCAGGTTTCTGCCTCTCCAGCCCTCACTCTGCTTGCCTCAGGGTGACTTCATTCTCTGGTGTGCAGCCTAAGTCACTTGGGTAGTTTTTATAGCTCCTGGGATGACTGACGCCCCCAAGGTAAATCGCCTACTGGATGCTGATTTGCTCCACAGGTGCGTTGCTCCCAGTTCAGTGGCTGTGGACAGGGGGATGGGCACCATGGCGGGATTAGCCTCTGAGGCCCCTGGGAAATGCAGTGGAGAGAATGTGGCCCCATGGGGGGGCAGCACCCCAAGACAGGCTGAGCAGGCCCAGGTGGCTCCTTCCGGAACGGCTGACGACCTGCGCCCTCCCTCCTCCCTCCCCAGGGGCCCAGCCACTGCCATACTCCCGTCCTCTGGCCCCTGGAAGGACTCTCAACCCGTGGCCCCACATCAGCCAGTGAGGCTCTGAGCAGCCGCAGACGAGGGCGTGACCATTCTCTCACCCAGGTGTGGTCACACGTACGATGGCGTCGGGACCCACACTGCCCAGGAGCTCCGCTGGGCTGAGGGCCCCAGGACTGAAGGAAGGTGAAGGCCCCACCTTCAGTCACTCACCCAAAGCCGGGTGAGCCTCGTCCCTCCCTGTCTTGGGGGAGGGGCCGCCGGTGGCCGGGCACACCCTGGCCAGCCCTTGTCTGGTTTCGAGGACCTGGGCTACAGACCACAGCGGACCCCACGGCTCAGCTCTGCTCTCACACAGATGGTGGCTTAGGTCCTGCCTTGGGCTCCGCCTCCCTCCTGGGGTCTCCTTCAAGTTCCTCACCACCCCGGGTCTGAGAGACCCTCTGGGCAGGGCTGTGAGCCTGAGTGGCCACCTGCTGTCCAGATGGAGGCGCAGGTGCCCGGATGTGGCCCTGGGGTTGCTCGGCTCTGAGAGGCTGGCGAGGTGGGCTGTCTGGCTTCCTGGCCACTGGCCTGGGGCCTGGGCGGCCGTCGGCAGGAAGGGTGTGCTGAGCGGCTCTAGCCCTTGGCCCCGCGCCGTCTTCCTCCCCGCGCTGGTTGGGCCCCTGCCTGTTTCCTCCGGGACACTGACCAGAACGCCCTGGAGACTTCAAAGGGCAGGCGCTTCTTCAAACCACCCCTCCAGTCCCGGCCTCCCGGGCTCAGGGACCCCCGCCGCCAGAGACCATGCAGGTCCCACAGGGCCTTGCTCCTCTGTGGCCCTCGCACCAGGCTCCTGTGGCAAAAACCCACACACGGGCAGAGCAGAGGCTCCACGGGTGCCCAGCGCAAGGGAGGGCGGGAAGGAACTGGGAATTGGCTCCCCCAGCCTCTGGCCCAGGTGGGCGGGGGAGGGGGAGGGCCGCGTCAGAGGCGCGGGGAGGCCCGTGGCCGCACCGCCCACATCACGCCCTCAGCCTCCTCCCTCTGACTCTCTGTTTGCCACCGCCACAGGCGGCTTCCACAGCTCACAGCCACCTGCCGGCACGCCTCCCAAATGCAAGGGGCCAAGTCAAGCTGCCGCTGACCTTTCCCAGGCCCTGCCAGGTCAGGTGGCCGCATGGTTAGCACCCCGGGGGATGGCCTTCTGCCTTCAGGGCTGGGCTGTGTCCGGGCCACGAGGGAGCCTGGCCCCACCGAATGCTTGATGGGGGAGGTCAAGGCCTGGGAATCTTCCCCTCCCACCGGGAAGTCCCTCTTGCTCAGCCGGTCCAGCCAAGGCCAGAGAGGAAGACCTTGAGAAACCCATGCACAGCCCAAGTCAAGGACAGCCGGCTTCTGAAGTTTAGAAAAGGCATCCGGAGGGGGCGGGGGGGCAGGGCGGGAACCACTTCTCCCAGTGCCCACGCCCTGTTCCTGTGGAAGTGGGGCACCTTGTCCGTGACAGTGGGCTCTTGGTATCCAGCCAGTCACACTGGATCACAGCTCAGGTGTCCTGCCGCCCCGGGGAGCCTGTGTCCCCACAGGCCTCTGCTCTCTGCCCGCCCAGGAGGCGCAGAGGAGGCAGCGGAAGGCCAGACCCCGGCCCCACGCAGCCTCCGTCCGAATCCCTTCCTAGGTCCTCCCGGTCCTCCTGGCTCGGGGTGCACTCGTCCCCCTAGCTCTCGTGTGGAGAGCCCCCCAGTCCAGCACGGCCTGTGCGTGGTGCTGAGCTCCCTGCAGACGCCAACAAGCAAAGGCCTGGACTTCTGTCCTCGGGTGGGGGCAGAGCGTGGGCCGCTCGGAGCCAGGGCCATCGGCCAGCAGCCCCGGGAGAAGGCAGCCGCGGTCACGTCTGCCTGAAGGAAGGGTTTGGGACCTTTGCAGGTTTGGTCACAGGAGCTAGAAGTGAGGCTAGGCTGGTGGTTTGGGCGAGGGGCTGTGCCCTTGGGCAGAAAGATCACAAGGTCGGCTGGACCCTCACACCCCCACCTCTTCTAAGTCCTGCCCATGAGCCCTTTCTCTGCCAGAACCTGGCGCAACATCCCCGGCAGGGTCCTCCCGTAAAGCAGCAGGTAAGCGCCGCCACCTCAGGCCACGACTAGAAGGCAGCCCACGCACCCTGACCCTTGCGCCTGGAGGCTCAGCTTGCATGGGTCCTTGGCCCAGACTCCAGGTCCTGGGAGCAGGGGTGCGTGTGCGTGTGCGTGTGCATCCCAGGTAGCCGCCAACCCCTACTGAACAAGTCAGGTGACTGCTCTAGCTCGCGGAGGTCTATCTACACAGCAAGAGTTGCTCCTGAGATTAATTCCAACTCATGGGAAAAAAGGCTTTATTGTACAAACGCCCCACAGGTCCCAGGCCTGGGCAACGTCCACACCCCTGTGGGGCCTGGCTCCACGCTTGCTTTCTGGTCCCCACCCCGGCCTGCAGTGCCAGGCTCTCCTGTGAGGGGTGCAGGCATCTGTGAGTAGGGGTGGGCTTCCTTGGGCTGTGGGCACACAGGCACTGAGGCAGCCCCAACCTGAAGACAGGTGGGGTGGAGTGGAGTACCCCCCTGCTCAGGCTTAGGGGCCACAGGGGTCCACACAGTCCCTTCCACTGCGGAAGACATGGTAGATGCTGGTGGGAGGAAACATAGCCACGGCGCCGAGCAGGGAGCCCAGCTGGATGGCCACGCCAGCTGCCAGCAGTGCCGGCTGGCCCCCTCCATGCAGCAGGGAGCTGGCGGCCACCTTCACGTATGAGAACACGCCCAGACATAGAACCCACGACACCACCTAGGAGAGTGGACACAGCAGCAAGCCGAGCGTGAGAGGCTCCTGCTCTAGAACACCCTCCCTGCGGCCACTCTCTTGGCTTCACTATCCCCAGTGTACTCACCACAAAGACCACCCCTGCAGAGGTGCCCACGAGTGGCGGGCAGGGGCTCAGGATTGCCAGCGCCATCAGGTAGGCCCCAAAGAGCACGCCCAGCAGAGAGAGACCGCCCAGTCCTGCCAGGGACCTGCCAGGGAGGGGAGGGGGGCAAACACTCAGGGCTGGCTGTGCCAGGCCCAGGCCCTCACCCCTAAGTCCCACCCGAGTGACCCGCGCTCCCTGTGTACCTGCATAAAACACCCATGGCTAGGAAGCAGGCGAGGGGGTTGGCAGCACTGCCCAGCACCACAGCCAAGTGGTAGGCCAGGCGCCCGTAAGGCAAGCAGGAATAGCTCTGCACAGCAGGCAACACGCCGTTGGTCAGTGCGTTGGTGACGGCCAGCAGGCCCAGCAGGCAGGCACCACGGGCGGAGAGCAGCCTATCGGCCGCCGGTTCTGGGCTGGGGGTGGTGTCTGCCCCCTGGCTGGGTGACTCCTGCAGGGGCGAGGCCTCTTCCTCTTCCTCCACTCCTGGGGCTCCCACCCGCAGGCCAGGCCCTGGGCCCCCCGTGGGTACAGACGGTGGTGACGGCAACAGAAACAGGAGACCCTGGAAGGCGGCAGCTGAAATGACCAATAGGACGGACAAGACCCCAAAGAAGATGCTGGCAGGAAAACGCTCTGGGAAGTCAAGAGGGGGCCCAGGAGTGCCGTTGGTGGGGGCTGGTGGGCACTCGAGGCGGCCCACACCCTGCACTAGGGCCAGCACGCAGGGTAACAGGGCGCTGAGGCCCTGACCCAGGAAAAAGGACCGCAAAAAGGGAGGCGGCAAACGGCTCAGGAAGGGCAGGAAGGTGACATTAGAGGCGCAGCAAGCCAGTGCCAGCAGGAAAGCCAGAGCCAGGAAGGCCACGGAGTGCACCTGCCCTGCCACTGCTGTCATGTGTGGCCACAGGGGGGCCAGCAGGGCTGTGCCCACCACGCTCAGCGCCTGCACCACCTGGATGGGGGCCCGCTCGCCCTTGCCCGGGGCCAGCCTCCTCCACAGGGTCACCGCCAGCAGACCCAGGTTCCCCAGTGCCACGAGCACAGACAAGTAGGAGGGGAGACTCCAACCTGCAAGGAAAGAAAAGAGGAAGCTGCGTCAGGGGCGGGATGCCCGGGGCTAGAGAGCAGCTGTAGCCCCCCTCCCCAGGCACGCAGCCTGACCCCTGCCCCCACCCACTCACCCTCCGGAAGGTCTTTCACCACCACAGGCAGCTCCACCCAGATCCCGTTGATGGCAGCCCACGAGCCCATGCCAAAGAGGGCCACCAGCAGGTGGGTGAGCATCAGGCGGCCCAGCGGGGGTGCGGCCATTTAGCCTAAGGGTGGGGCCTCCGGGACAGGGCAGAGGTCACAGCCAGCTCTTCTTTCCCCGCCGAGGTCCAAAGGAGATACTTCGGCTTCTCTGGGAACTGAAGACTTCGCCTAGCTTGAAGGAAACATCCACATGCAGGAGCACAACGGTGAGACAGAACCAGAGTCAGGAGAGGACCAGATGGCCAAGACCAGGGAAACTGGGGGGATGCCGGGGTGGGAGATGGGGAGAAGGGGCCAAGCACACCAGGGATGCCGGCAGCCTGTGCCGGGATCACAACACAGCAAGGCCTGGAGGCAGGGAAGCAGGAAGGCGCCGAAGCCCGGGGCAGGATGGGCGAGGCAGATGATCGTGGTCTGAGTTGCCGAGACCGCCGCCGAACTCACCCCCAGAGACACGGGACAGGGACTTCGGGACAGGGCCACCTCGCGAGGGCCACGCACGTCTCCGCGGCTGCTGGGAGACCCCGCAGAGCCCGAGCCGCGGCGGGGGGCGGCGGGGAGCCGGCCGGTGCGCGGGGCTCCTGGCGCCTCGCGGTCCCGATCCCGTGCGCTCCCCGACCCGGCGGCCGGCCGTCCACACGCCGAGGGCGCCGCCTCTGGCCCAGGGTCGCGGCCCGAGCCCAGAACCGGCGGGGCGGGAAAGCGCGGCCGAGCCGGAGCGAGGACGCCAACTCACCCGCCGGCACCCGGAGCAGCCCCCGGCCGGCGCGCCCCCGGCATGGCCCGCGCAGGCGGTCCCACCCCGGAAGTCGGGTGTGGCTCCGGGGCCCCGCCCCCGAGGGCAGGCCGGCCTCGGTCGGTCCCGCCCCTTCCGCCGCAGGACCCGCCCCTTCCGCTCCCCTGGGCGGGAAGCGGAGCTGAGCGGCCGGCCATGGCTCCGGGGGTGGCCCGGCGGGCCCGGCGCAGGGTGCGGGTGGTGCGGCCGGCGGCGGCGCGGAGCCGCTCGGCGGAGGACTGGTGGTGGGATCGGCTGGCGCCGAGCGGCTCCGGGTACCACCTGCTGCAGTCGGACAGCATGCTGCTGGTGCTGCCCGGCCCGGGGCCCGCCCGCCCCCGCGCGCAGAGGCGCGCCGCCCGCCGCGCTCAGCGGCTGCGACCCCCCGGGTCCCGCGTCGCTGAGGCCGAGGCCAGGATCGCGTCCGCGCCGCAGCAGGAGCCCGACCCGGGCTGGGGCGACCGCATTCCCTTGGAAATCCTGCTGCAGATTTTCGGGCTGCTGGTGGCGGCGGATGGGCCCGTACCCTTTCTCGGCAGGTACCCCAGGCCCGTCGCTAGCAGCCCCGGGGCTCAGGCTGACCTGTTCGGCCCTCAGCGGGGGGCCGAGCGCCCACACACGCGTCCCAGAGAGCGCAGTCTCTCGGGGGGTCCATTTGGAACCCCAGGGGCCCCACTTTGAACTGAGCTGCCCGCAGCGCGGTAGGAGCTGGCGGGGGCAGGTCCGTCCTCTTAGGAAAGCCCAGAGCGGCAGGCAGTGAGGGCGGTCTTCGGCCACAGGAGGCCCGGCCCCCCAGCAGAGCTTTTCTCCCAGGGCTGCACGCGTGTGCCGCCGCTGGCACGAGGCCGCCTCCCAGCCCGCGCTCTGGCACACCCTGACGCTGTCACCCCCGCTGGCTGGTCGCCCTGCCAAGAGTGGGGCCAAGGCTGAGAAGAAGCTCCTTGCTTCCCTGGAGTGGCTTATGCCCAATCGGTGAGGACTTCCATCTGTTTCTTATCCCCTCACTCCACCTGTGTGTGGTGGGAAAGCCCCAGACCCCTCTTGCGTCCCTGGACCCAGGTGAAGGGGGGGTGGGGGTAGAACGCTGGCAGAAGGTGCAACGTGGGAACACTATGCAGCTCTGCTTCTGCTGTCGGCCCAGGTTCTCACAGCTCCAGAGGCTGACTCTCATTCACTGGAAGTCCCAGGTACACCCTGTGTTGAAGGTGAGAGCTTGAGGGTGCCCTGCCCGTCAGCCATGACACTCTGGGGTTGCCCAGGACGTCCATGGAGAGAGTCAGGTACCGTGGGGCCCAGCGATGCCCCTTGAGGATGCCTGCCTGGTTCTCTCCTTTCCTGGCGTCTCCTCCAGCAGGGAGGTGTGAGAGGTGGGAGCACCGGGTGGGCCAGCATGGCCAGAAAGGAGGTCATTGTTGAGGCAGTAAAGTGCAGTTGGCATCAGCCATTGGTCTCTTTCCCTTGTGGACCACAGCCTGCTCTCCCCCAGTCCCAGCTGGCCCTCTGTCTCCCACAGCTGGTTAGCGAGTCCTGTCCTCGGCTCACCTTCCTCAAGCTGTCTGATTGCCACGGTGTGACCCCTGACACTCTGGTCATGCTGGCCAAAGCCTGCCCGCAGCTCCACAGCCTGGACATACAGCACTCCATGGTGAGCCTTGTGTCCCCGGGGGCCCCAGGAAGCCCAGGCTGAGGTGACAGGTACCCTTGTGCTGGCTCCCCAGGTGGAGTCCTCGGCTGTGGTAAGCTTCTTGGAGGAGGCGGGGCCCCGAATGCGGAAGCTTTGGCTGACCTACAGCTCCCAGACAACGGCTATCTTGGGTGCGCTGCTGGTAGGTTGGTCATGGGCAGGGTGGTGACGGAGCAGAGCTGGGTGCTGAGCCGGGGCCTGCCAGGCTCCAACCCCGTGTTCTCCCCACCTCTACAGGGCAGCTGCTGCCCACAGCTCCAGGTCCTGGAGGTGAGCACCGGCCTCAGCCGCAACAGCACTCCCCTCCAGCTGCCTGTCGAGGCCCTGCAGAGAGGCTGCCCCCAGCTGCAGGTACCTGACGCCCCTCCTCTTCCACCTGTGAGCCTCTCCCCATCTGCAGCCTGGGCCTCACTCCCAGGTGCTGCGGTTGCTGAACCTGACGTGGCTGCCCAAGCCTTCCGGCCGAGCGGCGACTCCCAGCCCGGGCTTCCCCAGCCTGGAGGAGCTCTGCCTCGCCAGTTCCACCGGCAGCTGTGTGAGCAACGAGGTCCTGGGCCGCCTGCTGCACGGCTCCCCTCGCCTGCGCCTGTTGGATCTGCGTGGCTGCGCCCGCGTCACCCCTGCTGGCCTGTGTGATCTGCCGTGTCGGGGTCAGCGCTCCCTGGGTGGCGGCGGGGCGGGGGGCTGTGGGCGTTCTTGTCCCGTCGTCCGCACCACGTGCCCGCGCCTGTCGCCTCCAGAGCTGGAGCAGCTTCACCTGGGCCTGTATGGTGTGTCAGACCGGCCGACTCTAGCCAAGGAGGGCAGCCCTCTGCTGACCCAGAAGTGGTGCCACGCTCTGCGGGAGCTGGACCTGAGTGGCCAGGGCTTCAGCGAGAAGGACCTGGAGCAGGCCTTAGCCGCCTTCTCTGGCACATCCGGGGGCTCACACCTGGCCCTGTGCTCCCTCAACCTCAGGGGCACCCGGGTCACACCAAGCACAGTCAGGTCAGCAGCTCCCCCCGCCCCACCAATTCCTTGGAGTCAGTACAGCTTGCCCCCGGTCCTGCCTGGCTTGCCAGCTCTGGGGCTCTGAAAAGGCAGCCTATGCTGGCCGAGCCCCTGCTTGGGGTTGGCCTTAGGGACACCAGGAGTACTGGGTGTGGGCCTTGATGGCTGTAGGAGGCAGATCCAGCTGTGGTGCTAGGGCTGAGAGGGCTCCCTAGACTGGCTCAGCCCTGCTGGTGCCTGGGTCTTCTGGGGGCCAGTGGCTTAACCCCCCACGGCCTGCCCTGCCCCCACAGCTCTGTGATCAGCAGCTGCCCAGGTCTGCTGTACCTCAATCTGGAGTCCTGCCGCTGCCTCCCCCGGGGCCTGAAGCGGGCCTACAGGGGCCCTGAGGACATCCAGTGGTGCCTGGAGCAGCTGCTCACCAGCCTCCCTTCCCCCAGCTAGGCAGCTCCAGACCCCTCTGCCAGCCCGTGGTGCCCTGCCCCCTGTCCAAGTTTTCAGTGTTTCAGCATTTTGTTACAATAAAACATTTTTGGAACTCTTGTGTGGTCTTTGGGATGGGAGTGAGAGGACAGGGGTTGTCCCTGAGGGAACTACTTGGGGTAGAACTGGCCCAGAACCTGTGTGTTGTGGGGTTGGGAGCAGCCCGCCCCCGGGCCTCCTGAGTCCGCCTGTGGCTGTGCCTTGCCTGCTCACCTGGGCTGAAATCTTGGAGAGTGTGTGTGTGTGTGTGTGTGTGTGTATTCCCTTTCCACCCTCAGGGATCCTAAGGCGAGGTGCCTGTGATTGTATGTGAGGCTGTGACCCGGGCTGAGGTGGCAGTGGAGAGGGGGAGGCCATGCCCAGCCACGGAACTGGTGGTGGGGCACCTGCCTGCAGATTTCTCTCCAGCTCAGGCCTGGGGTGGGCCCACCACCCACCCTTCGGGTGACGTCTGTGAACCCGGGGCCATACAGCGAGCCTCCACTGGGGCGGGGACGAGCTGGGAAGTGCACGCCCAGGGCAGGGCCGGGCCGGGCCGGGCGACTCCCAGGAGAAGAGATGAGCAACAGGACGATCCCTTCTAGAACCCGCCGTCCAGAGCTTCTAGAACCCGCCGCAGACCAGCCTAGAGGGCTACCTGGCGTCGCTCCCCTGCCTTCGCGTGAGAACTGCTCCTTCCTGGACCGCAGCCCTGGAGGCTTTATTTTCCCAGGTATGAGCCTGGCGGTGGGCAGCGGGCAGTGGCCGCAGAAGAGCCGCCCAGCTGACCGTCTGAACCCGACCCAGGCCCCCAAGGGCCGGATCAGCGCCCTGCCTACGACCTCCGGCGGCAGCCCCTTCCAGCTCTGGGCCCAAGGACTCTTCTGCACGGAGCGCAACCTGGCCAGGCGCCTCAAGAACAACAGTTTCTACCCCTTCACGCAGCAGCAGCCCAACGGTGCGCTCAGACCTCGGCTGGGGGGAACCCGGGGCCCTGCGCGTCCGGGACGCGGGGCGGGGCCGAGGCGGAGGCGGGACCAGGGCGTCCCTGGGGGCGGGGCTGGGGCGGGGCCGGGGCGAGGGGGCGGGATCGGAGCCCCCGGCCGGGCGCGCGGGGGCGCGGGGGCCGCCGGCCGGACCCTGGCCGCGGCGCCGGGCCCTGCGCGCGGCGGGCTGCTCCGGCCCCGCCACGTCGGCTGCGAGCGGGGCCCAGGGTCCTCACGGGCCCCCGCCGCGCCGCGCCGCCCCAGTCTTCGTGCTCGAGTACTACCTGGACACGCTGTGGAAGGGGGCGCTGCTCTTCCTCGTCTGCCTCGTGCTGGTCAGCGGCGGCCTCGTGAGTGAGGTCTGCGCTCCCGGGCCCGCCCCCCGCGGCCTCCCCGCCCCGGGGGCCGGACCCCCACTCGGCGCTCCGCCCCCGGGCCCCGCGGCGGCTCAGAGGGTCCCCGGGCGCCCGCAGGTGCAGAAGCAGCGGACGTGGGGCTTCCCCGCCTACGGCGCGGGCGTGGGCCTGTGGCTCCTGGTCTCGTCGCTGCCGCGGCGCCGCGTGGTGCTGGACCACGTGCGCGGCGTCTACCACTTCTCCATCCAGGGCCGCACCGTGTGTCAGGGCCCCATGCACCTGGTCTACGTGCGCCTGGCGCTCAGCTCCGACGGTGACGCACCGGGCGGGCGGCGGGCGGGGGGCTGGCGTGCACGGGAACGGGGCGCCGCGTGGAGTGGGGAGGAGCGGACAGGCGGGCTCCCCAGAGCCCCCGGGCTAAGCAGCTTGTCCCTCGCCAGCCCACGGAAGGTGCTTCTTCCAGCTGGTTCTCTGCGGCCACAAGCTGGAGCCGCTGGTGCTGGTGCAGCTGTCAGAGCGCTACGAGGTGGGTCCCGCCTCCCGGTCCCAGCCCGCCACCGGCTCCCAGACACGCTCCCCTCCCCTCCTTGGTTCCACGTGACGCCAGGCCACTGTGTAGGGTCTTCAGATGAAGCCACTTCGCAGGTGGAGGGTGCATACATCAGGGTCCTGGCCCGGGCCCTCGAGCTGGGAGCCAGCGGAGAGGGCACCGGGGCTGACGGGCAGGGCCGGGGGTGCGGTCTGGCCAGGGGAGGGGACGCCTCCGGCGCGGCTCTTGTTCAGGCAAGAGCTGACCGCCACCCGCTCGCACAGCAAATGGAATACCTGGGCCGTCATATTGCCCGGAAACTCAACATTAACTACTTCGACTGCCTGGCCACGTCCTACCGGCACGTGGTCCGCCACTGGCCTCTGGGGGCCGCCTTCAGCCCCAGCATCGTGCTGCGCAAGGCCGGGGTCCATGACAAGTGGAACTCTCAGGCGGACCAGGACGTGTGATGCTGCAGCCGGCACCCACCCCTCCCCCACCCCGGGACTGCATTCTCCCTTGCCCTCCAGTCTCCCACCTTCACCCGACCACTGGCCTTCTTCTCAATAAAGCAAGTTCTTGCTTCAAGCCTGGCCGTTTCCCCGCGTGGGTGGGGGCTGCAGCTCCAGGGTCGCCCCGGACTGTACACCCCCCAGGGCCTCAGGGAGCCTGCTAGGGGGCAGCCCCGGAGTTTGGGCTGGAAGACAGGGATAGCAGTGTGACAGAAGCTGACAAGCAGCCAGGCCTCTAGGACACGTGAGGGACACACTGCCTCTCTCGGTCAGTAGCCCTGAACTGGTGCTACCAGGCTTCAGAAGTACTGACCAAGGAGCAGAATCCAGGAGTCAGAATCTGATTGGTCCAGCCTGGGTCAGGTGCCTGTTTTAGTCCAATCAGCAATGGGATGGGGGCACAGCCAAAGGTCAAACCATGTGCCTAGGGGTGGATCCTGCACTAGATACTCCCCAGAGTTGCTCCTACAGAGCCCTAGGCCAGAACTTGAGACCTGCAGGGGGGAGTAGAGCCACTGTATCCCTGGAGCATGCTGGAACCCTAGTCCCATGTTCCCTGTCCAGTGAGCCTTCCCGCCGCCTGGGTGCTGGAAGCTGCTGTGGGAGCAGAGAAGGCACCTGGGTCTGCCTCTGGGCCATGCTCATGACCCAGGTCTTTGTGCGTTGTGTCAGCAGAGTGTCACTGGAACCAGGACCAGCTGGATAATTTGCAGGGCCCCATGCAAAATGGAAATCTGGAGGGCCTTGTTAAAAAGTTACCAAGGGCTTCCCTGGGGGCGCAGGGGTTAAGAATCTGCCTGCCAATGCAGGGGACACGGGTTCGAGCCCTGGTCCGGGAAGATCCCACATGCCGCGGAGCAACTAAGTCTGTGCACCACAGCTACTGAGCCTGCACTCTAGAGCTCGCAAGCCACAACTACTGAGCCCGTGCTCCACAACTAGAGAAGCCACCACAATGAGAAGCCCGCGCACCACAACAAAGAGTAGCACCCGCTCTCCACAACTACAAAAAGCCCACGCACAGCAATGAAGACCCAACAAAGCCAAAAAATAAATAAATTTATTTTTAAAAAAATGTTATTGAGAATTTCCAGATGGCAGCCCTAGAGCATTAAACAAAGTGTGGGCTCTCCGCCCTTGGAGGCTGCACGCCTGCCCGGGTCGCATGCCTGTGAAGCGGTGCCGCCTGGAGCCGCGGCTCGGCATCAGGCACAGCCGCCCAGCATCCCTGCCTGTCTCTGGAGCAGGGTCCAGGGGCTGCGGGGCTTGCGGTGGGCAATCCCAGGGCACAGTTGTTGTTCATGGCGGAAGGGCAGGGACCCCTGCTGCTCAGAAGATGGGGCCCAAATTGTCTCCAGAGTGGCAACACCCAGCTTCTACCAGGGGAAGGGCTTAAGAGGGTGGGCAGAACCCAGCAGTGGAGGGGCTGTGATAGGCTGCGGGTCAGTGCAGCGGGGTGAGGTGAGAACCAAGGGATGTGGGCCACGGGGTTAGGCTGCCTGGGTGAGCGCCTGGGGCCAAGCCTGGGGCGTCCAGGCTGCCTGTCGGGTGTGGACAGGGATTAAAAGGGCATGCCAGCCACTTGGGCTCCAGGAGGCGGCTCGGTCAGTTAGGAAGACTTCAGGGTGGGCTTTGGTCCCACCCAGGTAGGCAAGGCCTCTGCCCTCTTGGAGTTGACACCCAAGGGTGACCCAGATTGAAGCGCTGACTTCTTTGCTGCCAAAGTGGCTGGAGGAGGATGGGAGTCAGGGCTTCCCAAGGACTCAGCATGTGAGCTGATACGAGCAGCAGGTGTCATGTGGAGCTCTGGGGGAGAGATCTCTGGGAATAGGGGCCAGGGAGTGTGAGGGTGCGATGCAGGACTGAGCTGGACATGATGGAGAAGCCGCGAGGAGATGGGCTGGGCAGAGGAAGAGGACCAGGGCAGCAGGAAACCGCTGGGGGGTTGTAGGCGGAGATGCAGTACAATCCAAGGAGGGAGTGGGGAAGGGCTGGGAGGTTGCAGGAATTGTGCGGGGAGAGAAGGGCAGCTGGGACCATGGTGCGGCAGGTCTGAGCTCCATTTTGAGGCCTTAGCAGCCAGGATTTGCTGGCAGCCTGGGTGCAGGCTGGAAAGGAGTCCAGGGTTTCTGGCCTGGGCACAGGGGCTGGGGAACATGGGGAGGAGAGATTGAGGAATCAGGGATGCTGAGCGAGGGAAAATCTGAGAAGGCAGGGAGGCCCAGGGGAGAAAGGCAAGGAGCAGGAAGCACAGACCTGGAGCATCAGCCCACAGGAGGTGCCTCAGGTCAAGGCCCTGCTATTCCCTGGCAGAACAGTGGGGAGTGGAGGGCAAGACTCTGAGGATGGGGCCCTGGCCCCTGACACACAGAGGGTGGGCGGAGGACAGGCCCACAGAGAGAGAGAGGAAAACAGCGAGAGAGGGAAGGGGCAAACCCCTGTCCACTGAGATGGGGGCTCACCAGGGGTGGGAGGACCCCCCAGGAACAGCCTCAGGGAATGGACTGAGCAGCACTGCAGGAGTGGGAGTGAGGAAGGAGAGGGGAGGCAGGGAGAGATCACACAGGTAGTTTCACTGCCAAGGGCAGAGAGAGAAGTAGGCTGTTTATAGGAGGGAGGTGTTGTTCCCCTTTTTTTTTTTAATTATTTATTTATTTATCAGCTGCATTGGGTCTTCGTTGCTGCACACAGGCTTTCCCTAGTTGCGGCGAGCGGGAGCTACTCTTTATTCTGGTGCGCGGACTCGTTGCAGTGGCTTCTCTTGTTGCGAAGCATGGACTCTAGGCGTGCGGGCTTCAGTAGTTGCAGCACACAGCCTCAACAGTTGTGACGCATGGGCTTAGTTGCTCCGCGGCATGTGGTATCTTCCTGGAGCAGGGATCGAACCCGTGTTCCCTGCATTGGCAGGCAGATTCTTAACCACTGTGCAACCTAGGAAGTCCCCACTTTTATTTGGCTGCTCTGGGTCTTAGTTGCAGCATGCAGGATCTAGTTCCCTGACCAAGGATTCAACCCAGGCCCCCTGCATTGGGAGTACTGAGTCTTAACCAGCGGACCACCAGGGAAGTACCTTCTTGTTCACTTTTAAAGGCATATTGCTCTGCAAGTGGGGATGGGCCAACTGAGAGATGTTTATTATGAAGCAGGTGACAAGGGACATTTGCAGGAAAAGCATTCTTGCTTGGGCAGAGAGGAGGGGGTTGGGGACACAGCTGGGATGGGGAGCAGCGTCTCTTGCCCATCCTGCACTTGTTCCTTAGAAAAGAACCCCCCATATTTAGCTAGGCATGTGATCCCACAGAATAAGGACTGCATTTCCCAGACTCTGTTCCAGCTAGATAGATGGTCTTGAGACCAATTCCTGGCCAATGCAATATAAGAATCATCTTGTGTAGACAGAGGGGGTGTGGCCAAGATGATGGAGGGGGAAGATCCTGAGCTTACCTCCTCCCTCAGGCACAGCAAAACTGCAGCTACTTACAGGGCGGCTATTGCTGGGAACCATCTGAGGACGAGCAGAAAGGTCAACAGCTGAAGATATCAAGAAGGAACCACAGCAAGATGGGTGGGTGGGGCAGACAGACTGAAGAGTCAAGACCCACACTCCCAGGTGGACAACCCACACATGGAAGGAAGGGTCTGAGCCCCACATCAGGCTCCCCGGCATGGGTGTCCTGCCCCCAGAATGGCTGGCTTTGAAGACCAGTGGCGCTTTCATATGGGAGAGCCAGAGGATGGTAGGAAACAATCTCCACCACTAAAGGCTCCAAGACCCAGCGCAAAGGTAGTAATTTGAAAGGAGCCAGAATTAGATACAGTTGCTCATCTTAGCATAGTGGAGAGTCAGGAGACCACCGGGACTCCCCCTGGGGACATAGATGGTGGTGGCAGCTATTCTGGGGAGCTCATGCTACAGCAAGGACACAGGTGCTGAAAAACGCTATTACGAAGTCCTCTCTCTGGCCTGTGCGTGCTGAGCGCTTACCCGCCCACGAGCCAGGAGGCTGAGCAGCCAGCTGTGTAAGGATCCAGCCCCACCCACCAGCAGGTTGGCACCAGACCTGGGATCCCCTGGGCCCCACAGCCAGCCCCCTTGGGACCAGGCCCCACCCACCAGTGAGCCGGCACCCTCTGCACGAGGCACAGTCTGGCCGCCAGCTGGGCCGGGGCCAGCCCCATTCAGCAGCATGCCCACAGTGCAGGCCCTGCCACGACAGACGGGCCCTTGCAGCCCACACAGAGGGCAGCCCGAGAGCACACAGCTCTGGTGACCAGAGGAGAATATGCTGCTGGGTCGCACAGGACTTCTCCTACATAAGCCACTTTTCCAAGATCAGGAAACATAACTGACATACCTAATACATACAAATAAAAACAGAGAATTAGGCAAACGAGGCTACAGAAGAATATGTTCCAAATGAAGAAACAAAGATACTACAAAAAAAAAAAAGAAAGAAAGAAAGAAAGAAAATGACAGGCCAACATCCCTGATGAATACAGATAAAAAAATCCTCAATAATATATTTGCAAACCAAATCCAACATTGCATTAAATGATACATGCATGGGACTTCCCTGGTGGCGCAGTGGTTAAGAATCCACCTGCCAATGCAGGGGACACAGGTTCGATCCCTGCTCCAGAAAGATCCCACATGCCTCGGAGCAACTAAGCCCATGAGCCACAACTATTGAGCCTGCGCTTTAGAGCCCATGAGCCACAACTATTGAGCCCATGTGCTGCAACTACTGAAGCCCACATGCCTAGACCCAATGCTCTGCAACAAGAGAAGCCACTGCAGTGAGGAGCCTGCACACCACAATGAAGAGTAACCCCCGCTCGCCACAACTAGAGAAAGCCCGCGTGCAGCAGTGAAGACCCAACACAGCCAATAAATAAATAAATAAAGTTTATTAACAAAAATTATACATACACAATGATCAAGTGGGATTTATCCCAGGGATGCAAGGATGTTTCAATATTCATAAATTAATTAATGTGATACACACATCAACAAATTGAAGAATAAAAATCATATGATCATCTCCATAGATGTGGAAAAAAGCTTTTGACAAAATTCAGCATCCATTTTTGATAAAAACTCCCAACAAAGTGGGTAAATGGGCAACCCGCCTCAACATTCTAAAGGTCATGTATAAGCCTACAGTTAACCTCATCCTCAATGCTGAAAACTGAAAATGTTTCTTCCAAGATCAGGAACAAGACGAGGATGCCCACTCTTGCCAGGCCTGCCAGGCCACCACATGCCAAGCTTCTGTGGCATGCAGGCAGGATGACAGCCCACAGCCTGCTGCCAGAGCCTCCTCCGGTGGCCCCGATGGCCCTGCGGTCCTCTGGTCTCTCTCTCCCCTCTCCTCCTCCACTCCAGCACTCACTCTCCTGCTCTTCCTGACCCCACTCTGGCGTCCACTTTTAAACCCCCCCAAAGAACAGTCCTGTAGGGGACGCTAGTAGCCTGTACATGGACAGGGCAGATGCACTCAGCTCGGAGGTGTTTCAAGCATCTGGAAGTTCCAGCTCAGGCTCAGGATGAATGACACCAAGGTTGTGAGCAGGTAGGGCAACTGGAGCCCTTTGACTGAGGAGGGACCTGGGCCACTTTGGGGCAGCTGGCCTCTCTGATAGCCAGCTGGAGACCCTGGACACAAGAGGTTAAGGGCACCCCAATGTTCACTGCAGCACTGTTTACAATAGCCAGGTCATGGAAGCAACCAAATGTCCATCAATGGATGAATGGATAAAGAAGACGTGGTACATATATACAGTGGAATATTAACCATAAAAAGGAACAAAATTGGGACATTTGCAGAGACATGGATGGACCTCGAGACTGTCACACAGAGTGAAGTGAGTCAGAAACAGAAAGAAAACTATTGTATATGAACACATATATGTGGAATCTAGAAAAATGGTACAGATCAACCGGTTTGCAAGGTGGAAATAGAGACACAGACGTAGAGAACAAACATATGGACACCAAGTGGGGAGAGCGGGGGTGGGGGTGGCGGGTGGGGGACGGTGGGATGAAGTGGGAAATTGGGATTGCCATATATACATAAGAAAAAAAATCAAATTGTACACTTTAAATAAATGCAGTTTATTGTATGTCGATTCTATCTCAATAAAAGTTCCTAACAAAAAAAAAAAAAGAGGCTAAGGGGATACCCTGCCCCAAACAGGAAGGGGACAGGGCCCAGTGGTACTTCTGGTGCCCCCGGTAGGGCTGGACTGACGCCAAGCAGGAGGCAGGGGCTCCGTCACACAGCAGCCAGGCCCATGGCCCTCAGGTCTTTATTTCCTAAGAGAAAAGTGGCATTTCATGATGGGGGAGGGGCAAAAAGGAAACCAGACTGGCCGTGAACTGGTCCTAGGTGATGGTGGCGACAGGCACATGGTCTGAGTCTCTACACGTTTGTGCATATCTGATATTTTCTATAATAAAATGTAAACAAACACACACACCCAAAGCCCTGAATTTGCATTTCTGTTGTTTAGTTTGCCTGTCTTTTCCGGTGAGGCCTCATTTCTTGTGTAGTGAGCCTCCTGTTAACCCCTCAGGCCTATCAGCATTTCCGTTCTGTACAAGTTCACCTAATACTAGTTGTTTCTGCTACCGGAACAGTAACCATCGTTACATTTACTGCACTCATCTTCAACTACTTTGATGTGCCCCTTTTGTTTTTCCTTGCCTTTCTCAGGCATCTGGTTTCAGTTGCCTGTGTTCTGGCCTCCCCTCTGCAGCTCTGACGTCCCGCCCCAGCAGGACCAGGTCCGCCTCAAGCCCAGGTCCCCGTGAACCCGTCCCGGCACACATCACCTGCCTGGCAGTAAAGCCCCCAGTCCTGACACCCTCCCCTGGAGCCAGGAACCAGTGACAACCCACCCCACTGCCCCCACTCCCCGCAAGCCTTCAGCTCTGTCACTCAGCCTTTGCTCTCCCCTGGGACCGCAGCCCCTCCACCCTGCTCCCTTCCTGCCAGCCTTCTCTGGGTGCTGCTTTTTCTCTCTCCACCTCACCCCCAGGCCTGGAAGTGCTACATCCCCTGTTCCTCGCTGCAACCTGCAGCTCCCTCGCCCCTCCTACCCCTAAGAGTCCTGCCTGACACGTCCAGCCACTCGCCCCAGCCCTTGCCATGGGCATCACACCACAATCGTTGCCTCAGGTCCGAATTCCTGGTGGTCTCAATACTCCTGTGGACCACCCCTCAACTCGCTGCCCCTAAGTATTGACCTCGTCTTCCTGCCAGTGACCTCATCCTCTGCCTCAGTGGTACCCTGGACCCTGTCACCTCCAGTAACTCCCCCAATCCAGCCCTGGAATTTCGGTTCCCCACCCAGCTCTCTGCCCACCACCCCTCCCAGCCCCTCCTAACTCCAGCACCCCAGAGCTCCCAGGGTGACGTGTCCACACCCACTCCTCACCTGGTTTAGAGTCCACAATCACTGCTGCTCCTCCCTTGCACACCCCTTGACTCAGATGCCTCTCTCAGTTGCTCACCTGGATAAACTCAACCCCTCTGCTTACCCCCGCTGGCCTCCCTGCTGCTCTTCAACGACACAGAGTCCCATCACCTCTGGAACAGAGGCCAAAGCCCATAACCACCACACAGGCTTAGTCTTTGTCCCCTTCCTCTCCTTCTTCAACTTGTTAACTGCGCTCCCTTATGCACCTGCCCTTCTCTGGCCTAGGGTTTCTGCCCACATACCTCCCACTGCGGCCTCAGGACCTTTGCACAGGTTGTTTCCTCCAGTACTATTCAGCCTCAGTAGCTCTCCACTCCTTGTTTCCTCCCAGGCCCTTCCCCCTCCTGCTCTCATCATGCAAGCTTTCACTGGTTCACCTCTGTCTCCTGGGCTAGACCATGGGCTCTAGGAGCACGGAGATCAGTGTCTGCTGCCCCTGCCTTGAACAAGCGCTTCAAAGCACAGGCTGATGTTCAACATAGCTTAATGGAGTGAAAGCATAAATGGCTCCAGATACACCCACTGGAGCAGAGAGTAGGGCAGTGGGGGGTGAGAAGGCATGGGTGGGCACACACAGGGCTCCTGGCTCTGCTGGGGGCAGGGTGCTGGGGCTACAACACTGGGAGTCCCCCTTTAAAGTCTGGCTCTTTGGTAACATGGGACCTGCCAGGCCTGGAGGTGGCATACCCAGATGCAGAGGAAGGCAGAGGAACACAGAGCCAACACGAAATCCTTCCCATTTGACATGGATGGGGGCTGGGCCCAGCTGCTGCAGTGTGGACCTGGATGGGGGGGAACAAGGACCTTGAGGCCGAGAGGCTCCTCGGGGTGCGGCCGGTGTGTAGGCCTTGAGTGCCGGAGTGCCTCGCAACCCACTGGGTCCGCTGGGGGCCAAAGTGGGCTTGCCTTGGGACCCGGTCTCCTCTCCTGCAACAAAGCCCCCTATACCACCAGCTCTCAGTGGGAGAGACTCACGGTGGCCTCTGGTGGAAGAGGGCTGAAACTTACCCAATACATTACTAGCTCCAGCTGTCCTTTCCCAGCCTCTCTTAGCTGGACACCACCACGGGGCACAGTGACCTCGACCTCAGGGTGCTTGAAAGGAGGTGGGACGAGGAGGACTAAGTAATTGCTCCTGGGCCACATGTGCGCTCAGCACCCTGGCTGTTTCGGACTGATCACCAAAGCCTAGGCCCAGCTGCCCCTCCCCGCTGGGCGCCCCGAGGGGCTGCAGGCTCTACCCGAGCCAGCGCAAGCAAGGGCCGCCCAAATGATCCCCTTGGGAGTGCCCGGAGGTGGGACACATGTGTCGGTGCTCTGACGCCCCGTCCATCAAGAGGGCTGGGAGCCGCGAGGACAGGGAAATTGACAGAGAGGTGGGGACTGGGACAGCGAGCCAGGAATGGAGGAACCGAGAAGTTGGATGAAGGAGCAGAAAATGAGAGAAAAGCGAAGGGCGACGGAGGAATGGGACTGAGGAGAGAGGGGCAGAGGGAGGGACAAAGGACGGGGTAGGGAGTGGAAGCACGAGGGAAGGGGTGGAGCAACAAAAGTAAGCGGACAGGGCCACAAGGAGACTGGGACTAAAGGAGGGGCGCGGGGACGTGGTCCAAGAGCAGTATCGGGGCGGACTGCCCGGGAGACGGGGAGCTCGGGGTGCAGCGACGGCGCCCGGCACGGCCCGCTGGCGCCCCGAGGGTTCGCCGGGTAATTAGGCCTCGGTCCAGATGGGGCCCCCAGTCCCGCAATCAAAATGCTAATTGGCCCCGCGCCTCCGGCTGCGCCTCCGCCTGGACCCCTGGGAGGGGGCAGGGACGAGCCGCCCGGCCGAGGGGGCATCCCCGTCCCCGCCCCCACCGCGGGCCCCGCCGGCTGCGGCTCGGCGATAAGGGGGCGGCCACGCCCCGCCCCCGGCCCCCGGGAGCAGCTGCCGCGCCAGAGGGACGTCCCGCCGCCGCCGCGCCCCGCGCCGGGCCGGCTCGGGAGCAGCCACGGTCGCTCGGCGGCCGGAGGAAGCGGACCTCCGGGCGGGCGGCGGCGCGCGGGGCTCCGCACGCCCGGCCGGCGTCCGCGGCCCCGCCGCGCGCCCCGCACAAGGTCACCGCGCGCAGCGACGGCGCGCACGCGCCCCGCGCTCGGACGCGCCCGGGGCCGCCCCCGCGACCCGGGGCCCCGGAGCCGGCGGGCCGCGCGGGGGGCGCGCTCGGCGCGCGGGGACCCGCACCCCCGGGCGGGGGCGGCTGAGGGGACAATGGCGGCGGCGGGCCCCCAACGGGGGGCACATGTCCCCGCGCGCGGCCATTGTGCGGCCCGGAACTCCCCGCGGCCCCGCGCCAGCCATTGGCTGCTGGGCCTGACGTCATGCCGGCTGTACCCTCGGGGCGGGCGGCCGGGGGAAGGGGCGTCCGCCTGGTTGTGGGGCCGCGCGGGGGAGCTGCAGACGCGCGGGAGGGCGGAAAACCACCAATGAAACCGAATTTCTGGAGCAAGGGCAGAGCAGCCCCTCTCCCCCTTCACGCCCGCTCGCTGCGTTGCCGCTGCGCTCCACCTCCGCCCCTCGGGAGAAAGGCGGGGGTGGAGGAGGCCTCCCCAGCGGGCACGGGGTCAGCCCGGGTGACCGAGGGGCAGGGAGACACTGCGGCACGGGGCGCGCGCAGCACCGCCACACTGCGCTTTCGCTGCCTCAGCATTCGCTCCTTCGCCTCCCGCCTCCCCCACGTGCCCCCGCAGATCCGCCGCCTCCACACCCGAGAGCTAGGTCGGCCGGACCATTCCGGGGTCCGCCCTGCGTCCCTCCCCCAAAGATCCCAAGTCCGGGCTCGTGGGTCCCAGGCTTGTTTCCACCTCTCCCCCTACGTCCCACAATGCTGAGGACAGCTGGGCCTCCGTTCCCGGAGTCTCTCGGGGGAACTCCACACAAGCGGGGGCCGCGGCATCCCCAAGACCCCTCCCAGGAGACCCTGGCGGGGCCCCGGCCCCGCGCAGCCATTTCCGCCGTCCTCTCCCCCGCTCCTCCCTCCCCCTCCCGCAGCTCCTGGGCTTTAAAAGCCGGAGGCTGGGCCGGGCCGCAGGCAGAGGCGGCCGCGGGTGCAGGAGGCTGGGCCCAGGAGCTGTCCGAGCGCCGAGCCCCGCCCCCGGAGCCCCCGTCCCTCCCTCCCGCCTTCCCTCGGCCCGCCCTCCCAGCGCACCCCTCCCCCGAGGACCCCCGCCCCCCGCCGCCGCCGCCGCCGCCGCCGCCGCCGCTGCCGCTCGCTCAGGCTGCAGAACAATAAAGCCAGCCTCCCAGAGACCCCTGCTGAGGACCCCCGCCCGGCGGCAGAGCCCCCGCGGCCCGCCCCTCGCCGCTCGCGCCGGCCTTGCGCGCCCGGGCGCTGGCCGAGGTGCTGGCCGGGCCGGCGCTGGCCGCGGTGCTGAAGCTGCCGGCACTCCCGCCGCCGCCGCGTTCTCCGGGCCCGGCGCCGCCACCTCCAGGGGCATGGGGGGTCGCTGACTGAGGCTCCGCCGCGGCGGCGGGGGGGAGGGGAAGGGGGCCGCGGAGCCGGGCCAGCCCTGCACCCACTCGCAGCCTCCGGGCCCGGGACGGAGCCGCTCCCCCCCTCCCCGCCCCCCAGCCTCCTCCCCCGCCTGTCCAGGGGCGGCACTGCGGGCTGGGAAGCCGGGACCAGAGGAGGAAAGGAAGGAAGGAAGGAAGGTAAGAAGGAAGGAAGCAAGGGAGGAAGGAGGAAGGAAGGAAGAAAAGAGAGAAGAGAAGAGGAGAAGCGGATAGAAGAAGAGAAAAGAAGGAAGGAAGGAGAAGAAGAGGGATCCGGAGGAGCAGAGGAGGAAACACAGGACAGGCAGGCAGGAGAGAGGACGGCACTCCTGTGGCAGCATCCAAAGGCCAGAGTGCGGACCCGTGCCGCTTCCGCCGCTCCTCGGATGCTGACGGGGCCCCGCGGCGGCCGCAGCCCCCCCGCGTCCCGGCTCCGCAGGCCCACAGCGCCGGAGCCCCGCAGGAACCATGCCCAGATCCTTCCTGGTCAAGAAGGTCAAACTTGACACGTTCTCCTCGGCAGACCTCGAGAGCTCCTACGGGCGTGCCCGAACCGACCTCGGCGTGCGACTGCAGGAGAAAGGTGCGAGCTGGGATGAGGCTGGGGGCGGCGAGGGGCCCAGGGCAGGGCCAGAGGGGTAGCGGGCCTGAGTGCGAGGCTGGAGGGAGCAGGAGCCCCAGGAAATAGATCCGAGGCAACCAGAACCAGCAGGAGGCAGTGGCTGGAGCGGGACTTGGGAGGGGATGGAGATGGGGGGTGGGGAGAGGGGAAAGCAGAGGTAGGCCAGGACGGAGCCAAGGCTGGGCAGGAAGAGTGTCGATGCGGAGGGAAATGTGGGGAATAGGGGTCCGGAACAGGACACACCTGAAGGTGCACACTGACCCCACACCCGGACCAACACAGCATGGACACCTGCTGACATGACAGGACCTAGTGATGCATGCAAACCCACACTCAGAAAACTGAGCCTGCCTCCAAACCCTCTTCTGTTCTTTGGCTACACCTCCAGGACCCCCTGCTAGGGCCAGCAGGGAAGTGCTATGGGCTCCAGAGAGTAGCCATGTGGTCCAGAGGGGCCGCCCACCTGTCAGGGCAAAGGTACCAGCAGAGGCAGCAGCAGCATCTTCTTCCCTGAAGCCAGGGTCAGGGGGAAGGGTGTGGGCAGGTGGGCTGTGGGCAGGGAAGTCCAAAGTGCTGGAGGCAGCAGGAGGCTCTTTGCGTAAGGGCGCCCAAATTCAAGGACAACTGTTGGCCTGCAGGCAAGGGGGCCTAGAGTGCCAGCAGCCTGGGGTGGTAAAACAAGTGTGACCTGCAGGAGCATAAGCCTGTGTGCAAGCCTGTGTGTGCCCATGTGACTGTGTGTGGCCATGTGACTGTGTGCGCTTGTGTGTGACCCTGTATGAGTGTGTGCCTGCCTGTGTGCCACTACATGGGACCATGTGACTCTGAGGCCGCTATGTGCCCATGTGACTGGCGACCCTGGCTGAGCGTGTGTCGGGGTGGCTGCACGTCTGACCCCCCATGAGCGGGTGGCACAGGCCTGCATCAGCTTGCAATCCACCCTGAGGGGACTCCAGGATTTACAGTATCTGAGAGGCTGAGTGTATCCCTGAGGAAACCAGAGCCTGCATCGTGTGGGGTGTGTATTTGTGGCTTTGAGGTTGTGAGAACCATCTCATGCCTTGAGAACAACCGCAGTTACTGGCATGAATAATGCTGCCTGCCTGCAGTTTGTCCCTGTGAAGGTGTCCCCTGGTGGACGCCCTGGCACTGTATCCAATGCAGTGTCTTCCTGGTCATCTGTCCTGGGGCTCAGGAAGGCCCCCACAAAGGATTAGGACCTGGGGGAAGAGGGCAATGTGGAACAAAGTAGGACCCAAGGGAGCAGGATGATGGAAGGGAATGCGGGCGGTGGGGAGAAGCAGAGTGGATGGAGGGAGAAAGGGCTGGAGAGGAAGGCGGTCAAATCTCGGGAGTAGTGGGAGAACTGGGAGATGACAGGGAGGTGCTAGAGGGTCTGTGGGAGGTAGAATTCTCCAGGGCTTGTTGGGAGACCTCGAGCACGGAGAGGGGCAGCATCAAGGCTGGGCGCGGGTTCTCAGCACAGTGAGCGGGAGCGACGGGGTCCCTGGACAGGCGCTCCTGGCTTTGTGCGTTGTGGGTCTGCAGTGTGTTGCATAATCAGGGAAAACTGCTGAAGTGGGGAGAACCCGAGGGGGAGGGAAGGGGGAGGGAAAGGGGAGGGGGAGGAGGGGAAGGAGGGCGAGGGAAGCGCCGCCCCTCCCCCCTGACCTTGAAGCTCCGCGGAAGGTGGGGGTGGGGTGGGGGTGGGGTGGGGGGTGGCCAGCCGCGCCCGAAGATGCGACTCTTTTCCTCCTCCTGCGAGGGTGGGGCGGAGCCGGGCCGGGCCCTGTCTCATCTCTCTTCTCCTCTCTTCCCCTCCCTGCCGTCTCCAACCTCCCTGCCCCGCGGTCTCTCGGCCCCTTATCCTTTGTCCTCCTTGCTCGCTCCTTCCCGGACCCCGGTGTCTCCCGCCGCCTTCCCGTGTGTGTCTCGCCGGCTGCACGTTTCCTCTCCCGCTGTCTGCCTGTCTGTCCGCCTCGGCCCTTAGGATACCTCAACGACTACGCGGGGCCCGCCTCCGTCTACGATGGCGACGCCGAGGCGGCCTTGCTCAAAGGGCCGTCCCCGGAGCCCATGTACGCTGCGGCCGTGCGGGGAGAGCTGGGCCCGGCGGCCGCGGGCTCGGCGCCGCCGCCCACCCCGCGCCCGGAGCTGGCCACGGCCGCGGGTGGCTACATCAACGGCGACGCGGCGGTCAGCGAGGGCTACGCTGCGGACGCCTTCTTCATCACCGACGGGCGCTCCCGCCGTAAGGCCGCCAACGCCAACGCCGCCGCCGCCCCCTCCACGGCCTCCGCGGCGGCCCCCGACGGCGACGGCGGAGGTGGGGTCGGGGCGGGCACGCGCAGCGCAGGGTCGGGGGCCGGGGGTCGGGGCGGCGCGCGCGCGGGGGCGGGCACCGAGGCGCGCGCGGGGCCTGGGGCCGGCAGCGCGGGAGGCCGGCACGCGTGCGGCGAGTGCGGCAAAACGTACGCCACATCGTCGAACCTGAGCCGCCACAAGCAGACGCACCGCAGCCTGGACAGTCAGCTGGCGCGGCGCTGCCCGACGTGCGGCAAGGTGTACGTGTCCATGCCGGCCATGGCCATGCACCTGCTCACGCACGACCTGCGCCACAAGTGCGGCGTGTGCGGCAAGGCCTTCTCCAGGCCTTGGCTGCTGCAGGGTCACATGCGCTCCCACACCGGCGAGAAACCCTTCGGCTGTGCGCACTGCGGCAAGGCCTTCGCCGACCGTTCCAACCTGCGTGCGCACATGCAGACGCACTCGGCCTTCAAGCACTTCCAGTGCAAGCGCTGCAAGAAGAGCTTCGCGCTCAAGTCCTATCTCAACAAGCACTACGAGTCGGCCTGCTTCAAGGGCGCCGCCGGAGGCGGCCCCCAGGCCCCGGCACCCGCCGCACCGCCGCAGCTCAGCCCTGTGCAGGCCTAGGGCGGCGGTGCCTCCGCCAGCCGGGTCGGCTCTTAGCAATACGGGCCCCCAGGGAGGTCTCCGCCGGCGAACAGGCGGAGGGGCCGGAGGGCGGGCCCCTCCTCACAGCAATAGGGGGAGGGGGCCCGGCCCCGCCCCGCCCGCCAGGGGCCTTGCCGGCCCCTTCAAGCAATAGGGTCCCGAGGGGAGACCCACCCCTAGCCCCCTCCCTTCCCCTCCAGGGTGCCCCAGGCTTTTTCCCAGCAATAGGGTCGAGGAGACCCAGAACCGAACCTCATCTCCGAGTTAGGTCTCTGAAGCCCGGGGTGGGGTGAGGTAGGGAGCGCCCTCCTCCTCCCTCTTCTGCGCCCCTGGATCGCGTTGCAGAGACTCAGGTCTTCCCCACCCCTTCCCAAGCCTTCCAGGGCCAAGCCTGCGGGCTGCAAGTCCAGGGAGCCTGTCCTTACCCCGCAGCAGGCGGGGGAGGAGAAGGATGGGGGGCTGCAGAGGCGTCCTTACTCCTCAGTGTTCGTTGAACCCCGGGAGTGTTAGACGCGCTGGGGATCGGGCAGGGGGGCGGATGGCGGCACCCCGCTCCCTCGGGTTCCTTCTGGGGCCTCAGTCCGAGCCGCTCTCCTACCCTCGCCTCACATCCTCTGCCAAATCCGAATTCTTCCAGCCCAGCTTCCTGGGCTCTGTCCTCCATAACGAATAATAATGACGCATATCAAACCGCATGGACTCACCGACCTCCTCAGAACCCGCTCCCGCCCTGCCCCGGGGCACCCTCCCTCGTACCCGGGCATTCGGTGTTGGAGGACGGATTCCTAGGGCCCGGCAGGCAGGCCTGGGCACGGCCCTCTACACACCTCTCTGTATTCGCTTTGCGGGTAAAGCCCCCGTGTGTGTGTGTTGGGGGGGGGTGTTGCGGATGCGTCGGGTTTCTTTCTTTCTGTATTTGTACGTTTTATTTATGAACGGATTGCACTCGGGTCAGGGAAGGGGCGCTGACGCCCCTTATCCTTCCCGCCGACGCCGGGGGCTTGGGATGTCCAGGATCACGTTCCCCGCCCCTGAACCCCGCCCCACCTGGGCTCCACCTCTTGGGAGCCTCAGGCCCCTCCTCTCAGAGGCCGGCCCCCTCCCCGGAGCCCCAGGCCCCGCCCTCACTCTGTTGCCAACTTACGCCCGTCTATGCCAAAGCCTCGGCGGCAACCCCGCCCCAAGGGCCCGCCCCATTGGCCGCCGCCTTTGTGACGTCACTGCATGCAGCCCCAACCCTCCTCCCGTCCCTTCCCGGGGCTGCCCGCTCCCTGTCCCTCTTAGTTAGTCCGAAGCCGACTATAGAGCAATAATGCGCACTGCATGCGAAGCTGCCGCCGCCTCTAGAGTTACTGAGAATCAGGTATCCCCCTGCCCTACCCACCCCATAGGCCCCTAGATCAGGGATGCTGCGCGGGGCCGGACGCGCAGACTTTCTTCCCCTCCTTCTCCCTCCTCCTCCTCCCCTCCCCCACGGCAGAGGCCGGCGGGTGTAATGGTTTCAGGGGCGGGGCGGGGTGGTTGCCCCCCGAGACCCCTCCTTCAGTCGTCCATCACCCACCAATCCTTCATGAGGCACCTACTATGTGCTAGACCCCTGCTGAGTCCGCTAGGGACGCAGCGCCCTGCGGGGTGGTGGTGCATGTTCTTGACGGGCCCAACAAGCGTGGGTGAGCCAGGGATGGCCGCAGGTGCAGAGAGAGCCATGGTCCCTAGACCCAACCCTGGGCCCCTCACTCCTCCCCACCCCAGCGCGAGGCCAGTGTTGGGTGTAGTGGGGCTCTGCCTTTGACTTGTGCCTGGGTTCTCAGCTCAGGTGGCACAGACCCATGGCCCCAAGGCCCAGTGCCACCAGGGCCACCCATACCGAATCCCATTCTTTCCATCCCCTGGAAATGGCGGCTCAGTCACATCAGGCCAGGGCCCCAGGCCAGAGGAAACGGTGCACGCTGGAGCATCTGACCTGGCTGGCCCCATCCCCGTGGGTACCAAGCCTGGCTGCCACCCAGCTGCTCCCGCAGGGGTGGACTCGCACCTGAGGGTCCAGCACAGCAGGGCCCCCGTCCAAGACCCCTACAGGCCAGCTGGGTGTTCACACAGCTCCCAGGCCGGGGCCTAGCCCGCTTGTGCTGGGCACACCCGCATGCACACGCACACGCAGGCGCCCCACCCTGCCCGCCACGCCCATCTACCTGCCTAAGGAGAAGGCCGGAGGGCCGGAGGCCGGCCAGGGTCTCCCGCTTCTCCCCTCACCCCGCCGCCGCCGTGGAAAGCCATGGGCCCCCTCCCGCCCCCATAACTAAGCAGCACAATAACCGACTTAGCGAATTCAGGTAGAAGGAACGTTTAGGTAGCACCTATTTTGTACTGATTCTACGAGTAGGGCCCGAGACGCGGGGGCCCTCGGGTGGGGGCTGCGGCCGCCGGCCCGCCCCGCCCCCACCCCCGCCTGCGCCCCGCCGCCTTGTACATACTCCCACCCGGAACAGGCCGGGATTTTTACTCGGGCCGCGCCCCTCTTCCGCCCCCGTTTGGGGCCGGGCCGGCCGGACAGACGGACGGACGGACAGACCTCCTTCCTAAGCACAATAGCACCAGCTCCCCGGAGCGCCGCACCTCCACGAGGAGAATAAATGCCACTCTTGATAGAGCTTGGAGTGTCGGGCTGATGTATACAGGGCTGGGCCCGCGCCGCAGGGGGTGGGGGGGGTTGTCTTCCCAGTCAGGCCGCACCTGAGGGCAGGCACAGGCCCAGAGCTGGGAGTGGCAGCCCTGGAGTCGCGCTGCTGCCTTTTGCTAGGGTGCGCCCCTGTCTTCTTTAGCAAGAGGGTAGTCTTCCACCCTGGAGGGCTTGCTTGGCAGATCAAACGCAAAAGCACACCCCTGAAGGCAAAGCAGTTACCATTTCTCCCGCGGCAGGTGAATCTTCTCTGTGCCAGGAACTGGGGGAGCCGACAGCCAGGTCTAGCCCAGGACTGATCTAGAACGGGCAGGGTAGGTACGCAGGGCCTGTCATTCTGTGGCCTGGGGTACGCCCACTCTTCCTGTAGGGGCTTCTGCTGCCCCTACAGGCCTGACAGCCACCAGCAAGCCTTCCTCGATGCCACTGGGGACAGCAGAGGGTGTGGGGTCTGACCCCTTCCTGCAGCCTGTTGTCCACATCCGGACTCCCAGACTCAGGGGATATGTTCCCACACTGAGGAGGCCTCCATAGGTAGCTGGGCCAGGCTGGTTCCAGGGAGGAGGTTTCCAAGGGGGCATAGAAGCTCCCATAGCCACCTACAGCCCTTGGGCTCATGAGTCACGTTGAGGAGAGGAGGGGCAGGGCTGTGCTGGGCTCAGACAGCCCAGCGGCATGGGCCCCAGCCCCAGCTAATGCCCTTGGCACCCAGGTAGGTAGGCAGGAGCCTAGAAGCCCCAAATCTTTGGAGACACGTGATCAAACCAAGTCAGCCCAGGGCCAGCACAGCTGTCTGCACCCTGGCAGGGGACAGCGGGGGAGCCTGACCTGCAGCAGACCACAGCCTGTAGGTCTGCTGCTCAGGGTGAGGCTCACCCAGAGGTGGGCACCCCCTTCTGGGGAGCACTGGCAGCCTTAACAACCTCAGGAAAGCCCCCAGGATTGGTAGAGGTTAGGTAGGAATTGCCCAATTTGCATATGAAGATGATGAGCCTCAGGAAGAGAGACAACTTGTCCAAGGGCTGCCTTAGACTTAAGCCCTGCCCCTAGACCCCACCTATCCTAAACTCAGGTTCACACCTGGGTGGGCACCAATGGCAGGGAGGAAGGCTCCTAGAGGTCCACTCCTCCCCAGGGCTCCTCAGCCTCGTGGGCTGGACGGACTGTTTCTGCCTCTCCAGGACTCTCAGGGGCGGTGGGGATGGAAGGATGGAGGCTGCCTCCCCAGTGCCTGGGATGAGCCCACCCTTGTCTCCACAAGTGTCCAGGACAGGCCTTTGCGTTGCAGAGAACGGGCGGCACAGGCTGCCGACCGCCATGTCCAGTGTCTTCCCTCACAGGCCTCCTTGGCCTGCCGGAGGCGCCTCCAAGCGAGCGTCAGCCTGAGGCCCTTCCAGCCCTTTATTCGGCCAGGCCTGCAGGTTCCTCACCCCGGGCCCAGTGTTGCTTCCACCAGCAGGGAGATTCCCCACTGGGCTTCCTTCCACAAGGCCTCATGCACACATTTGTTCCCGAACCAACCCACATACCTTGACCTTTTCCCTCTCCCCTCTGGCAGCATGTCACCCAAGATCCTGAGGTGCTGGGGCTGTGGGTAGGCCCCACCTCCATCTCAGAGGCCCCGCCCACTACCAACCACAGGGCCCCCGCCTGCCTCTAACAGGCCCTGCCCCCCACTGGTACAGAGGCTCTTCCTTGCTGGTGCCTTCACAGCCTATGCCTTCCCATTGGCTCGAGGCCCTGATCTCGCTCTCAACTCTAGGGGCGGAATCCTTGGTTCTCCCACGGCCGCCGGACAGATTGGTCCTCTCTGGTGGCCTCCAGTCCGCCCTGGTCCGTCATTCCTGCCTCCGTTCCGCGGACGACTTGGAGCCTGGACGCGGACACAGGCAGCCTCTTCCAACACGGCCCTTCACTCCTCATTGGCTACTGCGTTCAGCCTCTCCAGGCCTACTGGCAGTCTGAGCCGTCAATCTTCTCCTCTGCCAATCAGCGTGCCAGCCTGGGCCGGGCCTATAGTCTTGGCTCTTTATTGGAGGATGGCACTGCCGGAAGGCGCGCAGGGACACGTGGGCGCGGATGGCGGGCTTACTGCCAGCTCCCTGGCAGAGGGGAAGGGAGGGAGGGGCAGAGCTCCCAGGGCTCACCCCTACGCTGCGGGCTCTCGAGAGGACCCTCTCCTCCGTCCGACCTCCCTTGGGATCAGTACTCAGAAAAGGCCTAGCTCTGCCTGGCCCAGGTCTGCCTAGGAAGAGACGAACGTTCTTGGACACTGGATAGGAGACGGGGCTGGTCCTGACCCACCGAGGCCAGGCCGTGTGGGCACGTGGGACGGGTTCTCCCTTCCAATGAGGTTGGCCCCTTTAGCAGGCTACTGGAAAACCCCTGCAAGGTAGCATCAGCGTACCAGGTAGGGATGCGAGGCTGGCATCAGCTGCAAATGATCCAGTGGCAGAAGAACGTGTCTCCAGGGGGCCCAGGTGTCTGTCGGTAGAGGTGATGGACCCGGGGCAAGCCCGGCGCGAAGGAGGGCTGACCTCAGCCTGAGCCTCTGGGTTTATTTGCTTTCAGAGGGGTGCTCTTCGCAGCCTTGCTTACCTCAGGGGAGTGAATGGAGTGGGTTCTGCTGCTAGAGGTGTTTCTTGGGTAAACCAGACCTGAGCCTGCAGTGAGCCCTCGCATCTGCAGATCCAGGATGCTCACACTCCATGTTCTTTGCAAAATGCGAGTCAAGCCAAGTGGGAACGGACTTGCCAGCCCACGGGCCTCACCGTGCAGTTGTTACGGTGTATTGGTTGCTTCATTTAAGGACCGGGTAACTGCAGGCTGTGCAATGACACAGAAGCCTCTGGGACCCCGCGAACCGGCACCCCAGGGTCCTCACGCCCTGGCAAAGCTGGCCCGGGTGGGAAACGCAGGAGGCTCTGCAAGTGTGCAGGCGGGGGCGGAAGGGGGCCGGGTGGCGAGGCAGGCCGGGCGTGCCCATCGCGGGGTGGAGGACAGCACCTCGCCCCGCCCCGCCCCGCCGCAGCCTGCGGGGGAGAGGTGGTTGCCCTGGGAGTAGGTGGGCAGGCGGACGTCCCCGGGACGCGGGTGCTCGGGCCTTTCTCCCGCTCCATCCTCTGGCCGGGCGCTTGTCTGAACAACCTAGGCGAAGGGAACGCGGATGCCTCCGGTGGCGACCAGAGGGCTCGAGGATCACTGACGCGCTGGGTGTCAGCCTGACGGTGACGCACGAGGCAGCTCATGAGTACCCTACATCCCCACACTCGGCGCCTGGGCTGAGGCATGACGAAACCCTGTGTTTATAGAGCAGGACAAGGGGCAGGCAGCTGTCGGGAGAGGCTTGCGCTGCCAGGAAACCGCGCGTGGTCCGCGGAGGCCCGCGGGGAGGAGCGCCCGCCCCCAGCTGCGCGCCCGCCTCCGCGCTCGGGTTCGCGCCGGGGAACCACAACTCCCAGGGTGCCCCGCTCGCCCGCGGCGACCACAACTCCCAGGGTGCCCCGCGCGCCCGCGGACTACAGATGGAGGCGCGCCGCGGCCCCTGGCCAGTTAGCGGCTCCGGGAGAGAAGCTGCTGCGGCCTGCGAGACGACACGGCGGGCACGCGCTGATTGGCGGCGCGGCCTACGGCGGCCGACAGGGGGAGGTGGCGGCCGTTGGCTGAGGGTCCGGAGGCGGGGCCGCGGGCCTCCGGCGCTGCTAGCCCGGCGGGCCACGACTCGGCCGCGGCAGGGTGCGGGCTGAGGCCATGGGCGAGCGCGGCGGCGCGGGCGGCTCCCGGCGCCGGAGGACGGGTTCCCGGCCCTCGAGCCAGGGCGGCAGCGGGCCCGCGGCGGCGGAAGAGGAGGTGCGGGACGCGGGCGCCGGGGGGGACGCGCCGGCCCCGGACAAGGACAAGGATGGAGACGTCGACGTGGGCAGCGGCCAGTGGGATTTGAGGTAGCGGTGGGCCTGACCCCTAACCTTTGACCGCGACCGGGGGGGGTCCCCGCGACCCTCCCTGGTCCCCAAGGCGCGTCCGCGGCAGCTCGGGCTCCGAGCCCGAGAGCCTGGCTCCCGGACTTTGCGTGGACAGGTGTGCCCCTTGGGCCTTCGCGGGGAACTCAGGGGGAGGTTAGGGGTGGAGGGTCGCCTGCCAAGGTCACACAGGTGGGGGCACCGACGGGAGCCGGCAGCGGCCCAGCGTCCAGACGCCCCTCCCTCTGCACGTCCTTAGGTGGGTCTTGAGGCTCTTTCCCAAAGTGAGCCCGGAGCCTGGCGCCCTAGGTGGGCTGGTTCCAGCCGCCCATACTGTCCTCTTCCTGGAAGATGGATGGGGTCTGGCGATGTGTGACGTCGGGGGTCCCTCCTGAGGACTGTGAGGGGTGCCCTGTGGGTAGATAAGGCTCCCAGAGGAGGGTGGGCTGGCTGGGGAGAGGACAGGGGAAGGGGGCGGTGCGAGAGGACTTCTTATCCCTTGCAGATCCTCCCGAGAACGGTCTTCACAAAGGTCCCTCATCCTTCACCCAGTGATTGACTGGCCTGGGCCCCTGCTTATGTTACCAGCACAAATGTCTGCTCTAGGGTCAGAGTTGGGTCTTGTATCCGGACCCTCACCCTTGGCTGGGGTACAGGAGAGGGGTTTGAAGTGGGCACACCCACAGGTGGGCGCCTGCTGAGCTGAAGGACTGATGGGAAGGGGTTGGGGGAGCAAGCTATGGCTGATGGGGAGGACCTGGCCCACCTGGGCATTGGCTGAGTCCCGCAGGCGGGCTCCAGGCAGTCCCTTTGCCATCCCCCACGCCCCTGCCCCTCCTCTAGCCTTCATCCTGGCCAAGGGGCCCTCAGGGGCTCTGGCTTTGGGAGCAGCTCTAGGGCTAGAGGTTATCGAGGAGGAAGTGGGCAACGGGTCAGTCGGTTGGCAAAGACTTACTCTCTCAGTAAAGTCAAGAACCGAGGCTGTCTTCACTGGGCACCGTGGGAAGGGGATGGACAGGGTCAGCTGGGGTGCAGGCACTGGCCCTGCCCTTGGGGTGCACACAGTTCACCTGAGAGATAAGATAATCTCAGCACTGAGCACTGTGAGCAAAGGTCGCGCGCAGAGTTCACGATGGCGCCATGGGGGAGGCGGGTGGCTCTGCTGAGGGGCGCTGGCTTCCTGTGGGCCTGAGGGAGGCTGCAAAGGACGGGAGTGTCCTAGAGTTCCCTCTGCCAACTCCCCACCTTATCCTCTCCAGGAGGCAGGGGCGCGGCTGGCTCTGTCTTCCTCTGGTTGGGATGGGATTTGGCATCATTTGTATGAGATGGAGGGGTGCCAGCTTTGGACCAAGCTGTCACCCAGGATGGGCAGTCACCATCTTGCTCTCCACAGGCCAGGTGGCCAGAAACCTCTACTGTCCTCCTGCTAGTTGGGCTGAGTGAGCGGGAGCCCTGACTGCCTTGGGAAGAGGAGCAGTAGGTGGCAGGGATGGGCCATTGCTGTCGCCTCCTGATCTCAGGGGCACACACAGGCTCTGTGTGCTTGTCCCTCAAGCCAGGTGCTGCAGGGCTGGGGTCTCCTGGGGCAGGCCCAGGCCTTGCTCGGGCCGCGGTTTTGGTCTCTGCTGCCCCTGCTGGTCGTCCTCCTCGCACCTGCCTTGCCTCCCCTCCTGCCTGCCTGCTCCCCCGCTTCCTCCCTGCTCCCCGCCTGGCACTTCCTGCTCACCTTGGCCTGGCCGGCTGGGCCAGGCTCTGGGCGGGAGCTCACTGCTTCCTGTAGCGGCAGGGTGCAGCTGTGGGGCCGGAAGGAGGGGCACTCCTTTTGTCCTGCCTCTCAGCCCGTCCCTTCCAGGGGCACCACACTCCCACACTCCCCTGTGCCTGGAATGCCTGGTGTGCCCTCCAGCCTTTGGCTCATGGGTCCTCCAGGCAGGGCCTTCTGGTCGTGGGGCTCTCTGTCTCTCGGGTGTCCTCTGTTTCTCCCTCTCCAGCAGGGACTAAGGATGTGGGGAGCCCGCCCAACCGCCTTATACCCTGGGGCTTGGCGTGGAGGTGGAGGAAGTGCGGAGGAGGTGGCAGCTGGGAGGCAGGCTGTCACCCTGACCCCTCCTCGTTCTGCTTGGCCCGGGAACAGGACCATGTGGTCCTGCGTGTGGGGTCTGCACTTGGGCTGTACCTCTGGGCAAGCTTTGAACCTCGGAGAGCCTCAGTTTCCCCGTGTGCTCGCCCTCCCAGTGCTGGTGTGAGGGTTGGGTGAGGTGACACCTGTGATGAGTTAGAGTGGCCTTACTGGCTGGGTGGGACGGGGGAGCAGGTGGGGGCTGCTGGAGGTCACAGAGGCATGGGCCGCGCCTGCAGCAGGGGAGTGGGTGACAAAGCTCTGGGCAAGGTGGCCGGGCCCCGTCTCCATGCCAGCCCTGCCTGGTGCCCTCTGGTCCACTGCAGCTGACTGCATCAGCAAGGCCGGACCCCCTGTGGGGATTGGTGGGTCGTAGCTTCCTTCCCTGGGTCGGGCCCTCTGACCTCTGGGGGCAGGGAGCTTTCTGGTTTGGGGATGGTCAGAAGGTCAGAAGGCGGAGGGACCTGAGGGGTGGGTGCGGGTGGCCTGGGGAAGGCCTTAGGAGCCTGACAGCAGGGACCTGGAAAAGCTTTTGTGACGTTATTTGTTGTCAGGTTTGGAAAATACCACACTTCCCCCACCCCCATTTTCATCTTAGAGATTGCTGCAAATAAAGTCAGTGTGGTCTTCTCGGTGGCCTAAAGGGGACAGGGCTCACCCTGTTGTGAAACCGTCCCCTGGGGGAGTCGAGCCAGTCGTGGACATGCAGGTGGCAGTTGGCAGATTGTGGCATGAGGTGGCTTTGGGACCATTCCAGTGAAAGCGAATGGCCTTGAATTTGAGGCAGGGGTCTGGGCAAGCCCATCCAGTGCAGAGGCCCAGAGACTATCCTCTCTGGGGCCTTGGGCCTTGGCGCCCTGCTTGCCTTGCCAGACGGCAGGTGCAGAGACTCAGGAAGAAGAGGACCTGTGGTGGAGCTCACAGCCCCGCTGCAAGGCCCAGGACAGACCTGGAGGGAGGGCGCAAGGAGGCCTGGCCTGTGACTGGGAGAGGCAGGTGGGCCAGGTGCGAGCAGACATTGGTCTGGGAAGGCAGAGGGCAGACTGGCAGCACTGCCCTGGCTGAAGTTCTGAGTGGCATCTCATCTTCCCCGGCCCTTCATCTCCTGGGTGTGGCTGTCCGAGTGCCAGCCCCAACCACAGCCAGGCCTGCCACGGAGGGAGGGCCACCCCCAGGGGCCATCTGTTCTCCGGTGCCCTGGCTGCCTCTTGAGGTGGAGCTGTGTCCACAGGAGGGAAGGGGAGCCCCTGGCCTCTCTTACAAAACCGGAGGCCTTGCTCAATGCTGTGGAAGGCCTCCTGGTGGTAGGGCAGTTGGGGTGAGGTGGGGCTGCAGCCCGAGAACCAGCCGCCCGGTCTGGTCCTTGCCCTGCCGTGCTGTGGCCCCTCCACTTCTGCCTCGCCCTGAGGATCAGGCGGGGATGAGGGTCTGCTTCTGTGTCCCCCAACTCCAGCAGTGGGTGGGCGCTCTCATAGGTGGGCACTGAAGGTGCCTCTGCCGCAGACCTGCCATCAGATGCCTGGTCCCTGGTGGGCTCCCACGGGCCCTCTCAGCCCAGGCAGGGACACAGTGCTCGCCCCGCAGTTGGCCTGGGACAGGCCACGTGAAGGCTGGGCCCTACCCTTGGGAAGGTGCACGTCAGGCCAGGTGCCCAGCCAGCCCTTGGCCTGGGTCCCTGTGCCCTCCTGGACCTGTGTGGGCCACATGGAGGAAGGAGGTGGTTTGAGTAGGGGTGCCTTGGCTCACT
Organism: Hippopotamus amphibius kiboko; assembly: GCF_030028045.1. NCBI lineage: Eukaryota > Metazoa > Chordata > Mammalia > Artiodactyla > Hippopotamidae > Hippopotamus > Hippopotamus amphibius. Next base: position 174,254,873 of record NC_080190.1, on the reverse strand, counting down.
GGGTGGTGGGATGCCTGCATTGCTGGGTGGGCCCCAGGTCCCTGGGGGCGGCTCTTCCTGTGGGTCCATAACCACTCCTTAGCCAGTGAGTGTGGTGGCAGCCAGAGGCACCCAGGGAGTGAGGGGGGCTCCCGGCCTGGGCTACTGCAGCCCCGCGTCGACAGTTCCTGTCTGCGGCGTGCCCCGTCGCTGGTGCTGTGGGGCGGCGGGCCTCTGGGTGGTCCTGAGAGCGTAGCCCTGCCGGCCCCTCTCTGGTTGTAATTGGGCAGTAGGATGTGTGGGCAGATGGGCAGAGTTGCCCGGAGTGAGGGGGTGGGCGTGGCCCGGCTCCCACGTGTTTGCCGGGGTGGGAGGCGTGGGCCTGCTTCTGGCTTCGCCTGAGGTTCTCACGTTGGGGCCTGTGGGTGCCTGACCCGAGGGTGCCTGTATCCTGCTTTCCAGGTGCCACCGCGTGCAGGACTCTCTGTTCAGCTCTGACAGCGGCTTCAACAACTACCGGGGCATCCTGAACTGGTGTGTGGTGATGCTGGTAGGTGGGCTGGCACCTTGGAGCGGGTGTCCCTGCGGCCAGGTGGGCACCGGGCTGGTGGGGGGAGGTGGCGGCAGCGGTCCCTGTGGCAGCCACGCACCTGGCTCCCGTGTGCTGGGGTCCTGGAGGACACACACTCGACCCTGTCCCTGTCCGAGTCCCAGGAGACGCCTGCAGGGGTAGTGTGGGAGCCTTTGTGCTGCGGGCTGTGCCCGAGGGGCACTGGGGTCTCTCCAGGGGCTTCGCTGGGTGGGTGGGGGGCAGGGAGGAGTAGACAGGCTGGTGGGCTGCTGGGCCTCGGGGCTGTGGAAGGGGTGCTCCGGGCGCAGGGCCTCCTGGCAGCACGTGTGAGTGGTCTTGGGGGTCCACGCATGGCCCTCATGGGCCTTGAGCCCCTGGGCAGAACCAGACGTGGGGCAGCAGGGGTGAGAACGCAGGCCCCTGGCTCCTCTCCCTCCACCTCGGGAGGGCGAGCAGAAGGAGCCCGTGTCTGCCTTGCTCTGCAGCCTGGCCTCCTGGCACCTGGCGGGGCTGGGCCGGCAGCTCTGGCTCAGAAGCAGCTGGAGTCCAGGGCTCCAAGGGGCAGCCTTTAGGGCCGGGCAGGGGGCAAGGGCCTGTCTGGGCCCAGCCCCCAGCGCTCAGCGCCGATGTGGTGCAAGGCCTTTGACCCTCCCGCTGACGTCTCTGCCTCTGTCTTGGGTGTGGCTCCCGAGGTGGCCCTGTGTGAGGAGCACCCACGCCTTCTCTGTCTGTGGCCCCAGGAGGCTCCCTGGGGAGCTGTGGGGGTCCATGCCGCCTGGTGGGTGAGAAGCTGGCTGGACAAGGGGAGCGTGTGCCAGCCAGACCCAGGAGGTGATGTGTTCCTGGACTCTGGAGGCCACCGCCGGCCCAGGCTGGGTTTATGAAGAGGCAGCCGTGCAGGATGGGCCCTCAGCGGCCTGGGCAGCACTGTCTGTTCTCCTGCAGCCCCCGGGCTCGCCTGGCCCTTTGGCGTAGCCCCAAAGCCTTCCCCCTGCTTCTGGTGCCTCTGCCACACCCTCTGTGCAGGAGACGTGCATCCCAAGCTCAGGGCTGCCTGCTGCGTTCCCTCTGCAGCCTGGGACTCCAGGTGGGAGCTGCCCATTTGCAGCTCCAGCTCTTGCCTGCTGTGGGCCCTCAGGACAGGCCACCACCAGGTGGGGTGACATTGTGGGGCCACGTGTGTCCTGGTAAGCTGGCGGGTCAGGCATCTGGCTGGGGGAGGGCATGGCAGGTGGCCCCTGCGTCTCTGAGCGTGTCACCTCCTTGTGAAACCTGCCAGGTAAGGGATCCCACCACTGTCCCCTGGAGAAGTGTCACTTTTCCCCAGAACCTTCTGCAAGCCCTGTGCGGGGCCTGTGCCTTGTGGGGGCGGGTCACCCCTGGCCCTGGAGAGGGGAGCCAGGCACCTGGGCCCAGGCTGGCGGCAGGAGCTTTGCTGTGACGGGGGCTCCATTCTCAGCTGCTGGTGCCGCCTGCTGTGTGCCGTGAGGGACGAGGTGGCGCTCCAGGCCCCGCTCCTCCGGCTTCTCAGAACTCTGGCCCGCCCCCCACCGCACACAGGGCGTGGGCCCTGCGAGGACAGGCCCGGCTGGCGGGGCAGTGCCCTGGGCGCGGGGGCAGCTGCATCTGGCAGGCTCGGACGTTGGGGCTTTCGCTGTGGCCTTGGGGCCCTCACAGCTCAGTGGGACGGACGAGGGCTGCTGGACAAGGGGTCTCTTTCTGCCACTGCAGACACAGGCGTCTGGGCAGTGGCCCGGTGTCGGGGTCCGCTCCCTCTCACCGGCATGCTGGGGGCAATGTCAAGAGTTTCGCGTCGCTGCACTGGTGCACACGGGGTGTGTGGTGGGTCTCAGAGCTTGGTGTGAGGTCAGACAGGGATGGCCTGCAGGGTGTGGGCTGCTGCCTTGGCCCCCGCGTGCTGGGAGCGGCTGGGGCCAGCAGGGCTGGTGTGTCCCTCTCTCTCTCCTGCAGATCTTGAGCAACGCGCGGTTATTTTTAGAGAACCTCATCAAGTGAGTAGGCCCTGGCCCCGCCCCACCCACGGGCAGCTCAGGCCCCGCCCCTCACCCCCCCAGACCCTCACCCCCCCACGCGCCCATCCACAGGTACGGCATCCTGGTGGACCCCATCCAGGTGGTGTCTCTGTTTCTGAAGGACCCCTACAGCTGGCCCGCTCTGTGCCTGGTTATTGGTGAGCTGAGCGCCCAGGAGGCCGCGGGTGGGGACAGGGCTGACCCTGGCCTGAACCTGCTCTGTGGCGCTTCTGTCCTCAGTGGCCAACATCTTTGCCGTGGCTGCGTTCCAGGTGGAGAAGCGCCTGGCTGCGGTAAGCGGTGCCCTCCTGCCTGCCCCTGCCCTGCCCAGGGCTCTGCCACGCGTCAGCCAGGCTTAGGCCAGGCCACCGGCAGCCCTCCCACTGCGTGTCAGGGCTCTGGGCTGTGCGTGGCTTTCCTGGAAGGGGCCACACCTCAGGCCTGGCAGCCCTTCCCCAGGGGGACCCTGTGCCCGGGGAGTGGGGGCCCCGGCTGAGCGCTGTTGCTCCCCCCACCCACCCCAGGGTGCCTTGACGGAGCAGGCAGGGCTGCTGCTGCACGTGGTCAACTTGGCCACCATTCTCTGCTTCCCGGCGGCTGTGGCCTTCCTGCTTGAGTCCATCACTCCAGGTGGGCCCCCCCCCCCATCACACCCCATCCCAACCTGTCTCTGGGGCCTGTAGGAGAGACCTAGGCTAGCCACAGGAGCTGCCCCCGCAGCCGCGGCTCTCCTGTGGGCGGTGTGGGAGGGTGTGGCCTGAGCTTGCCTCTCCTGCAGTGGGCTCCGTGCTGGCTCTGATGGTGCACACCATCCTCTTCCTCAAGCTCTTCTCCTACCGGGACGTCAACCTGTGGTGCCGAGCGCGCAGGGCTGGGGCCAAGGCCAAGGCCGGTAAGGGGCTGCCTGGGGTTGGGGCCACCTGGGGCTGCCGCCGGCTGTGGGGCCTGGCGGGCAGCGGCGTGGCCTCACCCTGCCCTGCTGCGTGCTCACCGCTTCTGCAGGTAAGAAGGCCAACGGGGGAGCGGCCCAGAGCACCGTGAGCTACCCTGACAACCTGACCTACCGTGGTGAGGACCCTGCCGGGGGGCCGGGGGACGGGCTGCTGGGGGCCAGGCCTCGGCCCCCTATACCCTGCCCTCCCTTTCCAGATCTGTACTACTTCCTCTTTGCCCCCACCCTGTGTTACGAGCTCAACTTCCCCCGCTCCCCCCGCATCCGAAAGCGCTTCCTGCTGCGGCGGCTCCTTGAGATGGTGAGGCTGGAGGCGGGGGGTGGGGGGGGTGGGGGGTGGGGGGTGGGTGGGGGTGGGTGGGGGGGGCCTCATAGGCCAGTGGGACCACTTGGCACTGGGGGGCTCAGCCCGCTGTCCTCTGCTTCCTCCTGCAGCTGTTTCTCACCCAGCTCATGGTAGGGCTGATTCAGCAGGTACGTCGGCTGGGCCTGGGTACCCAGTGTGGGGGCGGGGGGGCTGCTCGGGGTAGTGGGAGCTGACGCTCCGCCCTCTTCACAGTGGATGGTCCCCACTATCCAGAACTCCATGAAGCCCTTCAAGGTGAGCGGGCGGAGGGGGCGGGGCGGGGCGGGGCGGGCGGAGGGAGCCAGCTGCGCCCCGTCTCGTCTCTGCAGGACATGGACTACTCCCGCATCGCCGAGCGCCTCCTGAAGCTGGCGGTGAGCAAGCCCGGTCGGTTGGGGGAAGCGTGGGGGGCAGGCGGGGGTGTCCTGGAACCTGGCATGTGCTTCCACGCAGGTCCCCAACCACCTCATCTGGCTTATCTTCTTCTACTGGCTCTTCCACTCCTGCCTCAACGCCGTGGCGGAGCTCATGCAGTTTGGAGACCGGGAGTTCTACCGGGACTGGTGGTGGGTGGCGTGGGGCGTGGGGCAGGGGGCTGGGGGGGGCCAGGCTGCAGCCCGATCACCCGCTCTTTCCCGACCTCCAGGAACTCCGAGTCTGTCACCTACTTCTGGCAGAACTGGAACATCCCTGTACACAAGTGGTGCATCAGGTGGGTGTGGGCGCCGCCGCGGCGGGCAGGCGGGTGGCACGTGGTCCGGCCCCCGCCCACGGCCGCCTCCCCCGCAGACACTTCTACAAGCCCATGCTCCGGCGGGGCAGCAGCAGGTGGGCAGCCAGGATGGGGGTGTTCCTGGCCTCCGCCTTCTTCCACGAGGTCAGTGCCCCGCGGCGGTGCCCTGCCCCCCGCGGGCGGGGGTGGCGGGTGGCGGAGGGCGCAGCTGACGCGCCTCTCCCCACCCCCCCAGTACCTGGTGAGCATCCCGCTGCGCATGTTCCGCCTCTGGGCCTTCACGGGCATGATGGCTCAGGTAAGCCCGCAGCCCCTCCTGTGCCCGGGGCCGCCCCGCGGGCGCGGAGGCCCCCTGACCGGGTCCCCGTGTCCCTAGATCCCGCTGGCCTGGGTCGTGGGCCGCTTCTTTCGTGGCAACTACGGGAACGCGGCCGTGTGGCTGTCGCTCATCATCGGGCAGCCGGTGGCGGTGCTCATGTACGTCCACGACTACTACGTGCTCAACTACGAGGCCCCGGTGGCCGGCGCCTGAGCTGTCACGGCCGGAGCCCGCCCCCCACCTCTGCACTGGGGAGGGGGCCTGGCAGGTGGATGCTGCCTCCCGGCCCCCAGGAGGCCTCTCTGCCCCTATGGGGCACCCTCCTGCCCCTCGGGGACCGTGGGAGGGGCCCGTGCTCCAGGAACCACGCAGTCCTGCCCACGGGTCCCAACATGTCAATAAAGTGCTGTCCACAGCGAGCTCCCTCAGCCTCTGGGGCGTGGGGGGCGGTGGCCGTCACAGCCCCACGGGGGCTCCCGAAGGACCGCACAGGCAGCCTCCTGCGGGCTGTACGGTGGGAGGGGGACCTGGGTCCCCTCAGCATCCCAGGGCCCAGGAGCAGCTGCCTGGCGGAGCTGGTTCAGGAGAGGCGGCGGCAGGTGGGGTGGAGAAGGCACGCTCCCTGCCGCCCAAGACTTGGTGTGCTGTGAGGTGGGAGGGAGGCCGGGGCCTGGAAAAGGGCGGAGGATTAGGACTGACTGGAGGGACGAAAGGAGACTCCAAGGCAAGGCCGCAGGGCACACAGAGCCAAGTCTGGGGTGAGGGGGTAGCCACCTGCCAGGGTGGGCTCTGGGCCTCCTGGATGAGGCAGGTGGCCTGGGCCAGGCCTCACCCAGGGCCTCCCTCTCAGCTCCCTGGGTGCTGCCGGCTTGAGGCCGACCCGACTCCTGGGCCCCACCTAGCCCTCAGCTTTCCTGGCACGGGCTGCGCTGGACAGTCCACTCGGTACCTCCTGAGGGTGGCCCTCAGGACCCCTGCTCCCAGAGCTTGCCGCTCAGAGCCTGACAGGTGGGGGCGCCCTGGACTCCCGTCCCCACCTCTGGCTGAACGGCTGCCTGGGTTGAAAACACCAAGGCTGTGTCAGGCCAGGTGTGCCCTGACGGGAGCCATGGCTCCGCAAGATGGTGTCTGAGGAGCTGCCCTGCCCCAACCAGAAGCTGCTCAACCCCAAGTCCTCCCCCGCTCAGGGCCATGGTGGTGTCCGGGAGAGGAAGGCTGCCTGGGGGATACCCTTTGGACTCTCAAGGGTGAAGGCAGCATCCCCCTGACCCCACCTTGCTGGGAGGATGGGGAACTGGGCGTGCAGGGCATCGGGTGGGCTGCTTTGGCCTGACTCCTAGACCATGTGCACTTCCATGCCCACGGCCACCTGACCCACTCCTTCCCCTCCTCTGCCAGACCCCATGGTGCTGCCCCCCCCGCCCCCGCCCGCAGCCAGCCCAGCACCCTGTGACCTGAGTGCAGAGTGGGGGCTGCCCTGCTGCACAGGCGCACGGGACTCCCCCACCTGGGCCCCTCGTGCAGACCTGGCGAGAGGGTCCTGTGGGCCCCGCGGACCCCTCCCTGGTCCTTCAGTAAAGAATTCCGAGCACCCACGGCCCAGGGGAGCCAGGCAGGCCCAGGTGTGCTGCTCCCATCGACCCTCCCTCCAGGCCCTTCTGAGACCCTGTGCCCCTCCTCACCAGCCCCTGCCCACCTCGGGACCCCGGCGGGAGGAAACAGAGAGGCCACGTGCAGAGCCCGTCGTTTATAGATCTCTGCCTGTCTCGTCTGTCCGTCCGTCCATGTGTATGCCTGTATATCTCTACGCGAGGGGAAAGGGGGACTCTCGTGTAAAAATCCAAAATACAATTCTATGAACACCCGCGTACGGGTCCGTCCGAGTGCGGCCACGGAGGCCCCAGCAAGCCACGGATCGCGGGGCCGGGCCCTCGGTGCTGACTGGAGGCCACGCCCACCCAGCCGGCCTGGTACCAGGTTCTTGAGACCAGCCCTGCACAGGGAGGGTCGGGGAGGGCACCGGACAGCCCTCCTCCCGGGGCATCTAGGAGACAGTGGGGTCCTTGGCTTTGGGGGGCTCAGAGCCCGTGAGCAGGGAGATGGTGGGGTCTTCTGCGTAGTCGTCCCCCTCGGAGAAGTAGGAGCCCTCCCCCAGCTCGAAGAGCACCGGCAGGTCGCTGCCCCCCACGTCCACGGAGCCCGGGTCCAGCAGGAGCAGGGGCTGGGCCGTGTAGTGCACCAGCTGCTTCCCTGCGGGTGGGGAGCAACCGGGTCAGGAGCTGGCGGGAGGGCACAGGGCGGGTGGGCGCGGGCGGGAGGGCTCCGCTCACCTGAGTCAGGGCTGCTGTGCTCTGCCTCAAGAGGCCTGGGTGGCTCCTGGGGAGAGAGGAGCTCCTGGATCTGCCGGGCGGGAGCGAGCACGGTTAGGGTTTCCACTCGCCCCCCAGCGTCCCCCCCGCACCACCCCCCCCCCGCCGCCTACGCACGCTGGCCAGGCTGTTGTCAAGGTCGGGCAGGCTCATGTCGGGCACGGTCACCGAGGGGCTGAACAGCTGCAGGGAAGGGGGGAGGGCAGTCAGGCTGCGCCTGTGAGCAGAGCAGGGCGGGCGCGGGCAGGGCCAGGACTCACGTCCAGCAGGGTGCTGGTGTCCACGCTGAAGCCGTGGCTGGTCAGCATGGTCTGCAGGTTGTCGAGGTTGGAGTCCATGGCGTCCAAGTGGTCACTGAGCTCAGTCCTGGCCAGGGTGAGGAACGTGGGTAAAGTGGCACCTGGGCATCCCCGCCCAGGCGCCTTCCTGCTGGTGCTCACGCCTACCTGCCAGAGAAGGGCTCCCCTTGGCCACCACCCAGCCCACTCGGGCTCATGAGAGGCCCTCCAGAGTGGGGCCCCTGTGTTGCCAGCCCGGGCCCAGTGGGGCAGTGCGTGTGGCCACTGGGGTGAGCAGCTCAGGCCCCGCCATCCCTGTGAGGCCCCGTAAGGCCTCTGGCTGCATTTTGGGTAGGGTCTTTGCACCAGAAGACAGCAGGAAGAGGAGAGGAGCCGTGCTCGGCGAGGGGTGGGCCAGCCTCTCCCCTGGTGCTTGCTAGGAACGAGACCGGGCCTGGAGGCTGCGACCAACACCCCCCCCGCCCCCCTCAGGAGGCGGCTCAGCACAGCACCCGGGCCGTCCTCAGCCAGCCAGCGGCTCGGGGCGCTGGCTGGGGCCCCAGAGCCCGGGGGGGGCCAGTCCCTGCTGCAGAGGGCCCGGGGCGCCTGTTCGCCAGGCGGGATCGAGTGCTCACAGCCGGGCTGGGGTCTGGTCCGCGGCTGGGGGGGGCCCCGAGCTCTGGCGGAGCCCTCCCCCCTCCCCAGTGGGACAGCGCTAACCCTGGCTGGACTCGGCCATGCAGAGAGGAGGAGGGGCAGGGGAAGAGGCGGGCGACCCCAGACATCTGTGGAGCGCGAGCCAAACTGCAAGATAGAAAGACAAGAGCCCCCCGATTGCAGGTGGGGGCCAGGCAGACTCCAAGCCCCCACCCTTGCTTGCCCACCTCTGGGGCAGCAGGACGGACACAGGGACCCGGCAGCCTGTCGCAGGAGATGGTGGCCTGGAGAGCCGGTGTGCAGGCCTGCCTGGCCACACGCCCGGGCTCCTGTGGCAGAGGGGCTGTGAGACCACCTGGGTGACGTCTGTCTCCCTCCCCAGCCCGCACTTCGTGCTCGGGGCCAGGGCTGCCAGGACATCTCCGTCAAGCCCTGTGCGCAGGCCTGAGGGCCACCCCGTGTCCAGCCCTGCAGACGGTCCTCGGCAGAGGCCTGGCCGTGCTTCCAAGGGCCGGCGCGTGAGCGGACGGCACTCACTTGTCCAGGCAGGCCACGCTGAGGCACTTCTCGGGGGCCGAGGTGGGCGGGGGCGAGGGGGTGCGGCCCCCGGCGTCCGCAAGGGGTGCGGCTGAGGCAGCAGGCGCAGGCTCGCTCTCCCGCAGGATGGAGTCAATGAGGGCGGTCGGGGACAGGGGTGTCTCCACCACGGAGGACGGTCGGCCGGGACTGGCATCCTCTGCCCGGGGGCTCAGGGGGGGGCTGGGGGGCTCCTCCTTCACTCGAACCAGGGGGCTGCTAGATAGGGGCCTGCACAGGGGGGCACACCCGTCAGCAGGCGCCTCGGCCGGCCCCTCCCGCTCCCGCCTGCTGGGAAGGCGCCGGGCCCCACCTCTCGTCTACGCTCCTGCCCACGGAGGCCAAGGGGCTGCCGGGCGCCAGCTCGGTGATGTCGGAGATGATAGGTCCGGAGCTGGCAACAGGGTCTGGGGAGTAGAGGCTGGAGCCGCTGTAGGCCGGGGACGGAGCCTGCAACCAAAGGGAGGCGGCCACGTGCAGCGCGCGCTGCAGCGGCACCCTCCCACCCCGCCCGCGGGCCCGTGGCTCACCGAGTAGGGGCCCGAGCCGTGGATGGGCTCCAGCGAGTACTGCCGGCCGTACTTGGGCATGGAATGTGCGGAGCTGCCGTCGTTCAGCATCAGGGGGCTGTGGGGAGGGGCGGGTTAGCGGTGTGCCCGTCCTTGGCGGCCCCTGGGACACAGCCAGCGGGAGACGGGCATGCCTAGCGCCTCACATCTTTCTCTTCACCCCCAGGATCCGGTTTGACTGCACCAGTGAGATGAGGAACTGGATGAGCTGCAGGGGGAGAGGAGGTCAGCCCGGCCGCGGACCGGGCCCCGCACCCCACGCCCTGCCGGGTGGCCTCGCACCTTGTTGACGACTTTCTGCTGCTGCGCGTGCTTCTGCCGCAGGCTGGCCACCTCCCGCCACAAGGCCTCGTTCTCGCTGCAACAGACCAGGTGGGGTCAGGGGGTGGCGGACGGCCCCAGGGACACTCTACCCCACCCCGGGCAGGGTCAGGACTAGGGCTGCGGGGACTGCATCTCGCCACCAGCCCAGCCACCGGCCTGTCCCCACCCCACAAGAGCACGGGCTGTGGGATGGACTGGGGGCCGGGCCAGGGCTCCCTGCCCCTCCTCGCGCTGCTGCGCTGTGAGGAGAGGATGCACGGGGGTGCCAGGCGCGGAGGCAGTGGGGCTGCGGTGGAGACCAGGGCAGGGCGTGCCGGGTGCGGCCCAGGATCTGGGCCGAGACCCCCGGGGCCTCCTCGGTCACGGCAGAGGCGGCCGAGCCTTGAGCGCCGGCCCCACCCTCGGTCGTCTCCCCCGGACGGATGCCGAGGATGGGAAGGGGTCCCGGGGACAGACGGGGCAGCGCAGCTTTCGGGCCGCCCAGTGGCATGTGGGGGCTGTCCTGTGCCGTCAGGAGATCAGAGGTGGCCCTAAGGGGCAGAAAGGGCCACCTGAGCAGCCAACAGTCTGTTCCCTCCAGGGGGCCGGCACTGCTCAGCCCCCAGCATGACTTCTTAACACACAACAGACCCTCCTGGTCTCACCCTGAGAGGAGTGTGTGTCCTAGAGGCCACGTTCACCTGGTCCCATCTCCAGGTGTCGGCCAGCCAGGGTCTTCTACTGGGCCCTGATGTGCAGAGTCGGGGCCCAGGAGCCTTCTCCTGGTCTGGGGGTGTGACGGCCCACCCCGCGTGGCGACGAGGCCACACCGAGCCACGGACAGCCACCCAAGGCTGGGGATCCTGAGGCCCCCGGGGCCCCAAGTACGTGGGAGGAGACCTAAGCCGCCTCCGTGGAGGTCCTGGCTGGCGGGAGTCTGGGGCTGGCTCTGTGGTGGCCAGACGTGGCCCAGGGGCAGGGGTTCCAGAGGGAACCCAAAGTGCTTCCTGCTTCCCAGGCCTGAGGAGAGGCGAGCCTGCTGAGTGACGCCAGGTGTGCACGCGGGGCTGGTGCGGAGCCCGAGGGTGTGGTCGCTGCGCTGGGCCCCGCTCTGCCTGCTGCCTCAGAACCGGGCCCACCTCCACCTCCCAGAAACGAGTCCAGCCCGGCAGAGGCCCGGGAGGCCGCACAAGCCTGAACCGAGTTCTGTCTGGAGGACGGAAGGCCTAACGTGTCTGCCACTTGCCGTGCAGAGGTGGGGCGGGGGGAGGGGTCCTTGGCCGGCGCCTGCCCCCACCCCGCCCCTCCACCTCCCTGCCCGGCGCCCCAGCACCTACTGCTTCATGGCCAGCAGCTTGGAGTCCATACTCTCCTGCTTCCCCTTCATCAGCTGCACATCCGTCAGCAGCTTGGTGACACTGTCCTGGTGAATTTTCACGTCCTCGCTCCTCAGGGTGGACACCTGGGTCCCCAGGGGAGCAGTCACTGAGATGGCCTGGGGGGGAGGGGCGGGACACAGCAGAAGGGGCCAAGGGGCTGCCGGTCTGGAGGGGCCCTGGCTGCGGTGGCTGATGGGGGAGGGGCAGCCAGCAGGACGAGGGCTCCACGCAGCCCGGCTGGGCCAGCAGGGCAGCGCGTGGACGCGGCGCCCACTGACGGCCTGGAGGGAGGCCCAAGGATGGCTACTCACGCTGGTCACTTTCCTCTTGATGTTCTCGAGGAGCTGCTCCTGGCCGCGCAGGAAGCACGGGTGCTGGAACTCCGTGTCATCCCTCTCTGGCTTGACCAGACCACCCTGCTCAATGTGGACCACCTTCCGGAAGCCATCTGCGCGGATGGGGTGGGGGCGGGCGCTGCCTCAGGGCTGGGGGCCCAGCCCTCCCTCCAGCACGGCCGCCGCCCCCCGGAGGACAGGGGAGGCTGGCGGAGGGGGCGGGGGCGGGGGCTCTGCCTTCCTGAGAGCCCCGCCTGTGCTGGCTGCGCGCTCTTGGTCTCAGGGAGACTCCATGCCCCCCAAGACACCCCCCCCCCCCGCAGGCACATGGGCTCTGGGCCACACAGGCCACCCAGGGTCAGAGCCTGGGGGCTGCACCCCACCCGCGGACCAGGCCAAGGCGGGACCCCGGGTGGCGCACTCACACATGTTGAGCTGCCGCACAAAGCTGGCCATGTTGCTGTGCTTGAAGTACTTGGGCAGCACCTCCTTGGCGAACTGGCCCTGGTCCAGCACGTGGAAGCTGTTCCCGCTCTACAGGAGACGCGGGGTCACCGCGGCCGCCTCCGCACAGGGGCTGCGCCCCGCCTTGGAGGGCTGGGCCGGTGGAGGCCACCCTGGGGACCTGCACCCTCGCCGGAGGCCTGCCTGCCCGGACCATGGAGGGCCACTGAGGAAGCACCTCAGCACGGCAGGCCCCTCTCTCGGGGACCCTGAGTTAGCGTTAATCAGCAGATTCCCCCTAGGAACAGCCAAGACCCCAGATGGAGGCCGCTAAGAAAACGGGAACCTCATCTCAGTTACTCTGGAGGAAAACAACACAGCCATGCTCAGAAATGCAGCTTCGTTTCTCTTTTGGCAACACAGACGAAAAACAGAGACGGAAAAAACCGCTACGCCGCTCTCCCGCTTCGTTCCTGATGTCAGTCCAAAAGCCACCAGGAGGGTGACATGGCTGGCAGGGCCTGGGGCTGGGCGCGGGCCTCCCCTGGGATGGGGGACAAGGAAGAGCCGGAAGAGCCCGCCCCGGCGTCACCCAGGACGGAGCAGTGCTTCTCGACACAGACGTGGACGTGACATAAAGAGGTGTGAGTGTGTGAGGTGAGGGGAAACGGAGGAGGAGGGACCACTAAAGCTTTTCTCCTCCCAAGAAGCATTAAGACGACTAGCAAAAAATATGAGTCAACTTCTCCAGAGCTCTGAAAATCACCCAAAGGACTGCAGCAACACGGGAGGAGTTTACTCCAGAAGCAGCTGAATCTCAATGAGGTCAGCGAGCTGCGACGTCCTAACTCGTCCTGTCCCCACCGCCTCTCCCGCAGCTGTGGAAACCAACAGCTGAAACCACGGGAGAAGCAGCACGCTGGAGGCCACGGGTGAGCATGGGGCTGGGCTCCTGCGAGGTCTGTGTGGCAACTCCCGGGGAGACTCCACTTGCAAGGCCATTTTTGTTTGATTTGACCGGAAGCTCTCCCAGGATAAAAAGGCGTTTCCCTAGGGATGTCTCTTGGGAACATCTAGAGACAATTTTAAAGCTTGTGGCTGTCTAGGACAGCGGACAACCAACAGGGAAAAACAGGCTAGCCAGAAAACGAAAGGAAGAGCTGAGGAGGGAGAGGCCAAGAGGAGCTGTGGAAAGCTCCAAAATACTCCTGGGGATCTAGAAGTCACAGGCACGTGTGGAGCTGTGTGCACGCCCAGGAGAGACCCGAGAAGGCCCTCGTGCCTCTGGCTGACTGAGGCTCTGCGTAAGCAGGAAGTGGAAGAGAAAGTCAAGGTGTCAACTACCTGGCTGGCAGGTGGGGGCGCGCGGCACAAAGAGTTGCCGTAGAGACTGGAGGGTTACTGTCTTCAGGCAGTAAAGGACACTCCTGCTCCCTCCACTCCCTGACCACTGAGCTCACTGGGCCGAGACCTCACTGACCACACACAGCAAAGAACACAAACTGCCCAAAGTTAGTTCAGAAAAGCCACTAGACAAACAAACAGCAATGACAGGAAACAGCAACAAGTCCTGGCAAATGGGGAAAATCTGATACTGAGTTTAACAAATTCCACATTATGTTAATGGAAAGTCCAACTTTCAACAAAAAATTATGAGACATGCAAAGAAACAAGGTATGACACATACACTAGGAAAAAAGCATCCAAAAGAAACTGTCCCTAAGGAAGCTCAGATGTTGGACTTATTAGACAAAAGACTTTAAAATCAGATACTTGAAATATGTTCAAAGAACAAAACGAAAACAGCATCTAAAGAAATAAAGGAAAGTGGGACTTCCCGGGTGGTCCAGTGGTTGAGAATCTGCCTTCCAGTGCAGGGGACACAGGTTTGATCCCTGATCAGGGAACTAAGATCCCACATGCCATGGGTCAACTAAGCCTGCGCATTCTAGAGCCCACACACCACAACAAGAGAGCCCCATGTGCTGCAACTACTGAGCCTGCATGCTCTAGAGCCTGAGCACCACAACTGGAGAGCCCACACACCATAACTAGAGAGAGGCCCACACGCTGCAAATAAATGCCCGTGCTCCGCAACAAGAGACCCGCATGTTGCAATGAAGATCCCACAACTAAGACCTGATGAGGCCAAATAAATATTTAAAAGGAAAAAGAGAAATAAAGCACGAGAATACGTCTTAGAAAAAAGAATAACAATAAAGACGTAAGTTATAAACATGAACAAAAATTCTTGGCGTTGAAAAGTGTAACCACTCAGATTTAACCTTCACCAGCGGACTCAGCAGCAGATCAGAGCAGGAAGAAGAAGGTATCAGCACATGTGAAGGAAGACAGTCAACTGAGATGACCTAGGCTGAGGAACAGAAAGAGAAAAGAATGAAGTGAACAGGCCTCAGAGACATTTGGGACACCACTAAAGGCCAACCTCTGTATAAAGGAGAGGAAAGAAAGGGACAGAAAGCATATCTCAAGAAATAATGGCAGAAAACTCCCCAAACTTGAAAAATATCCAGGAAGCTAAACAAATTCCAACAAGGATAAACTCAAACAAAGTCACATCTAGATATCCATAATCAAACTGAAGAAAGAAAAGACCAAGGAAGAACCCTGAAAGCAGTGAGAGAAAATGGACCCATCATGTACAAGGAATCCCTAATTACAACTAGTTGGTCATCAGAAACCATGCCGGGGGGCTTCCCTGGTGGTGCAGTGGTTAAGAATCCACCTGCCAATGCAGGGGACACGGGTTCGATCCCTGGTCCAGGAAGACCCCACATGCCGCGGAGCAGCTAAGCCTGTGCACCACAACTACTGAGGCTGTGCTCCAGAGCCCGCCAGCCACAACTATTGAGCCTGCATACCACAACTACCAAGCCTGAGTGCCTAGAGCCCGTGCTCTGCAACAAGAGAAGCCACTGCAACGAGAAGCCCACACACCACAATGAAGAGGAGCCTCCATTCGCCGCAACTAGAGAAAGCCCATGTGCAGCAACGAAGTCCCAATGCGGCCAATAAAAAAATTAATTAAATAAAAAATTAAAAGGAAAAAAAAAAAAAAGGAAACCATGCAGGCCAGAAGCCAGTGGGATGACATACTAAAAAGTGTTGAAAGAGAAACAACCTGTCAGCCCAGAATTCTATATCCAGCAAAGCTGTCCTTTGAAGATGAGGCAAGGTTCCCACGTCTGGGAAGGCAGCTGAGGAGACCACTCAGCAAAGCACTCCCAGGAGGGAAAACAAAGCTTATTCAAGTCCTCTCAAGTCTCTGGAAACTGCTGCAAAGGCACATAACAAATGAAGAAACACTTATTCACGAAAATCTAAACCTCAGTAGGAACAGTGAGTCTGTACCATGTTAGCCACAACCTGCCCCTCCTCCTCACACGCGCTCCCTGGATGACGGGACACTCCGGGAGGCTGTGGCCTGGAAGGTGGGGATTCCTCCCCCTCGGCTCACAGCCAGGGCTTTCTGTTTCACCAGCATTCCTCACCCTGTCCAGCGTGGAGGTGAAGAGGCTGTATTAAACTCCTGGTGAGGTTGTGGGTCCCCGTCCCCATTTTGCCCCCACCTGTGGCATGGAGGCTCTGCCCAGGCATGGCAGGCTGAGGATACTGGGGCTTGGGTTACCCTCACCCCAGGCAGCCGTTAATTTCTCTTTCTTGTCTTCATGTACTGGGTAGGACTTCTTATACAATATTAGCTAGAATTGGTGAAAACACACTTTGTGTTTGTTCTTATCTTAAAGGGAAAGCATTCAGTGTCTTACGATTAAGTATGATGTTAGGTGTAGGGTTTTTTGTTTGGTTGGTTTTGAAGATCCTTTTGTATAAAGCTGAGCAGGGTCCCTGCTAGTGCTAGTTTCCTGAAGGATTTTTTTTTAGTATCATGAATGTCAAGTTTTTTAAAATGCTTTTTCTGAATAAAATAGTATGATCATGTGGTTTTTCTTCCTCAGATTGTTAACATGCTGGATTATATTGATTTAAAAATCTTGAACCATCCTCACATTTCTGGGATAAATCCCATTTATTGTGACATTCTTTTTATGTACTGCTGAATTTGATTTGCTAAACTTTTTCTGTTGTTAAACATTTTTAAAAAATTAATTAACTTATTGGCTGTGTTGGGTCTTTGTTGCTGCACACGGACTTTCTCTAGTTGAGGTGGCACATGGGCTCAACAGTTGTGGCTCACGAGCTCTGAAGTGCAGGCTCAGCAGTTGTGGCGCACAAGCTTAGTTCCTCCACGGCATGTGGGATCTTCCTGGAGCAGGGATCGAACCTGTGTTCCCTGCATTGGCAGGCGGATTCTTGACCATTGTGCCACCAGGGAAGCCCCTGATTTGCTAAGATTTTATAGAAGACATTATGAAGGATATCGGTCTGTAATTTTCTTGGACTGTTTTCCTCTAATCATTTGGGCCTAAAGGTTTCTTTTTAGGAAAGTTTATGACTAGGAATTCTATTTCTTTAATAGACTCAGGACCACTAATAGTTACCTGTTTCACCTTGGGTGAGTTTTGGCAGTTTGTGCTTTTCAAGGAATTAGTCAATTTTATCAACTTTACATGCACTGAGTTGTTTGTAGTGCTTCCTTATTATCAACTTACCACCTGTGGCATCTGCAGTGATATGTCCTGTTGTTCCTGATATCAGTAATTTACATCTTTTTTCTTTTGTCAGTCATGCCATAAGTTACCAATCTTGATCTTTTCAAAGATTCAGCTTTTGGGGCTTCCCTGGTGGCGCAGTGGTTAGGAATCTGCCTGCCAATGCAAGGGACATGGGTTTGAGCCCTTGTCCAGGAAGACCCCACATGCCTCGGAGCTACTAAGCCCATGAGCCACAACTACTGAGCCTGTGCTCTAGAGCCCCTGAGCTACAACTACTGAGCTCACGTGCCACAACTACTGAAGCCTGTGCACCTAGAGCCCGTGCTCCACAAAAGAAACCACCACAATGAGAAGCCCCCGCTCACTGCAACTAGAGAAAGCCTGTGCAGCAATGAAGAGCCAATACAGCTAATAAACAAACAAACACACAATTATTTAAAAAAAAAATTCAGCTTTTGAATTCATTTACCATGTTTTACTGTTTTCAATTTCATTGATTTTTGTTGTCTTCTGCTTGCTTTCGGCTTACTTTGCTCTTCTTTTACTTTTTTTTGTTTTTTTAATTTTTATTTATTTATTTATTTATTTATTTATTGGCTGTGCGGGGTCTTCGTTGCTCCACACGGGCTTTCTCTAGCTGCAGAGAGCGGGGCCTACTCTTCGTTGTGGTGCATAAGCCTCTCACTGTGGTGGCTTCTCTTGTTGTGAAGCACAGGTTCTAGGCGCACAGGCTTTAGTAGTTGCATCGTGTGGGCTCAGTAGTTGTAGCACACACGCTTAGCTGCTCCGCGGCATGTGGGATCTTCCCAGAGCAGAGCTCAAACCCGTGTCCCCTGCATTGGCAGGTGGATTCTCAACCACTGTGCCACCAGGGAAGTCCCTTGTTTTTTCACTTTACTGTGGAAGCTTAGAAGCCATTCTTGTTTCCGTTTTAGCACTGCTTTAGGTGGCTCTCTCACACTCTCAGACAGGAAGAGTTTGGTGGACGTGGGGAATGTCTGTGGCACAGGAGATGGAGACCCTCCCACATGGAAGGCGAGGAGAGAAAACGGGTTCCTCCGGAGGCTGTGCTCTTGTGTCTTGACGGTGGTGTCTGCAGGCTGCTGCCGTGCCTCTGTCCCCCCATGTGGTCTACCCCCCACCCGCACGACCTGGCTCAGCCCCAGGCCAGACGGCCTGCTGAGCTCCACCCTTGCTGGCCGACTGGCATCTGCACATGGCTGGCCATCTGGGACACACGGCCATCTCTCTGAACAGGAAGCTATAATCTATACAAAGTTTACCATTTTATTTATTGATTTATTTTATTGGCTGTCTTGGGTCTTTTTTTTTTTTTTTTTTTTGCTGTGCCCGGGCTTGCTTTTTTTTTTAGTTGCAGTGAGCAGGGGTTACTCTTTGTTGTGGTGCGCGGGCTCCTCATTGCCATGGCTTCTCTTGTTGCGCAGCACGGGCTCTAGGCACGTGGGCTTCAATAGTTGCAGCACATGGGCTCAGTAGTTGTGGCTCACAGGCTCTAAAGTGCAGGCTCAGTAGTTGTGGTGCACAGGCTTAGTGGCTCTGCAGCATGTGGGATCTTCCTGGAGCAGGGATCGAACCCGTGTCTCCTGCATTGGCAGGCAGATTCTCAACCACTGCGCCACCTAGGAAGCCCCAACGTTTACCATTTCAAATGAATAGTTCTCCATTTGTGACACAGCTGTTTACTCACACAAGCAAGGGACAGAAAACATTTCCATCCCCCCATCACCCCTATGTCCCTTTGCAGTCAACCCCTCCCCCCCACAGCCACTGATCTGACTTTCGTCACTACAGTTTTGCATTTTCCAGAACGTCACATAAATGGAATCGCAGGGGACGCAGCCGTTCACTTCGCATGACGCCTCTGAGAGGCAGCCACCGCGCTGCAAGGGTGTGCTGCCTGCTGCTCTTACAGTGCTGGGCAGTGCCTGCCTTCCACTCACTAGTTTACGGGCACGTGGGTTGTGTCCTGGTTTTGGCTGTTATGAATAAGTGCTGCAAACATCTGTGTCTCGGTGTCTTCCATCTAGAAGTTCTATAGTTTCAGCGCCTATATGTCAGTCTGTTTCATTTAATTGCATATGGTATTAAGCACAGGACAGGCTCCAATTTGTGCTTGTGGAAGTCCAAGTATTCCAGCACCATTTGTTGAAAAGACAGTTTTTCCTCACTGAACTACTGTGGTGTCTTTGTCAAAAATTAAATAACCTTGAGTGGGTGGGCCTGTTTCTGGACTCTCTAGTCTGTTCCACTTATTTATGTTTATAGTTATGCCAATATCACTGTATTGATTACAGCTTTACAGTAAGTCTTAGTTTCAGATAGTGTGAGTCTTCCAACTTCGTTCCACTTTAAAAAAAAAAAAATGACTATTCTCTGTCCTTTGCTTTTTCATATAAACTGAGGGTTAGCACACACAAAAATTTCTGCTGGGGTTTCACTGGGATGATGTGGAATCTACTCATCTTACCAATACTGCATCTTCTGTTTATGACCATGACATTTCTCTCACTTAGGTGTTTAATTTTTCTTAGCTGTGTTTTATAGTTTTCAATATATGTTTTGTGTGTGTGTGTGTGTGTGTGGCAAGAGTTACCCTTATGGTGACCAATCTGGTTACAGAATGCCCCCAAGGATCCGCACCTCCAGGAGCTCACTGCCTGTGCTGTCCCCTCCATCCACCAGGAATGCTCTCTGTGTCCAACAGCATCCCGCAGACATGGTGCTGTCTGAGAATACCTTACAAAGCCACCTGGGGCTCCTGGTCTCTCAGATCGCTTGCCCTGCGGAGGCAAGCTGTCATGCTGAAGGCAGCCCTAAGGAGGGATCCACACGGTGAGGAACTGAGGCTGCCAGCACCCAGATGAGACTTTTTTTTTAAGATTCTATTTTAACGCGGACCATTTTAAAAGTCACTATTAAAGTTGTTACAATGTTGCTTCTGTTTTATGTTCTGGGTTTTTGGCTGTGAGGCATGGGGGATCTTAGCTGTGTGACCAGGGAGCAAACCCGCACCCCCTACACTGGAAGGCGAAGTCTTAAGCACTGGACCACCAGGGATGTCCCCCCAGCCGAGTCTCAAGATGACTGCACCCTCACGAGAGACCCTGAGCCAGCCAGCTCATGGCTCTCAGACACTGGGAGATAACAAGGGTTTGTTGTTTTAGCCAATTAGTTTAGAGGTGACTGGTTACACACCGTAGATAACACAGCCAGTACATATTCTGTGGTTTTTATTGCACTCTAAATATTTCCATTTTCAACAGCTCATCACTAGTATATAGAAATATAATCAATTTCTCTATATTGGCCTTGAATCCTGTGACCTCACTAACCACTCATTAGTTCTAATTATTTTTTTTTGTTTTTGTTTTGTGGGTCACGGGCTTAGTTGCTCCGTGGCATGTGGAATCTTCCCAGGGCAGGGCTTGAACCCGTGTCCCCTGCATTGGCAGGCGGATTCTTTACCACTGCGCCACCTAGGAAGTCCTCTAATTATTTTTTTGTAGATTCTTTGGGATTTTCTAAGTAAATGATAATGTTTTCTATGACTAGAGCGTTTTATTTCTCACTTTCCAATCGATGTCTTTTATTTATATATTTGCCATATTGCCTGACCAGGGCATCCAATAATATATCATTAAGGAAAAGCAGTAATAACAGACACCCTTGCCTTCTTCTCCAGTCTTGGGTGAAAGTATTCAGTTTTTCACTGTTCAGTACAATGTTAGCAGCAGGGGTTTTCTTGTACAAGCTTTTTCTGAGATTGATGAATTTCCCTTCCTAGTATGCTGACCAGACTTCCACATACAGGGCCCTGTCCAGTCCCAGGCCTCAAGCTGTCTCTGATAGGAAGTCAGCCTCGTTCTTATCCTGTTCTTCCGCGTGCAGCTTCCTTCCTTTTTCTGGCTGCTTGTAAGATTTTCCCTTTGCCACTGGTTTTCAGCAATTTGATAGTGGTATGCATTTGTATCGTTGTTTTGTGCTTTATCTTCCTTGGGAGTCATCGAAATTCTTGGATCTGTGGGTTTACAGCTTTCAAAAAAAAAAAAAAAAAAACTGGGGAAAATTTCAACCAGTATTTCTTTTTTGAAAAAAATTATTTATTTATTTAATTTACTGGCTGTGTTGGGTCTTCATTGCCGTGCATGGGCTTTCTCTAGTTGCGGCGAGTGGGGGCTACTTTTCCTTGTGGTGCGCGGGCTTCTCATTGCTGTGGCTTCTGTTGTTGCGGAGCACGGGCTCTAGGCATATGGGCTTCAGTAGCTGCAGCATGTGGGCTCATTAGCTGTGGCTCTCGGGCTCTAGAGCGCAGGCTTAGTAGTTGTGGCTCACAGGCTTAGCAGCTCTGAGGCATGTGGGATCTTTCCAGACCAGGGATTGAACCTGTGTCTCCTGCACTGACAGGCAGATTCTTAACCACTGAGCCACCAGGGAAGTCCTCAACCAGTATTTCTAAAATTCTCCTCCCTCCTTTACTCTGGAACTTAAATTGTGTGCAGACCATGTGACATTATCCCTGCAAGGCTCTGCTCACTTTTTTCAGTCTTTTTTTCCTCTGTGATTACTGAGGATAGTTTCTTTTGCTAGGCTAGTATTCAGTGATCTTTTCTTCTGCAGTTTCTAATCTGCTGTTGAATCTCCTCCAGTGACTTATAAAAAACAAGCTTTTAATTTTAGAAAGTTGGATTTACAGAAAAGCTAGACCGTACAGAGTTCCCACAGACCCCACGCCCAGTTTCCCTGTTCCTAACACCCTGCATTAGCGCATACGACAGCAGTAAGGAATCGCTATACTGATACTTTATTTTTAACCAAAGTTCTGATTTTGTTCAGATTTCCTCGGTTTTTACCCAATGTCCTTCTGTTCCAGGACCTCTTCCAAGATGTTACATTCAATTCACATACCCTTACGTCATGCTCGACTGACAGTCTCTCAGACGTTCCTGGTTTCTGATGACCTTGACGGCTTTGAGGAGGGCTATGCTGGTACTGTGTAGAACAGTGCTCAATTTGGATTTGTCTGATGTTTTCCCTCATGATGAGTCGGGGTTACATAAGTTTTGGGAGAGGAAGACCACAGAGGTGGCTAGCCCTGCCATCACAGCACGTCAGGGCACACCCGTCAACGTGACTCATCACTGCTGGCGGAGGCCTGTCTGTCAGGCGTCTCCACTGCACAGCCCCTGCCCCCCCCCCCCCCCCCCGCCCTCCTCCGAAGGAAGTCCCTGTGTGCAGCCCACACTGAAGGGTGGGAATTACGTGTAACCTCTTTAAAGGGGTAGTCAACAGAAATAATCTGGAGTTCTTCTGCACAGAACACTTATTCCAGAGATATTTTGTTCAATTTCCTCCCTTCTCATATCTTCCATTTCTCCGTCTTCATGTTTTTGCTCTACTTCCTTGCGCACGCAGAGCATTTTAATAATTCTCTTGATGTGCCGATTCCATCACACCTGGGGCTGTTGCTGCGACTCTTCCCTTCCCTGTTCACGGGCCACGCTCTCACGCCCAGTGGCCCTGTCCACTAGTTCTGACTGGATCCTGGACACGAAGAACCTGACTACGTTCTGTCTGCGTTCAGTCGTCCCCTTGTAAGAGCGCTGCCCCCTCAGTTCTGGAGGAAAGGACCAGCTGGATCCTTCCAAAGCTTGTTTTTAGGCTCGCTCACACTGTGTCTGGGCAGCTTCTTCTCTGGGGCTAAGTCAGCCCCCCTTCCAGCCACGGCTATCCTGAGGCCCCGCAGGGCTCCGGCTGTGAGCACCTGGCCAGTCCCAGGTCAGCCTGGTGACCGCGCACCGCACGCTCGTTGGCGGCTGCTCTCTCCCAGGAAGGGTTTCGGGCGGCTTCCCAGGTTCCCTCCGCCCCCCTACCGGGGCCGGGCAAAGCAGCACTTGGCCAAGACCCGTGGAGGCTCACGCGCAGCTCCTCCTCTCTGGTAGCAGGCCCTCAGAGTTTGAACACTGCCTCCAGACAGAAAGCCTGGGCACCTGGAGGGCTCCCGTGTTCCCTGTTTAAATAACAACGCTGAACATGGGTGGAGGGCTGAGCCCACGCTGAACGTGTCACACCAGCCTGCCCTTAAGGGCTGTTACAAGTCTGAGAGGGCCTTCGGGTGAGTCCACCACAGAAGCCAGTATCTCCTCCTCCCTGCCGAGGCCCCTCCTTCTCTGCTGACCACGTGCAATTCCGGCAGGAAGTCTCGACTTTCCCTTGGATATAACGGAAACCAGGGATGGGACACGGCAGTACCGGGGGAAGCCGATGCCCAGCTTCTGGCTGGCGAGCAATGCCCTTGCCCCAGAGTTGCAGTTCTTAGCAAATATCAAGTCTTGCTGTAAATTTGGAGCCTGTGGCCCTATTTCCTACATGACTGTAAACAACCCGAAACGTATACAAAGTTCTGCACGTACGTACAGCTTTATAGAGGGACAGTCTCTGTCTTTCAACATTTCCTCAAAGGTCCCACAGCTCAACAGGACTGACATCATGGTAGTTCCACGAGAGGCCCCCCCCCACCCCCCGCACCTTCAGTACTTTCCTGTTCTCGTTGCCCAGCCAGAGCCTGGCGTGTGTGATGTGCTTCCGGATCAGCGGGTGTGTACCTGCACCGACTGCGCTGAGCCCTAGAGCCACGTGGATGTGACGGCAGAGAAGAGCAGGCTGGGGGGGGGGGGGATGGGAGGCACAAGGCAGGGTGCAGAAGGGAAGCCTGCTTTCGGTCCCCTCCCCGCCCTCGTCTTGTCACCAACCGAGAATAAGACCATCTACACCGTCCTCGTGTCATTTTCTTATTTCTGCTCAGGGTCAAAGCATCCCTGCTCATCTCCGGCCCCCAGCCCCATGCGCGCTTCTCTAGGCCCCGCTGAACGTGTGCACACGGGTGACTCTGCTGACTCAGTAACTGCCGGGGCACAGTGGGAGGAGACTGCGGGGCAGCTGCCAGTGCCTCCAGGATCGGGAAACATTCCGGGGGCCCGCCTCCCTCCTTCCACAGCCTTCGAGGCCAGCCTCCATTCACCCTTCAGATCTCAAGGAAACCCTGCAGCCAGAGGTGCAGGCTCTGGGGTCTCTAGTCTGGCATCTGTGATACCTGATGGGAGCTGACTGCTCATTCCAGGGTGGGTCCTGTGGGCCCTGCGGACCCCTCCCTGGTCCTTTAGTAAAGAATTCCGAGCACCCACGGCCCAGGGGAGCCAGGCAGGCCCAGGTGTGCTGCTCCCATCGACCCTCCCTCCAGGCCCTTCTGAGACCCTATGCCCCTCCTCACCAGCCCCTGCCCACCTCGGGACCCCGGCGGGAGGAAACAGAGAGGCCACATGCAGAGCCCGTCGTTTATAGATCTCTGCCTGTCTTGTCTGTCCGTCAGTCCATCCACCTATACACCTGTATATCTCTCCAAAAGGAGAAAGGGGAGCTCTCGTGTAGATTCAAAATACAGCGGGTGTGAACACCCATGCACTGGTCAGTCCGAGTGTGGCTGGGGTGAAGTGAAGGAAGCAGTGGGTAGAGCCAGAGCCCGGACCCCACTGGGTGCGGGCCTCGCGCTGCCCTCTACCCAGGAGATGCGGAATGTGGCGAGGGCAGGCGTGAGCCAGAGCCGGATGCCAGCGAGAGACCTGGACTTCGGGTTTGGCTCAGCCATCCTCCCTCTTGTCTGCATTTCTCTGGGACTCAGTTCCCATGTCTCTAAGAAGCTGGCTGTCACCTCCTCATGGGGCTGTGGGAAGAACAGAACCAATACCTGGGGGGCTGGCCTCCTGCTGTGCGGAGAGACCAGACAGGGATGGCCGCTGTCCTGCTTGGCAGGTTCGGGGGGCACCGGGAGCCTTGCAGCCTGCGCCGGGTGCTCCTCTCGACTTTCGGGGCCACTGCCAATCCCCGAGGGCGGGGTGGAGGGCCTGCTGAGGCCCGCCTGGCTCCCAGGCCAGGAGGAGGAGCAGCCCCGCCTGTCTTGGGAGGCCTGAAACTGTCCTTGGCCAGCTCAGAGGGTCTGGGTGCAACTGGGACCCTCCTCAAGGGGTCTCACAGGGAGCTGGCGAACGGACCGCAGGGAGTGCTCTCCAGCCAGCCCCTCCAGAGGGACCCTCTGACCGCCGGTGCTCACACGGGCCACCTGCGATGGGCCCTGGCGCCGCTCAGTTCCTAGGAGAGAGAGGCCCTCACTCTTAGGGCCCTGAAGTGCCCGCAGTCCAAAAACAAGAGCCTCCCTCCGCGACGCACCGCCTCTCCACCCCCTCCAGCTTCCGAGGGGGTGGGGCCTGGGGTCCCGCAGGGCCCTCTGAGGGGCAGCCCCCCCCCCCCCCCCCCCCCCCCGCCTACTCGGTGGGGGCTCCACACCAAGCGCTTTGGTAACTGGCAGGGGTTCTGGAAGGGGGGGAGCCAACACGACTCTCTGGGCAGCGACCTGTTGGCCCTCCCTTGGGCTGTGCAGACACGCAACACTGCCGACCCCACCATCACTCAGCCTTGAGGCTCAGCCACCCCACCGCTGCCTTTGCCTGGTCTCCCAGGTCAAACTCAGAGTCCTCTTGGCAGAAGAGGGAGAAAAGTTCTACCGCAAGGGGGAAGGCACCAAGAGCACAGACGTCAGAACCTTCCAAGGTCTCTGGAAGCTGGACCCTGGACGGCGAGTCTACAAAAGTCTCCACAAAGACTTTTTAACAGAGGCCCACAGCTTGTGTGGGCACCGTCGAGGCCTCAGGCAGGGGGCTGTCTCATTTCTCGGGGCTGGGCAGCTCTGCAGCCCCTGCCTAGCCCAGAAAAGGGCTTCCTTCCATGTGAGAGCCAGTGTGCTGTTTCTGTCCTGCCTGGCAGTGTCCGTCCCCCCACTGTGTCCTGCGCCAAGCACACCCTGCTGGGCCTGCGGACAGACCAGGTGGGCTCAAATGCACAGGATGCAGCCAACCCAGCCCCCCTCCCGCCACCCCCGCAGAAAGTGCCACCAGAGCTGGCGAGTGGTGCAGCCACTGTGACAGGGCTGTCGCTTTCCTGCTCCAGGGCCCCGCCCAGAGCACAGGCAGTGGGGCCCAGAGAGAGCTTGCCGGTGGGCCTTTGCCTGATGCTTCATAACCTTTAAGCAAGAACGGCGAGCGGGTCGGGGGGGGGGGGGTCACCCCAGTTGGATTAAGCTTGGAATACCCCCAAAGATCTGTGATGCCCCTCCCCAAACCAGGTAAGTTTAGGAGTTAAGAAAAAGGGAAAAGAGGAGGAAGAATAAAGACGGAAACATAGAGTCATTTCCTTGACTCGGCAAAGTTCAAGGCCTAACGCGAGGGGACGGTGGCAACGGGACAGGCTGTGGGAAAGCACGGCCCCTCTTCGGGAGCGCTGCCCACCATTGAAGCAACAGGCAGCAGTGGGGACGCAGCGTGCCACAGGGGCGTGAAGGAGAAGCGCTCAGGGGAGTCTGACAAAGCCAGCGCCCGGGCCCTCGGAGCGCAAGCCCGTCCGGAGGCGCCCAGGGGCTCCGCAGACCAGCGCGGCCTACGCCTCCCGTCTGCCGGCCCTGCGCTCTGGCCCCGGCCTTCCCCGGACGCGGCGTCCCAGCCCGGGCGCGAGCGGCAGGTTCTCCGCCGCTTCTGCCGACGGTCCCCGCTCGGCCCCGGCCCGCAGGCCCCGGCCGCGGACACGAGCCGCTGCCGGGCGACCGCGGACAGGGACGGAAAACCACGGCGCTCGCGGGGAGCCCCGCGCTCGTCGCCAGAGCCCCCGGCACTTCACGATGCCCTGCTCTCGCCCGCGCCGAGACCCGCTTTCTTCCCGAGCGGCCGCCCGCGCCGGCCGGGCCGCTCACCCGAGACGCGGCGGGGCCCCGGCGCCGCCCGCAGGCCACACGCGCTCCGGGCCCACGAGCGCCGAGCTAGGGGCCCTCCCCGCCCGCCGCGCGCCCGCCGCGCGCCCGCCCCTCACCGGGCTCCAGCAGATGAGCGCGTCCGTGTCCGGGTCGCTCACGAGGGTCCACAGCTTGGTCAGGAAGGCCGGGACGTTGCTGGGCCCCGCCGCGCCCGGGCCCACGGGCAGATCCATACCGGGAGAGGCGGGAGAGGCGGAGGTGGCGACCGCGAGGAGGGGCCGAGGGCCGGGCTAGCGCCGCCGCCGCGCCTGTCGCCCGGGCCGCGCCGCCGCCCCTCGCTGCGCACACACGGCCCCGGGGCCTAGCATGGCCGCCGCCATCTTGCGACGGGCGCGCTCCCGCCGGCGCCGCCCGCCCGCGTCCCCACGGCGCGCGCACGCAGGCCCCCGCCCACCCGGGCCCGCCCCGCGCCCTCTGACCCCGCGGGCCCCGCCCCCTGGCCCACGAGGTCGTGTCGCTGCCGGAAGTGGCGGCGCGGGTCTGGACGAGCCGGGAGCATGGCGGGCGCGCGGGGCGCGGGGCACACGGCGGCGACGGCGGCGGGGGCTCGGGCCGGGAAGCGGCCGCCGGAGCGGGAGCCGGAGCCGGAGGAGGTGGCCGCGGGCTGCGCGAGCGGGGCGGGGAGGCGCAGCTGGGCCTCACGTGGCGGCTCCTCTGCCGTCGGCCCCGGGGAGGCAGGCCAGGGAGCGCGGGAGGAGGGCCGCGCGTCCTCTGCCGGCGGGGGCCCTGTGCGGGCGTCCCGGGCAGGGAGCACCCCCGGCGCGAGGCGTGGCCGCAGTGGGGCCGCGCGGTTCTGCGGGTGGAAGGGCGTCTGGGCCGGGGAGAGCTGAGGGGGAGGGCTGGCATCCTGGGCGCTTTGAATTGTGCTTCCTGCGTTCAGGGCGTTTGAGCCTGCGGCACCTCCGTGCCCGTTCCTCAGCTGCCAGTGCGTCGGCTACGTGGTAGAAGAGGCTACGGGCACAGGAAGGCAGTGCCTGCTGCTTTGGGCGCGTCGTTTTAACGGGACTCGGTGGAACCCCAGCTGGGTTGTGGGGGTGTCATCAGAGCTCAGTGGTGGACAGCCGTGGAAGGCTTGTGGAGCCGGGACTCCACGTTCCTGGTTGTCAGGGTGCCCCCTCACTTTGTGACAGGTCCTCGTGCCGCTCCCCCGCCAGCAGGCATCTCTGGGCGCCAGGCTTGGCGGCTTCCGCCACTTCTCTTTGTACCCATCAGCAGCCGTTCGTGCCACGTTTCCTTGCTGTTGTAACTGGGTAGCTTACTAAGTGTTAGAGGAGTGTGTATCCACTTGTTTCTGTGGAAGCTGAGTTGAGTGCTGTCAAGTAAGTGGTGAGTGCAGGCTGTCCAGTTAGGTGAGAGGCTTATTCATTTTTGAAAAGCAATAAAGCAATGACATCTAGGGTTCTCCGTTCAAATAAATGCTCGCTGAAAGTCTACAAGTTCTTGTTCCATTTCTAAAAGGCCCACACACTGTGCATTGTGTTTTGTGGACTTAGGGACTGGGCAGTCTTTGGTCAGCAGAGCTCTGCTTAGAGGAGGCTCTGGTCCTACCTCAGGAGGGGGTGAACGGAAATATTTGCTGTTAGGTAAAGCCTGTGTCATTTTTGTCTTTTAAACCGATCTTTACAATTTCCTGATCAACTGTTGGCCCCAATCTGGTTCTGCTTCAGAACCAGCAGAGTCTTCTGCTTCAGGTGGGAAAAGTCCCTCAGGTCGTGTCGCTCTGCCTGCCGCAGACCCTGCCCTAGTGCCCTCATGGCTGTGGGGCCGGGAGGGCCAGGGTGGGGTGTGGAGGATGGGGGGCTGGTGTGGGTGATGTGATGGAAACTGTGCTCCCCGAAAAGTCCTTCCCTGTGAGATGCTAGGAATTGAATGTCTCTTCTGAGTGCAGGCAGCCTGCTGTCGGTGGAGGTGGATGGTGAGGGAGGCCTGGGTTGGGTGGATGGTTTTGGTGGAGGTGGAGGCTTGTGGCCTGGGGGCTGTGGCCTTGGAGGCTGGCCACACAGAGCTGTGGGTCAGGGCACAGTGCCTGGTGGGGGCTGTGGGGTCATCCACGTCATGCTTCTCGCAGCCTTCTCTCCTTGGCGCTCCTGCTCCCAGCCTTGGGCCTGGCAGTGATCCTGGCCTCTCCGACAGCGAGGAGAGTGTGTTCTCAGGCCTGGAAGATTCCGGCAGTGACAGTAGAGACGATGACACTTCCTTGGAGGAGGAGGATGGAGCCAGCAGCGGTGAGCAGCGCGGCAGGACGGAGAAGACCCCCGGGCAGCAGGTGGGTAAGTGGGGAGCCTCCCGTTGGGCTCTCCCCCCGAGGACTGTGGCCGGGAAAGTGCCTGCCAGGCTTCGGGCTCTCTGGGGGCTCCCTGTGCTGCTACCTCCCGTTCCTTGGGAATCCCAAGGCCCTCATTCCTCCTCTGGTGCAGCGGGGTGGGGAGGGGCGCTGGGTAGAACGCCTGTTTGGAGCTGAGGTGCTCTGAGCTGTACGGCACCGGTTTTTACCCACAGTTACGTGCTTCATTCATAGGAACCCCCAAAATCTGCATGCCTGACCCCCCCCCCCGCCCCCAGGTGATTCTGATGTCACTTCTCCTGGGGCTCAGGCCACTTTGCTAGACTCAGCTGTGGGGTTTCCTAGGGGCAGAGCCTGCGGTGGGATTTGTGTGCAGGGGCCTGCCTGGGGGGAGCCAGTGGCCCCACACCCGTGGGAGCCAGCGGAGCTCCGTCCACCTGGCCTGGTCCCAGGGTTGCAGGAGCCTAGCTGGCCCCCTTGTGAGGCTTTGCCGTCCTGCCTGTTGCTGTGACGAGGGGAGAGGTGCACCCTCCCTTGTCTCAAGTGAAGAAAATGAGAGAAAAGCTTAATCTAAGTAAAATACAACACTGGTTATTTAGGCAATCCTGGAACGAGCTTGTAACTATCTGTGCTTTTCATGGCCTTGGTGTTCTGGAGTTGGGCCCGTGATGGAAACCAAAAGCTAAGCTTATTTGATCTGCTTCCTAGGAAGAAAAGATTTAAAATCAGATTTAAATCCTCCACCCACTCAGGCTTTAATTGCAGCGCTGGTGCACAGAGATGAGGCTGTTCACGGACTGCCTTGCCTGTAGTTTGTGGGATTATGAGCGGATATTTCTCTCCTTTTTAATTAACTCTTTACGATTACAAAATACTCCCTCCTTGACAAAAAGTTAAATCTTAGGTCCACGCTGTTCAGTGAAGAGTGGACGCTCCCCTTCGCTGCCGTTGCTCTGGTTAGTGACCGCAGTTCATGGTTAGGTTATCTTCCTGGATCTTTCCCTCTACTTCTTTTTTTTTAATTAATTTATTTATTCATTTACTCTTTGGCTGCTTTGGGTCTTCATTGCTGTGCTAGGGCTTTCTTTAGTTGTGATGAGCGGGGGCTACTCTTCATTGCGGAGTACAGGCTTCTCATTGCAGTGGCTTCTCTTGTTGCAGAACATGGGCTCTGGGCACGTGGGCTTCAGTAGTTGTGGCACATGGGCTCAATAGTTGTGGCTGGCAGGCTCAGTAGTTGTGGCGCACGGTCTTAGTTGCTCTGTGGCATGTGGGATCTTCCCAGACCAGGGCTTGAACCCATGTCCCCTGCGTGGGCAGGTGGATTCTTAACCACTGCACCACTAGGGAAGTCCCTCTTCTTTTGTTTTTTTATTTTTTATTTATGATTTTTTAAAAAATTTATTTATTTATTTATTTATTTATGGCTGTGTTGGGTCTTTGTTGCTGCGTGCGAGCTTTCTCCAGTTGCGGCAAGTGGGGGCTCCTCTTCGTTGGGCTTCTCTTGTTGGGGAGCATGGGCTTTAGGCCCACGGGCTTCAGTAGTTGCAGCACGCAGGCTCAGGAGTTGTGGCTCACAGGCTCTAGGTGCACAGGCTTCAGTAGTTGTGGCACATGGGCTCAATAGTTGTGGCTCACAGGCTTAGTTGCTCTGCGGCATGTGGGATCTTCCCAGATCAGGACTTGAACCCGTGTCCCTTGCATTGGCAGGTGGATTCTTAACCACTGCGCCACTAGGGAAGTCCCTCTTCTTTTAAAATTAAGTGCTTAAGAGTTTTCCTTTAAAATAGAATTTTTGTCTTCTTTTATAAAGAAAATTTTTGAAGTGATTTTTAAAGGTTAAATAATTTTCTTTTTTAATAAAAAGAATTTTTCGTTTAAATTCTCTAGGCGAGGTACTGTGTACAGGCATTTCAAGAGGCTGACCCCCTCCACCCCCTGAGCCTCTGGGCTCGTGCTGGTCCACAGAGGTGGCAGCGCCGCTGTCCAGGGTCTGCTGGCGCTGGCTCAGCCGCGGGCTCAGCAGAAACTCCGCGCCTACTCTCTCCAGAGGGCGTGGAGCCGTCCTGGCCCCCAACCCTCAGGAGTGCCCTCGTTTTGGGAAAGTCGGCTCAGGCCACCTGGCTGGGGGTATCCTCAGAGCGGGGGGAGGCTGCCTGTGGCTCTGCCCCACCCCAGCTGCCCCCCACTGGGAGCCAGGCCCACGGGCCCTCCCTTCCATGCTGAGCTGGGACGGTGGCGTCCGCTCCCCCGCCACGGCACCCGTGGTGCCCCGCTTCTCTCCCCACCTCCTGTGGGCCGTCCTGCAGTCCTGCCCGCCTCCCCGCAGTCCTGCCCGCCTCCCTGGGGTCTGTTCGGCCTGGGCGCTCATGTCTCTGGCTTTCTCATGGGGTCCTCAGTACTGGGCTGGCATTTGTTCAGGCCAGGAGAATGAGTTAAGGGGGGGGGTGCTCTCGACTCCTAGTGGAAACATCCCCATCTCCCCTTTTCTTGCACCTGTTCTCAAAAGCCGTCCGGCCTCCACCTGGGTGAGCTGGTGGTTCTCCTGTCTCCTGTTCACACCCTCTCTTGGGATGCTCTGGGCCAGCAGGCTGGCCACTGCTTCCTCCATGTTTTCCCATCTCCCCAGGAGTGGCCGCCACCACAGCCCTGTCACGCTCTGCACTGGGGCCCTGGGCTCAGCCTGTTCCTCTCATCCTGACGCCCGTGCAGGGCTGCTCACGTGCAGAACTTTCCTACCACGCTGGCAGTTCCGGCTGGATCAGGGCCCTCTCAAGGGTCTGCCAGCCCGCCTTCACCTGCCACAGCCATGGGTTGTCCCGTGTCGCAGCATGAAGCCCCCTGAGCTCGCTGGAGAGGAGCGCCGGCCTCTGGGCCCTACTCCCGCTCCTGCCTCCCTGCCTGGCCACCCACACCCCGCCTGTCTCCAGCCTCGGGTGGCGGCTCTCGCCGCCCAGCTCACCGGCCGCCGCCCGTCTGTGGCAGGGCCTCTCACTGCCCCACGTGCCCCCAGCAGCACGTGGTGGTGCTTCGGGCGGGCTTTTCTGGTCCCGTGGCGGCGGGGGGGGGTGTCCCGTGGCGCTGGGCCTCCTCGTCCTTGCTCACCTGGCGTGGATGTAGCTGCTCACAGCCATGTCTTCCCTTTAGTGCTTATATAGACCGTGTGTTCCTACTTGTCGTTTGGTTTGGTTCTTTGTACTTGTGTGGGTTTTCCCTCGTGTTCTTACTTTTGTACAAAAGTTCCCATTTTCTTCCGTTCAGTCTGCTTGCCACACTCAAGAATGTAACAAAAGACCTAGTAAGGATGCCTTATGTGGAACTAGCATCTCCCAGGTAACCCAGGAGTCCTGCCTGTGCTGTCTGTGCTCGGACGGCTGTCTGCTGCACAGCCTGGGCGGGAGGACGTGGCTCTGGGCAAGGGCGCAGTGGCTGCGCGTCCCCGGGCCTCTGCAGCGTGGGGTCTGGGCGTTGGTGCCTGGGGGGAGCAGGCCCAGTGCGTGGAGGCCACCTCAGGCAGGATGTGCCTGGGCCTGTCCCAGAGAGCCACGGCTGTGACCCCCCGGCTGGAGCGGCGGGCGCCCTGTGGGGAGCAGGGGGCTTTCTGCGGCCTGGCCCGGCATCAGACGCTCTTGTTTCTGGGGTTCGGGCCAGGCCAGGCTGTGGTGTCGCGTCTGCAGTGACACGGTCGGTTCGTTTGGGGGGGTCCCACAGCCCCCTCAGCTGTGACGCACGCGCGCTGCTCCTGTGCCCCCTCGCCCCAGGGTTCTGGTGCGCCTGCCCTGGGGGGGTTGTTGATCGGATCCCATCCCACGTCCAGGTGGGGTGACCTGAGCAGCTGGCTCTCACTGGGCATCTCTACCTGCCTGGTCCCCTCTCTCAGGGCTCAGGGCTTTGGGCTTCGAGAGCAAGCCACCTGGCACCCTGGCTGTGGAGCGGCTCGTCGTGACGCCAGGAGAGGCCCGTCGTGACTGTGGGTCCCCTGGTTTGGGACACTTGCCTGCAGAACCCACGTCCCGCGGGTCCCGCCCGTGGGCTCTCAGCCATCCACACGGGCACGTCCGGGAGCCCGCGCCACGTGACGTGGAGCCGGTGTGCTGCGGCTCTGGGCCGACGCCCACCCCCTGGTGCTTGTGCCTGAGCGTGTTGGGGGCCGCGGCTGGGCCGTGTGGGAGAGGAGAGGGAGGGCGCTGGTGTGCAGGGCTTGTTTTTTAAACGCTTGTTGCCCAGCTGTAGGCGGTGGGGTGTGCGCGGTCCTTCTGGCCCCAGAGCGGCCTCTGCCTTGGGGAGCGGGGCTGTGCCTCACATCACAGCTGCCCCCTGGCGGCCACCGTCTGCCCAGCGGGGTCACCTCGGGAGGGAGCCTGTGGCTCCGGAGCCCTGGTGCCTCGAGGAGGGCGCCCCTCGCCAGGCGTCCAGCTCTTCTGCCCAGGAACTCCCAGCCCTGCCGCTGGGTCCCCTCCCCTCGCCGAGGCCCCGCCTGTGCCTGGCTCCCTGGGCAGCGCTGGGGTTGGCCAGGGCCTGTGATGGCGCCTGGGGCACAGGTGTGGGGGGGCTCCCGGGATGCGGTGCCCGGTGCGGGCCTCAGACCGGCGGGCGGTCGGCAGCCGTGGAGCACCGTGGCCGGCGCTGGCGACCCTGCCGCCGCCGGCGACCTGTCGGCTGCGGGCTGGCCTCCGGGGCTTGCCCGGCCTGGGGTCCTGCCGAGCCGGGGCCTGGGGCAGGTGTGCTGCTGTGGCTGAGGACAGGGGCAGAGCTGCGGGCCCCGGGCGCGCCCCCCCGCGCCCAGGCAGTGCTGACCCACTTTTCGCGGGCAGGGCTCCTGCCGCGCACAGCTCCGGGAGCCGGGGGTGGGAGAGACGGGGAAACCGAATCTCGCCTCTTCCTGGCCTGGAAAAAAACTTACGCTCTCACCCTCCTTATACTGAAGGAAAAACAGGCGGGAGGAAGCGCTGCCTTGCGGGCCTTTGGCTCCTGCCCGGGCAGGGGGAGCGGGGCTCTGGGCGGGGGCGCCTGGGCTTGGGGGCTCCGGCCGCGGACACGTCACGGCCCCCCCGGGGGGCGCGTGGGAGACGGGGCTGTTTTCCCCATCAGTCCCGGTTCCGGTACGCCCGACCCCCGCCCTGCGAGGGGAGAATCTGTTTTCCAGGTGGGGGTGGGAATGCCCGTGGCGCCCACTCCCTGGCCGGTGGGGCGAGGGTCTCGTCCTAGGAGTGGCCCCTGTGCCGGCGGCCGGCCGCGCGTGCCGTGGCCCTGCCCTCAGGGGCCCGGCCCAGTTCTGGGGGGCCCCTCCCCGGCCCTCACCTGCTGCTGCCGAGAGGCTGCTCCTGACCCCGGGCTGGCTCTGGGCTCAGCTGGGCCTTTGGGCCAGGAGTCTGCAGCCGTTTTTTTCGTTAAGGGCTGTGGGGGTGGCGAAGTGCTCCTGTTCCAGGTGTCAGCCTCTCCCTGGGGTCCTCCCCTGGAGCTGGACGTTGTGATGGGTCCAGCCCTTGACAGAGGATGACTCTGGGTGAGACCCCCTCCCGGAGAGGCCCACTTAGATCTGGGGCGTCCCTGGTCTCGTCCTCGCACCGGGAGCAGGTTGGAGCCGCTTAGAGATTGCGGCGCGGGAACTCAGGCCTCAGCGTGGGCAGGGGGGGCGGGGCACCCTCGGGGCACTCTCGGCCCACGATCTGGCCCACGTCCTGGCCCACGTCCTGACATGACGGCTCTCCCTTCCCCTTCACAGGCCGGGACCCCTCCCCTAAGGACACCGGTGGTGAGCGAGCTGGCTGAGGACGAGTACGCGGAGGACAGCTCTGACGAGGAGGTGGGGCCGCGGCCGCGCGCTTGCAGGGTGGGCTGCACTGCCCCAGGCAGAGGAGAGTCAGGCCACAGCGAGGCCGGAGTGGGCGTCCTGGCCTGGGGCCCCAGTCCCGTCTGGAAGAGCCATTTCAGGGTTGGGGACGCGTGACTGCTGGAGCGTGTGTCATCGCAGGGAGGGGAGCGTGTTGGGCGCAGCACGGCCACCCTGTGCCTCTGTCTCGGCCCTGGGCCATGGACCCCGGGGTGTGGCGGGCGCGGCTGGCAGGCGGTGGGGACCCCCGTGTGCTCTGGGGGGCTGTGCCCATGCTGCGGGTGGGCACCAGCTGGCCTGTGCGGGTCCCTGGAGGCGGGGGTGGGTGACAGGCCCGGTGGGCGCCCGCGCAGGGCACCAAGGGCAGGAGACGGGCGGCCCCAGTGCTCTGCCTTTCCTCCCTGGCATCCTGGAGGCCCGGGCTGCTGGGGCCCTCCGTGAATCCGGTCCTCCCTCCCACATTGACGGTCTCAAGGGGAACGCCTGCTGCCGGGCTAGGGGTGCTCGGTCTGGCCAGGGCTGCCTGTGGGTTCTGGGGGGCTGGGCTGAGGAGCTCCCAGGTAGACGTGGCTGTGGTGCTCTCCTGCCGCCTGCTCCCTCCCTGGTGTGTCCCAGCCACCAGGCGGGGCTGCGGCCCTCACGCCCACTGTCCTGGCGTGAGCCCCCCGGGTGTGTGCCTCCTCCGGCTGGGGGGCCTGCAGAGACAGCGGTCCCCGCCCCCGGCGGCTCGTCCTGCCGTCTGTCGGGGGCTGTCCCCGGGCTGGGGAGACCCGCGCCCCCTCCCCTGCGCGGCTTCCACCCCCACCCTCCGCCCTCTTGGCAGCGGCTGCAGGAGCCTTGGCCGCCCGCCCGATCCGGTCTCTGTGCGTTCAGAGAACAGAGACAAAACAAAATAAATTGGTTTCCTGGCCTGAGCAGCGGGCGCACTCGGTGAAGGGGGGCCCGTGCAGCGCGGCTCCCGGCCGGTCTCCCCCCTCCCAGGGGCTCTGGCTGTCGGCAGCCACATCCTGTCGGCTACTTTTTTATATTTGGTATTTTGAGAAATCGATGATCATTGTAAATGGAGTGCAGAGGCCGGGGGAGGGGCTCTGGGCCGCCCGCAGGGAGGCGCTCCTCCTGGCCTGGCCGGTCCCGGAGCCGCCGCGGGGGCCGGGGGGGGGGGGGGGGGTGCGATGACTATCCCATCTGTCGGCCTGAGTGACAGCAGGAGCCGCGCTTCTGCCAGCACAGCCGGCCGCGGCTCGAGGGGGCGGCAGAGCTCGGCTTTCAGGGGCCAGGCCGGCCGGACAGATGCTCTCCTCCCCGAGAGGCGACCCCCACCCCCGGCTTGCTGCCGCGTCTCTGCAGTCTGTGCAAAGCAGGGTGGGCTCCGGGGACGAGGTTTCAGGGGATGGGGTGGCCTCTCGGGGGCCCAAGGGGCCCGAGAGCGCTGAGGGGGCACGGGGGCCTCCCCCACCCCGAGGCTGTGCCCCGGGGCGCTTGGCACCTGTGAGGAGACACAGTCCGCCAACACGGGTCACGTTGTGTCGGGCAGCCCCTTCTCCAGGCAGCGTCTTTGGAGGGGGTCGGTGAAGCAGTGAAGTCCTGCAAGGTGTGCTCCTGGGTGGGCCGCTCCTGTGCTGTGGCCGTGCCTGGCCTCACCTTCCCACCCCTCGGGCCTGGACTCGGGTCCTGGGCTGGGGGACACGGGGCCTTCTCGGCCCTCTGGCGGCGGGCCTCCGTCCGCCCTGGCCCCAGGGGGCGCGGCCCCTGATGGTGGCTGGGGAGGGCTGGCCCCCTTCTCTGGAGACCCGGGTCCTGTGCCCGTGCGTCCCCCCGCCCCCCCACATCCCAGGGGGCAGCCGAGCAGCAGCCCCAGGACCTGCGGCCAGGCCAGGCGTGGTGGGCGTCCTGGCCCTTGGGAGTCGGGGAGCCCTCTCCCACATGTCCACCGCACCCCTCCCCCACAGACGTGATCTCATCCATCCGCCGGCTGCGGGAGGCGGGGCGGGTGGCGATGGGTGGCTCTCCGAGCGGTGGGCCCCCACCCCCATCTGGCCTGGGAGAAGCTGGGAGAAACGGAGGCCAGGGCGGGCAGGGTGGGGGCCGGGGCTGTCAGCTCCGGGGTCGCGGCCCTGTAGGGGCGGGCGGCGGGCGCGCCTGTGTCCGGCCGCGGTCCCCTCTGCTCTCCCGCCAGGCGCCGCTGCCGGCCTCCCGGCTACTGAGCGGCAGCCGCCTCCTCCCGCCCCGCCCCGCCCCCGGCCCGGCCCGGCGCTCGCTCTCGCCGGCTGCTGGCAGCGCGGCCGCGGCTCGGGTTTCGAGCTGTTGCGCAGAGCGTGCGGCCGCGGCCTCGGCGGCTGCCTGCCTCCCTGGCGGCCCCCGCCCCGCGGTGGGGCTCCGACAGCCCTTCGGGTCGCCCCGGCCACCTTGGCTGGGAGGGTCCCCCCCCCCCCCGCCGGCACCGTGGCCTCGCAGGGGGCCGCAGGGGGCGGTGGGTGTGGCGGCTGTGACCTCGGGGTGCCCCTGGGCGCCTTTGCCAGGCAGCACCTCGTGAGCCAGGCCCGCTGTGTGTGGGTCCAGTCGGGAGACAGGGTCACCCCTGGGGAGGGCGGGGCCGTTCCAGGACAGCAGAGCCCCGGGGGCCCCGGGGGCCGTGCACCAGCACCGTCGGGGGCAGGTGGCAGTGGGGGCAGGTGATGGTGGGGTTCCTTCAGGGCTGCACGCTCCCTCGTGCTGGGGCACGTGGGCGTGTAGAGGCCCCGGCTTGCCGTGTGCCCACTGGAGCCGGTTTCCTGGGCAGCAGGAACCGAGCTGGGCGGGCAGGCGGGTGGGAGGGAGGATGCTGGGCCTGGGGCAGAGACAGAGAGAAAGGGGGGGTGCCCTTTGGCCCGGCTGGGCAGGCTCGTGGGGACAGGTTCCGTAGGAAAGGTGCTGCAGGGGCTGGCTGCACACGTCCCGACCCAGGCCAGGGCTGCCTTGCTGAGGACAGGGGTGCAGGTGGCAGCTGGCTGCGTGTGGGCAATTGCTCGGGGCTCAGGGCGAGTCCTCCCGAGTGAGGTCTTGGAGGGGCTGGGGCTGGGGGTGTGGCGCTGCGGGCCCCAGGCCAGTTCGAAGCAGCCTCGAGGGGCTCAGAGTGGGCCCTTGGCACTCAGCAAGGGGGTCCCGAGCCACGTCCACCGCATCCACCCCCAGAGGAGTCTCGGGGAGGCCCTGCCTGCGGGAAGCCGAGATTTGGGTGCCCCTTGTGGGAATGCCCGCTGGCCCCGGGCTGGCCCCAGGAGAGGGCGTAGGTGGGGCTGTATCGGAGGACCCAGGAGCAGGGGCAGCCTGGGCGCCCGCTCCCCAGCCCACGGACCGCTTGTGGGGAGACTTGCTCCCATCTCCCCCAGCAGCGCTGGAGGCGCTCATCCAGGGTCAAGGAGTGGGCTTGGAGGGCCCCGTGCCCACACACGTCCGATGGCTCGGGTGGGCCTGGCCCGTCGTGCTTTCGTGAGGATGGCGGGCGGGAGGGCAGTCTGATGGAGGAGGTTTGGGAAGGGGGCTCGGAGCTCCTCGACCGTCCCGCCCTGGCCCGGCTGGCCACAGCTGGTGGGCTCTGCTTCTGGCCCCGACCCCTGCGAGGGTCCCCTTAGCTGGCTTTGGCCTTTGGGGCAGGAAGAGGCTGAGTGGGACCTGGCTTTCTCCAAACCCTTGGGCCCATCAACTGGGACTCATCCTGCGGGTACCTTGTGTGAGCTCAGCTGCAGCAGGTGGCCCGGGGCACACGGCCTGGCCTCCTCCTGGAGGGAGGCGCAGGAGAGACGAGGCGCAGGAAGGCCGGGGTGGGGGGCGGGGGGAGCTGAGGGAACACTGCCGGCATTGTAATCGGAGAGGGGCAAGGGGAAGAGAGAGCCCGAGCGAGGGCGGCTGACCCCGCGCTCCCGGGGGACAGGTGGGAGAGGCAGAACGAGGAGAGAGTGAAGGATTCCAGAGGTGGGCCGGCTTCCTTTCTCTCAGACAGACACGGGAGGGAGGTGGGCAGCGGGCCAGCGCCGTACCTGCAGTTCCAATCTGCGGTCCTGACAGCTGCAGCCACTTTGGGGAGGGGGAGGGGGAGGGGAGGGGGCTCTTCGAGAGCGGAAAAATCCCAGCCGACATCAGCCGGTGGCCGCCTGTGTCTGTCCGGCGCAGCCTGGGGGGTGGGGGACCCCTGCCGCCCGAGGGCTCGTCCTTGGGGCAGGGCGGCCCCCTGGGAGAGCACAGCTTGGGGGCTGTCTGGACCCTGGAGGGGTCGGCCGGCGCCCGCCCCCGCAGGGTCACATGTGCTTCCTGGCAGCCCGCAGGTGCTGTGCAGGGTGGGGGCCGGCTGGCCTGCGGGCGGGCGCGGGCGGCCGGGTGATGGATCACGTGGTGCCGCCAGCCGCTCGTTCCCCGGGCCGGGGTCGGGAGCTGACAGCCCAGCCCTGGTGGCCCAGAGGCGGCTGCTGGCCCCGGGTGCGGGCCGGCCTCTCCTTTCCCACCGCCTCTGCGGGGCACACGCACAGGGAGCCGGGGGGGCGGGCGAGGCGGGCGTCCTGGGAGGAAGCGGGGGCTGTGGTGGACGGGGCGCCCGCGGCTGCCGTGAGTAGCCGAGTGGACTCTCGTGGGCCGGCCCGCCGCCCCCAGTCTGGTTTGAATTTCTGGAGCGGCGGAGGGTGACGCGTGCTCCTCCCCATCCCTAACCCTCCCTCTTTTGCTGGCTGGCGGGCCAGGCCCTCGGCCTCTGCTGCTACCGGTGCAGCTCAGGGAGCCACCGGGCCCACTGCCCAGGCCTGAGGCCGGCCAAGCTGCAGCCGCTGTCGGAGTCACAGGCCCAGCGGCCGAGGGCCTGGCCCTCGCGCCCTGTGCCGGGACCCGCCGGCCGCTGGGGACCGTCCCAGAGGCCTGCCCTCTCCTACCGACCCGGCAGCTCCGAGGCAGTTACCCTTCCTCCCCTGCTGCACTGGGCTCCGAGGGGCCCTGACGCCCGGGCCCCAGCCTGCCTGTCCCCCTCGCCCTGCTCTCTCCCCTCAGGCCTTCACGCAGGGAGGGCACACTCTTCCCCCTCTGTCTGCCTGACACCAGCCTGGCGACTCTGGCTGGGAGGTGGGTGCCCACCTAACTCCCCATCATCTTTGTGAGGGAGGATTTGTGAGGGAGGTTTTACGCTCCCACCGAGCCCAGGAGTGGAGGGGCACGGCAGATGGGCCACGGACCGTCCCCGCAGAACTGCACTGGTGCCCGGTGGAGCCGGGGAGGCGGGCTTGGAGACCCTGGAGGGGCGTCCCTGCTTGTCCGCACGCTCCCTCCCCAGGTCGTGTTCTTGCAGTGTCCTCAGTGCCCCGGAGCGGAAGGGGTGCCTTTCTCACCCCCCAGGGGGACCCCCACGTTCCGCCTGCGTCTTGCCTCTCCAGGCAGGCGGGGGGGGGGGAGGGGGTGGGGGGCTGCCGCGGTGACCGAGCGTGCCCTCTCCCCGCCTCCTGCTGGCCAGCTGTAGGCTCCTACAGGATTACGGAGAGGAAATTTGGGGTTGGGTTTCTCTCTGAGTGGAACCTGCCGCTGTGCCTTTTTATGCTGTTGTATTTCTATCAGGTTGGACACAACCCCTCTCTAGCCCTAAAGGCTCTGGCTTTGAGAATTTCCTCCAGAATTACACCACCGCTTCCTGCTTCTCGGTTCCCGGGAGCCCGTCCGTTCAGGGGAGGGGGTGGCTCTGGCCCTGCCCTGTTTGGGTGCCCACGTGGGCCTCAGCACCTGGCCTCTCCCGGGGGCCTGAGCCTGCGCGGAGGGCTGGGAGGGCCCAGGGCCGGCACCTGGCGCGCTTGGCCATTCCCCGCCCGGCGGGCCGGAAGTCAGGCTGCTGGCCAGCTGGGGGGGGGGCCTGCACAGAGCTGCCCCCGCCTTTGTACTCTGCTGTGCCCATGGAGCTCACGCCGGTAGGTTGTAATTGTCACCTGCAAGGTTTTAACGGTCAGCCAGCTGTGCAGAGCTTGCAGAGAGGCCTGAACTGCCCTCCTCATGGGCAGGTGGGGCCTTTGGGGGAGTTGGGTGGGTGCGGTGGTGAGCGGCCGGGGCCCTCCCAGTGGGAGCAGTGCTGGGGGCAGGCGCAGACCCCAGGGGAACACACGGGCAGCTGCCACCTGGCCCGTGCCCTCGGGCCTGCACAGGCCTGGAAGCTCAGCTCTGCCAGACGGTGCCCCTCGCTCCCCCTCCCCCACACGCCCACTTCGTGGGGCCCTGTGGGCAGAGACTGAGGTGCTGAGGTTCCGAAGACCAGCAAGGTGCACGCGGAAAGCGCTGAGGACCCTTCAGGGCCGGGACACCTGGCAGGCCCTCGGAGCGGAGGTGGGGCGGGACTGCTCCCCTGCCCCCGGCTGCCTGTGCCCCGCTCTGCCCCTCAGCCTTCTGCCCCCTTGCAGGTCTCCTTCAGACCTGAAGGCACCATGGTGCCCTGGCAGGGGTGCTGGGAGGGCCGGCCCTGAGCCCTGGAGAGGGGCAGCTTTCTCCGAGAACTGGGTGCCTCAGCCCAGGGAGACAGGATGCGAAAAGAGAACAGCCCCTGAGGGGCGCGAGGGTGGGCTCCGGCTCGGGCTCCGGTTCAGGGTGGATCCTGAACCGGTGGAGAGGACAGTGTTTGTCCGTGTTTGGAAGATGTTGTTTTGGTTTTAATTATACAAAACTTTCAGACTTTATATTATCATATCAAAGACACAAGATGCCAACACATAGTGACGAGAAGAAAACCAGGTACGGAGCCAGCATGGAAAGTTCCAGTGGGGCTGGGCAAGTGCTGGGCCAGCTCCGAGTCCTGCCGCCTGTCTGTCCATCAGCCCCGCTCACAGCTGGGGCAGGGCGGCCGGTGGGGGGGCCCTCAGGGAGGCCTGTGCCCGAGTCAGGTCCGTGGGGCTCTCCGTGGATGGCCCAGCGGCATCTGCCTCTAACTCCGAATCGCCGTCTTTCTGTCTCGGTCCTTGCTCTGCAGAGGGGAGGGCAGTGTCAGGGCCTGGGCAGAGGCCAGTGGCAGTCTGCACCTCTGGACTTCCCCGCTGGGTGCCGTCTCGGGTGGTGGGCGCTGGAGGCACCCCCCTTCCACGCTCACCCCAGCTTCCCCAGGCAGTCTGGGGAGGAGAGTATGCTGCTGCACAGCCGAAATTGTAAAATTAAATTTCCCAGATGTTCAGGCCCCAGGAGCTCGCGCGTGCTGTCTGGAGAGGAAATGGGGATTGGGGAAAGCCGCGCCGTATTTTCTCCCTGCTCACCCTGCTTTTCCGGTGCCACCAAGCACAGCAGGAGCTGTAAATCACAGCCGGCCAGCGTCTCCCGCAACAGCCCTCTCCCCCAGCCCCCAGGTCTCCTGCCAGCCTCCTGCCAGCGGATGCCACAGCCGCCCTGGTGCCCCAGGGGCAGGGGCCAGGGGAGGGCAGGCAGGTGCCCGATAAGCCTGAGGCTAGTGGCAGAGCAAGTGGACCC
Organism: Hippopotamus amphibius kiboko; assembly: GCF_030028045.1. Classification (NCBI taxonomy): domain Eukaryota; kingdom Metazoa; phylum Chordata; class Mammalia; order Artiodactyla; family Hippopotamidae; genus Hippopotamus; species Hippopotamus amphibius. The sequence goes on along the minus strand of NC_080190.1, from coordinate 174,212,959 downwards.
CAGAGGGGTCTCCTTACTGCCACTGCCCCCCGAGTCTCCTTCCCCTGGGGACAGGGGAGGTGGCCAGAGTTGCTTGATCCAAGCCTAGCTTGGTCCCCTAGGTTCTTCCAGGTCGGTGCTGGCCCTGCCTTGCTGTCTTACCCCATCTGGCCCTGGGTGGCGCTCTCTGGTCCCCCCGTGGGTGCCCGTGTCCAGGGCACTCGTGGGGGAGAAGGGCCGGGGAAGGCCCAGCCCCGCCTGCTCCGGCCGTGCCCGTCTTGGGCTCCTCCCTCCCTGGTCTCGGGGCTGCTGCGCGCGGGTGACAGGTGTTGCTGGGGGGCTCTGCCCGCCTCTGGCCCCGCCCTCTCTGCCCGGCAGGCGTGGGTTGCACGGGAGGTTTGGAGGTGGGGGACGCCCCACCGCCAGCACTCACCAGCTTTCTCTGGTTGCTGAGGCAGAAGGTGCAGATCTGTTTGGGCTGGGCGTTCTCGCCTTCACGGGCGGGCGGTGGGGGCGGCGGCGGCGGGGGGCTGCCCGCGCGCGCCGCGTGGAAGAAGGCGGGCCCCGAGTGGCAGGGCTGCCCGTCGCCGCAGGCCTCGCCCACCAGCAGCACGTTGCCCAGGTGCGAGATGTAGCTGGAGGCCAGGCGCAGGGTCTCGATCTTGGAGAGCTTGCGGTCGGCCGGCTCGGTGGGGATGAGCGTGCGCAGCGCCGTGAAGGCCGTGTTCACGCTGTTCGTCCGGTCCCGCTCGCGCGCGTTCGCCGTGTGCCGCTGCCGGGGCTCCCGGCCCGGCCGCCCCCCGGGCCCCGGGCCGCCGCCCCCCGCGCGCCGGCCCCCGGCCCGTCTCCGGGCGCCCTGGAGGCCGCAGCGCGCCGCGTGCACGCGGCAGGGCTTCTCGTCGGAGCCCGAGCTCTCGCTGCCGCGGTCCTCGTCCTCCGACAGCGGGCTCACTTCGGGGTACAGGTAGCGGCCGGGTGGCGCCGAGCGCAGCATCGCGAAGGACATGGGGCCGGCCGCCGCCGTCAGCTCCGCCGCGCGCCGCGCATGCCGCCGCCGCCGCCGCCGGCCGGGCCAGGGGGGCGCGAGGTCTCAGGGCTCCCGCGGTGGCGGCTGCCGAGCCGAGCCGCGCGCACGTGTGCGTCCCGGGCTGGAGCGGGGCCGCGGGCTGGGCCTTTATAGCCGAGGCGGCCCCTCCCCCGCGCTGGCCCGCCCTCCTCCCCGCCTCCCAGCCCCTGGAGGCCGCTTGGAGCAGGGGCCCTCCGTCCCTCTGCCTCCTCGCGCCACGGTGAAGGGGCCTGGAGCATCTTGCCGTTGGGGGATGCCGGGGGAGGTGGGAGCCCCCTTCCGGGTGGTACCTGGTCTGTGCCGCCTCCTCTCCTCCCTCTCAGCGGGAGGCAGGATGGTCAAGCAGGACCCGTGACCCTGGGCCTTCTCGCTTGGCATGACCAAGTTAACCCAGCTGCCCTGGCCCCAGCGCTTGGCCACACCCTGTCTGTCTCTCGCTCCCATGTACACTTGGGCTTTCTGTGCCCGGAGAAGGGGGCACAGAGGAGCTTTGAGGAGCTGGAGTTCAGCCCCAGCGCCCGGCTGCCCCCCTTCAGGTTTGTGTCTGGGGCCGCCTGATGACACAGCCTGTCTCTCCTGCACCTGCCCCCTCTTGGCATCAGTCTCCAGTTCCAGCACAGCTTATGCCCTCTTTTTCCGCTCCTGCCTGCGCTCTGCTCTGGAGAACCCCCCCACCCGCACCCTGGTCCCCTGCAGAGTGTTCCCTGTGGGCGTCTCCTCTGGGCCACTGACCCCCCCCAGCCGCAGTCTGTCCAATTCAGGGATGTTTGAGTCGACTTGGGGGGCACAGGAGAAGGAAGGGCGTTTCTAGCAATGGCAGGGACGTGGGGGCACACCTGGAGGATGGGCAAGCTGGGAGAACTAAAGTTAGCAGGTTGGGGGCTGGGCAGGTGCAGAGGGGCAGTGCCCAGAGGGTCTTGTCCTGCTGTAAGGGGGGGGGGGTTCCCAGGTTCCCGACTCTGCTGTCTCATCTGGGGCCCTCCCCCTGTGGCTACTGTTGCAGGAAGCGGCCGCCTGGGCAGCAGTCTCTGTGCTGGGTGGAGGGAGGGTGGTGGCTGGCAGGGGCCTCGACCAGGAATGTGTGTCCAGGAATGTGGCTGCTCTGCCCGCTGAGGCTGGGGTGGGGGGACAGGGCAGCAGGGCTGGGGGAGTCCCTGAATGCTTGCAGCTCACAGTGCGCTGGGTTCTGCCTCCCCTTAGCGTGGGTTGGTGGGGTCTTCCCTGAGTTCCTGCCGGTGGCTACCCAGTTTTGCCTAAGGCCCCCACCAGGGGAGGGAGCCCACGGCCGATGAGGTCACTCTTGCCTGTGGCTGCCCAGAGCCCTGGCCAAGGAATCCAGCGGGGAGGCTCTGGGGTTGGCACCACTTCAGTGGAAAATGTGAAGGTGCAGCTCCGGCGCCTCGGAGGGTCGGGGAGGGGGTGGGGTGGGGGGGGAGGGGGACACTGCAGGCCGCCCTGCCACGTCACACCCCAGGGAGAAGGCACGAGTCAGGGGGCCTGGGTGCTGCCCCTGGCCAGCCTTGAGGCCAGTGCTTTGCTCTCGCCTTTTCCCCCTCCTAGTCTGTATCTTCTGGGGGGCTTGGAGGGAGGGGTGGGCACAGTGGGTGTCCAGTGCTGACACTCTGGCCTCCTGCCCCAGGACATCCGGAACACGGTGGGCAACGTGCCCTTGGAGTGGTACGATGACTTCCCCCACGTGGGCTACGACCTGGATGGCAGGCGCATCTATAAGCCCCTGCGCACCCCTGACGAGCTGGACCAGTTTCTGGACAAGATGGACAACCCTGACTACTGGTGCGGGCATGGAGCGGGGACCGCGGGGTGGGGCGGGGCCTGCGGGTGGGGCGGGGCCGGGGACTGGGCTCTGACAGGCAGCCCCCAGGCGCACGGTGCGGGACCGGATGACCGGGCACAGCGTGCGGCTGACGGATGAGCAGGTGGCCCTGGTGCGGCGGCTGCAGTCGGGCCAGTTTGGGGACGCGAGCTTCGACCCGTACGAGGTAGGGGGCAGCCACGGGCCCCAGGGTCTGGGGGCACCTGCAGGGCCCAGGCCCACACCCCTCCGCTCGTCCCCCAGCCGGCTGTGGACTTCTTCAGTGGGGACCTCGTGATCCACCCAGTGACCGACCGGCCCGCCGACAAACGCAGCTTTATCCCGTCCCTGGTGGAGAAGGAGAAGGTGGGTGTGGCCCCGCCCTCCTGGTCCCCCCCCCCCCCGCTGTCCCCCTGCCCCCGGCCATCCCCGCCCTGACCCCCACGGGCTCTGCAGGTCTCCCGCATGGTGCACGCCATCAAGATGGGCTGGATCCAGCCTCGCCGTCCTCCGGACCCCACGCCCAGCTTCTACGACCTGTGGGCCCAGGAGGACCCGGACGCGGTGCTGGGCCGCCACAGGATGCACGTGCCTGCTCCCAAGCTGGCGCTGCCGGGCCACGCCGAGTCCTACAACCCGCCTCCCGAGTACCTGCCCAGCGAGGAGGAGGTGAGCCTGGTGCGGGCTGCGGTGCAGGCTGGGGTCCGGGCCGTGCAGGCTGGGGTCCGGGCCGTGCAGGCTGGGGTCCGGGCCGCCCTGCCTGGCCCTGTGCCTGCCTCACTCCCGCCCCCACAGCGCCTGGCCTGGGAGCAGCAGGAGCCTGGGGAGAGGAAGCTCAGCGTGCTGCCCCGCCGGTTCCAGAGCCTGCGGGCCGTGCCCGCCTACGGCCGCTTCATCCAGGAGCGCTTCGAGCGCTGCCTCGACCTCTACCTGTGCCCGCGGCAGCGCAAGATGCGGGTGTGCGGGCTGGGGGAGACCTGGGCAGGGGTGGGGGGTGGGGGTGGACGCAGCTGACCCCGGGTCCTTCTCTCCCAGGTGAACGTGGACCCTGAAGACCTCATCCCCAAACTGCCTCGGCCACGTGACCTGCAGCCCTTCCCCACGTGCCAGGCCCTGGTGAGCAGGCAGGGCGGGGTGGCCTGTCGCGCGCGCCTCTGGGGGCCCGCACCTCACCACCCCATCTCTGCAGGTCTACCGGGGCCACGGCGACCTCGTCCGCTGCCTCAGTGTCTCCCCGGGGGGCCAGTGGCTGGCATCAGGTGGGCCTGGGGTGGGGCAGCCTGCCGTGGAGGGGGGCCAGGCTGGAGGGCCAGGTCCTGAGGGCCCATCTGCTGTGTCCAGGCTCGGATGATGGGTCGGTGCGGCTCTGGGAGGTGGCCACCGCCCGCTGTGTGAGGACCGTGCCTGTGGGGGGTGTGGTGAAGAGTGTCGCCTGGAACCCCCAGCCTACCATCTGCCTGGTGGCTGTGGCTGTGTGCGTATGAGGCCCGGGGCTTCCTGGGGCAGCGGGGAGGGGGGCGGCCCTGGGCCCGAGGGCCTTACCGTGGCTCTGGCCGCAGGGAGGATGCCGTGCTGCTGCTCAGCCCGGCCCTGGGGGACCGGCTGGTGGTGGGCAGCACGGAGCAGCTGCTGAGCGCCCGCCCCCCGCCCGCGGAGCCCTGCGCGCAGCCGGCCCGCTGGCTGGAAGCCTTGGAGGAGGAGCGCCAGGCCGGCCTGCGGCTGCGCATCTGCCACGGCAAGGTGTGGGGGCTGTGGGGGGGCGGGGGGGGGAGGGGCGGGGGGAGGGCACGGCTCAGCAGCCTGGCTTTCTCGCAGCCGGTGACGCAGGTGACCTGGCACGGGCGCGGGGACTACATGGCCGTGGTGCTGGCCACCCCGGGCCACACCCAGGTGCTGATCCACCAGCTGAGCCGGCGCCGCAGCCAGAGCCCCTTCCGCCGCAGCCACGGTCAGGTGCAGCGCGTGGCCTTCCACCCCGTGCGGCCCTTTCTGCTCGTGGCCTCCCAGCGCAGCGTCCGCCTTTACCACCTGCTGCGCCAGGAGCTCACCAAGAAGCTGATGCCCAACTGCAAGTGGCTGTCCAGCCTGGCGGTGCACCCGGCAGGTGAGAGGGCACCCCAGCCGGGGGTGGGGGGCAGGTGAGGGGGCCCCCAGGTCTCTACCAGCACATCTTCCCCCAGGCGACAACATCCTCTGTGGCAGCTACGACAGCAAGCTGGTGTGGTTTGACCTGGATCTCTCCACCAAGCCGTACAGAGTGCTGAGGTGAGGCGCTGGCGAGGGTGGCGGAGCGCCCCCGCCCTCAACCTGCTCCCCTCAACTGGCTCCCCCTCAACCTTCTGGCCCGCCAGGCACCACAGGAAGGCCCTCCGGGCGGTGGCCTTCCACCCCCGGTACCCGCTCTTCGCATCCGGCTCCGACGACGGCAGCGTCATCGTGTGCCACGGCACGGTGTACAGGTGAGCGCCTGCCCGCCCGCGCGCGCCCTGTGCGGGCTGTGCCGCCGGGTCCTGAGCCTCTCCCTCCCCCACAGCGACCTGCTGCAGAACCCGCTGCTGGTGCCCGTGAAGGTGCTCAGGGGGCACGCCCTCACCAGAGAGCTGGGGGTGCTGGACGTGGCCTTTCACCCCACCCAGCCGTGGCTCTTCTCCGCGGGGGCGGACGGCACCCTCCGCCTCTTCTCCTAGGCGGCCCAGGTTCTTGGGCGGGGCAGGTGGGCTCAGGCTGCTGCGTGTGCTCAGGACCCTCAACAGAGAGGCCTTTCTCCTGCTGGTGTGACCTTCTTGAGTCTGGATTCCTAACGGGGCGGGGGGAGGGCGCGGTTGGCGGCTGCTAACCTGCCTGGAAGGAGAGGCATCACGGCATCACCTGCTGAGCTGCAAATGGCTTTATTGGGAAGCGGGGGGACGGCTCTGTGCCCACCCTCAGTGCCCGGCCCTCCCTTGCTGTGTGGGTCCCACGGGCTCCCCACTCTGCCCTCAGGCCAGGGTGTCTTAGGGCCCCATCGCGCTGGTTCCGGCGGTACTGCGTGTGGGGGCGGGCTGCCACGGAAGCCTCAGGCGAACTTCACCAGGCGGCCCAGGGTCTCGGCAGCCTTGGCGCGCACCGCGGGGGCTGGGTCCTTGAGCAGGAGCTGCAGAGCTGGGGGACAGGGAGCGCTGCTGGGGGCTCCTCTGCGGCCCTTTGAGAAGGGACGTGGAGCCCACGATCCCCCTCACCCCCTACGTGCAGCTGCGCCGAAGGCTGAGGGCCCGCCCCCCCCCCCCCCGCGCACCGAGCCTGGGGGCCGGGACCCCGAGGCTCACACCCCACCCTGTGCGTGGGGCCGCCCGCCCACCGCCCTCCTAAGACAGGCCTCTGCCGGGCGGGCTCAGCAGCCAACGGAAAGATAGTTTTTCCTTTTTTAGTGTTTTTTAAGCTCTTTTGGAACCGTTAAGAAGTTTCCGTGAATTACTAGAGACGATGAGGTCACCAGTGACAGGGAAAAAATCCTTGAAATCCAGGAAAATCACTTAGTCCCCCCTGGTGCCCACAGGGTCAGCGCGGCCCAGTGCGTTGGGGGGGGGGGGGGGGGCGCCTGTGGGCTCCTGACCATGCGGGGGCAGAGCGCCCAGGACGGGGGCTCACCTGCCAGGAGCTGCTCCAGGTCCACCTGCGGCCGGTGCTCAGCCTCCACGTACAGCACCAGGAACCCTGCGGGGTGGGGGTGGCGCCAAGGTCAGGGTCCGGATGGCGGGGAGGGGAGGGGCGCCCAGGGCAGCCTCACCTGTGAGCATGGGGGCTGCAGCCCGGACGTCCTCCCAGCTGCTCTTGAAGTAGAACAGGCTGGTGCTCAGCAGGCGGCCCAGCAGGTCGGGGAAGTGGTGCACCTGCAAGAGGCGTCAGCCAGGCCCGCCCGCCCCTGCCGCGCCGCGCCGCCCCGCCCCCGCCGCCCCGCCCCTCACCAGGTGCTTGCAGGTGGTGTTGAGGAATTCTCCGTAGTGCAGGCCCCGGTCCTCCTGCAGGTGCTTCTGGAATACAGTTGCCAGCTCCTCACACTCCAGATTGGGGCCACACAGGCGCAAGGCGAACCTGCAGGCCTGCAGGGCACAGGCTGAGGGCTGAGTCCTGAGTCCCTGCGTCCCGCCCAGCCTGCCCATCCCCCCAGCCTACTCACAGCGGCCACGGGGGGCTGGGGGTCCCGCAGGTGCAGCAGCAGCGGCGCCAGCCCACCAACGACCTGCTCCAGGAAGACGTCCTCAGTGTCCCCATGGCAGGCTTTGTTGAGGTGCCCAAAGAGGCGGATAGACGCAGAACGGAACTCCGTCTTTTCCTAGGGGGGGCGGCAGGTGTCACCCCACGGGGCCTTCCTTAGACCCGCCCAGCAGTCGACCCCCAGGCCCCAAGCCCTGGGGCAGTGTTGGGGGGGCGGCACAGGGGGTACAGCGGTCAGTGCTGTCAGGTCAGAGCGGTGCCCCAGGGGCTGGCGGGGCTCGGAGAGGGAGGGGCAGGAGAGGGGCGGGGCCTACGCTGTCGAAGAAGGGCCGGATGCGGACGGCCACGTGCAGCAGCACCGCGCGCAGGTCCCAGGCCTCCACCAGGTCCAGCAGCCTCGCCAGGCCCAGCATGGCCTCCAGGGCCACCAGGCTGTGGGGGTCATCGCCGTCGTCCAGCCCGCTGATCATGGCCGTCAGGAGTTGGGGGCCGTGGGCCCGGACCTGGGGGGGGGGGGGGTGCGTACACCTCTGCGCCCAGGCCGTGCCACAGAATGGCCCCAACTCCCCCCCAGTGCCACCTCCATGCCACGCCCACCGCCCACACCGCGTCCCCCTCCCGGGCCGCGCACCTTGTCCGGGGAGCCGGAGGCGGTGTTGGCCAGGCCCCGCAGCACCAGCCTGCGCACATGGGCGCACGTGTCCTTCTGCCGCAGCGCCAGGTTGTCCAGCAGTGACTCCAGCAGCATCAGGTCGTTCACCACGTTGCTGCTGAGCAGCTGGGGGCAGAGGCGCGCTGACCACCCCTCCCCCACCAACCCGGCAGCCCCAGCCCCGGTCCCAGGTCACTTTGAGTGCACGTGGCCAAGGCCTGCCTGGAGGCCAAGCCTGGGTTCCTGGCCTCTCCTCAACCTCCCCCCGCTCCTGACCCAGCCCCCCTGGCCCCCCCCCCCCCCCCGCCCCCGCTGCCATGGCCTGAGGCAGGTTTTCAGGGGGGAGGCCTATGCCTGCCTGTGGGGCAGGGCTCCCCGCTGCTCCACCAGGCCCCTATCCGTGGCTCCTACCTCAGCCAGGAAGGCTGTGGAGGTGACCCTCTGGATCTCATACACGCTGCTCTGTGTGGCGAAGAGCGCCTTCATCACCAGGGGCAGCCGGGGGCCCGCACACTTGGCCATGGCGCTGGGGAGGAGGCCACACTGGGCAGGGGCTGGGGCCTCGGGGCACCCCTGCGCACACCACACTCCCACGTGGGCCTGGGGGGGGGGGGTGCTTCCGCCTCCCACTCTGCAGCCTCTGAGCCTTCCAGCCTGTGAGGCCCCGACCCGGCCGCCAGGCCCTGCACGTCCTCCCCCACCCCTGAAGCACCCCTCCCAGCCCCCCACGCCCAGAGACCACAGCTGCCCTCACGGCCTCCCCGCCTCCCCCACGCGCCTGTTCCTCATGCTGGGGGCCCCAGATGGTACCTGAACGGGACGTGGCCTGCTGGAGCCCAGCCGGCACCAGACCTGGGGTGCACGGGCCCAGCCTGCTCACCTGGCCAGCCGGGTGACGCCCTCCTCGTGCCCGGCCGAGGTCCTGAGCAGCTGCCAGCCCCCCTCCAGCTCCATGCGCTGCACCACGTCCTCGCTGCCGCCTCGGAGGAGCACGGCCTGCAGTGCGTCCACTGCAGAGCTGCAGAGATGGCGCGGCTGTGGCTGCAGGGCTCCCAGCCCCGCACCCCATGTGCACACACACGCCCAGACCTGTCCGCGGGCACTACCCAGCCTGCTCCCTGCCAGCGGTATCCTATTGGCCGCAGGCTCTGGGCTCCCCTCCCCCTCAGCTGGGCACTACTGTGTACCCTCTGGTCTTAGAAAGACTGCTCCTGTCTGCCTACCCCCCATGGGGGGCAGCTGGGGGCTCTGCAGGAGTGTCCCCAAGGCCCTCTGGGGCAGGCAAGGCCCTCAGATGCTCTTAGGGTAACCAAATGCTTTTTTCACTTCCATTTAATTAAAAAAAAAAAAAAAAAGATTAAAAAGAAAATGAACTCAAAACTTAATCAGGGTCTGACTCCTGCCTGGGTCTCGCAGCTCCATTTGTCAGCTCAGCAGGCCATGCCCGACTTGCCTGCCTCCCTCGTAGGAGGGGCCCGAGGTGGCAGGAACCAGCTGGGCTTGGGCGTCTGGCCCCCCCATTCAGTGAATCCTTCCCCAGCTCAGGCAGAGGCTGCAGGGCTGCCAGTGAGTGAAGGGGCAGGACCCCACAGACAGGCCCGAGGACAGAGCCATGTCAGCCCCACACAGGCCCAGCAGAACCTCACACCACAGCCTGTGGGTGCTCAGAGCCACAAAGGGAGGCCTTGGGGCTGCAGCCCCACCCCCACGCTGACCTCTCTCCCCCAACACTGGCCACCTCACATGTCAGGCCCCACACTGGTCCTCAGATGTGCGTGTGCATCCAGGAAGCATGGTCCCTGAGGCTCCTGGCCCAAGGGCACATGCCCACCTCCAGGGCAGGGCACTAGTCCTGCCAGGGGCTGTCGGGCACCAGCTGCACAGCGTCTTCCTGTGACCTTGTGGCTTAGCAGCTTGGGTGCAGGGGCAGCCGGGGGCCTGGGCGCTTGGAGCCTGAGGGCCAGGCCTTGCCCGCTGCACGACACAGGCCTCGCGTCTGGGGAGGGGCGGGGTGGCTGTGGGAGAATCTGACAAGCTTTCGGGGGCCCCTGGTCCTGGTCCAGGGGTCCTGGCTGCCTGGGAAGTGGATGGTGGTAGACTCCCCTGAGCCCAGCAGTGTGGACACGATCCACTGCCCCCACTTAGGTCCAGCCCCATCCTCGTGGTCATCTTGGGGTGGAATGAGGACAGTGGGCGTGTCCCCGAGGGGGTCTGGAGTCTGCCTACAGCTGGACAGGCTCCCTGGCTGCGTGTGCAGACTGCACCCAGCTGGGCCCCCCACCCCAGAGAAAACACTACAAGGCAGCCCCTGCTGTCCCTGCAGCTCCAGCGGTGGCCCAACACGGGGGCTCCTGGATGTGGGGCACCCATGCTGACTGCAGGCAGGAAAACCACGCTGGCCATGCAGTCACTGGGCAGATGCCCACGGCTCCTGCCAAGTAGTCCTGCATGGCGTGGGCAGGGTTGGGCCACTGCACCCACAAGGCCATGGCCAGTCCCAGCTGGTCCCTGTGTCTAAGCCAGGCATGGAAGAGGCGGCATGTGGCTGCAGCGAGTGGGCAGCGGTGGGGGGCAGGTCTGGCCGAGGGGCAGGTGCACAACTCCGACGCGGTGCCCCCACCTGGGGGCCCTCCTGCCCGGGCTTCCTGTGGCCGTGGCACTCGCAAGGGGCTGACTTGCTGACCCGGGGCCTCTGTCAGAGCCGAGGCCTGTGCCCAGATCTGCACATACCCTAGTTCAGGGGTGGCCCCCCAAGAACCCCCGTCTGGGGTGTGGGGCCTACAGCCCCCATGGCTCACAGACTGTGGCGCTGAACCCGGCGTGCTGGGCGGTGGCTGCCCCAGCCGTGGCCGCTGGGCCGTTCACGTTCCCACCTGGTCTGCGCAGTCAGGCTGTGCCTGGCACAGCCTTTGCTGCAAAGGGCACGGTGGTTCTGTGGTGGGACAACCTCGCGGTGCGGTGGGGCGGGGCGGGATGACCCTGACCCTCGTGTGTCCCCAGCCCGACACCAGGGAAGGGCGGGGAGGTGGCCAGGCTGTCACTCAGGCTCCGGTGGTGCCGGGGTATCGGCCTCCTCTGCTCATTCTGGGGCTCCAGGCAGCTGTTTGCAGCCCCGAAGAGCCACCGGGGGGCCCAGGAACGGCCCCCGAGACGGGAAGGGCAGGCGGACACCCAGGAGCTGCAGTGGCTGCACCCACTGTCCCCAGGCTCCTGCTGCAGGACCAGGGCCCCAAACCCAACGAGAGTGGAGGGGACGGGGCCTGGCTCCGAGCAGCCGAAGTGGCAGCTGGGCCCTCCCCACAGGGCCGGGGGCCGGGGCCAAGCCAGGTGAGAGGCCCCTGGGGGAGCAGGGGGGCCGCGGCAGAGCTCCCGTCTGAAGGCAGGGCCCTAATCCAGTGTAGGAAGAGCCAGAACCTCGAGCTGAGGACTGGGCTCGCAACCGTGAGGGCTCACCCAGACCCCACCGCACCCCAAGCACTCCTCACACTCTGGCTTCCCAAAGAAGGGGCCCACCTCATGTCCGCAGGAGCCCCACCCCAACCGCCCCATCCCCCTCCCTCCCGCGGCCCTGAGACCAGCGCGCCAGGGCCACGAGGCGGAGCCCGCTTACCTGCAGGGCTCAAGGCTCCTCCAGGCCAGGCCCGCGCTGGTGCTCTTCCTCTCCTTGGCCTGCAGGTTCCGAGGCAGCTGGACACCCACTGTGCAGCTGACCCGCAGCAGCAGCGCCGCGAACAGCTGGGGGTAGAGCTCCAGCACCGCAGGCCCCGACGCCGGGGCAGACGCGACCTCGTGCAGCGCACAGGTGGCCTGGGGACGGGGCCGCCTCGGCCTCAGCCCACCCCACGCCCCAGGCCGGGTCTACAGCGCAGGCTGGAACCCGCTCCCCCGGACGCAAGCTAGCCCGAAGCCCCCCTTCCTTAGCAGACCCCCTGGGGGTCTTGGGCCTTGGGAGGCGCAGCAGGCACCCGAGAGACAGCGGGGTGGGTGGGACGAGGAGCCCAGCCCCGCCCAGCTCAGCCCCCGGGGGCAGGAGGCCGTGTGGCCGCCCGGGGGACGGGCTCCAGCGTCTGCTCTCAGCGCTTGAGCAGCAGGAGGGGAAAGGCTCACAGCTGCTTTACTGTGGAAACACGGCCAAGCTGGGTTTATTTTTTTTCCGCAGGATGAAACAGAGTGGACTCTCTCGGGGACCGACACCTGCGGGGCTTTTATGAGCCTGGGCTCCGAGCTCGCCGGCTCCAGTGCCCCAGTCAGCCACCAGGTGCCTGTGGCGTGCCACCCAGATCCCCCGTGGGGCCCTCCCGCAGCGGCCACCGGCCCCTCACCCGCCTCCGGGACCAGCAGGGGGAAGGGAGAACAGGCACGCGTGCCGGCCCAGCCCCCACTCACCGCAAGGGGCAACAGCGTGGCCACACGGTCGGGCGTACTGCTCAGCAGGAAGGCCCGGCTCTCCTTGAACGGGATGTCCCTGCTCACCTTCTCCAGGAGCAGCCCCAGGACCTGTGTGGCGAGGCCGGGCTCCACGGCCAGCGCCCGCCACAGGGTGCAGGTGTGGCTAGAGCAGGGCAGGAGGACGGTCACCCCGTGGCCGCTGCCAGCCCCGGCTCCACACGCCCCGTCGTGCCCGCCAGTCTCAGCTCCAGCTAGGCTGAGAATGGCACCCTGACCTCAGACCCGCGCTCGCCCCTTCCTCTGACCCAGGGACCCAAGATCAGGCTGCTGGTGGTGAGCAGAGCCGACAACAAAGGGCAGAGGTCTCAGTGGTACGGGGGTGGGGGCAGGGCGGGGAGGTGTCCCCTGGGAGCTGCCAGCAGCAGATCCTGGGCCTCCCTGGAGGAGGCAGCGCCTAGCTAGGCCTTGGGGGCACCTACAAGTCACTTTCCCCTAAATGAGCAGCCTGTGGCCAAAGAGGGCCAGGGTGCGTGAGTGAGGTCAGGTGGGCGCCGCAGGAGGCCCAAGCAGACCCCAGGTGCTCAGGGGCCGGGGGAGGCCACTGCGTCACACGTTTACTGAGAGAAGTGACAAACCCAAGATATCCAACCAGAACCGGAGATTCTAAAAACAGGGCACATCTGGAAGCCAACCGCTAGCCCTTTGAAACTGAGACGTGACCCTGCGCTCAGCCTGGATGCAGCAGGGAAACAGTGAACCGGAAGGTAAACAGAGGAAGGTACCCAGAGCCCAGCAGGGAAAGATCGCGTAGGATTTTCAGAGCCAGACATGGAGGGGGTGGGACGAAACAGTCTCGCAGGCAGTTGAAGAGAGACAGTGCCTGGAGAGACAGGCTGAAGACCAGTCAGAGCTGATCACGGACACCACCTCACGAAGCCTGACAGCCACCTGCCGGGACACAGCAGAGACCCACGGCCCCTCCCCCGGAGGCACAGAGAGAGTCCCTCATGACCTCGGCACCAGCTGGACTCACAGGAGCCAGAGAGGGACACGGCGTCTCACTCAGACTAAGAGAAAGCTCGCACCGAGCAGAGTTCCAAACCTGCCGGCAGCCTTCGAGAAGGACAGCTGGACAGACGTGTGCTCAGACGCACAGAAGTGGGGGCTGCCGCCAGCAGGACCTGCAAGGGGCTCCGGAGGGTGCGCTCCAGCGGGGGTAGGCGTGGGGCAGCCAGGGCCCTTCACTGCCCGCCTTCCACACACCGGGCGGCTCTGCTGGGACGCGGCCAGAGCAGCCGTGGGACGGACAAGGAAGCGAAGGTGTGTGTGCTCCCGGAAAACCACCACGGACACGGACATTCCCGTGTCCCATCACTTCCTGACACGAAATGTAATTCTTTTGACTTTCTCCCAACTGTCTTACGTGTGACGCCGTCGCTGGCTCACAGGCACCAGGTGGCAGGCGGGGGTGGCCCCGACGACCCTCCGGTGGCCACGCGGAGTGCTGGCACAGCGTGGAGGGGAGCCGCGGCAGCGCCCTGCACCCCGAGGACAGGAGAAGTAGCAGGAGCAAGTCTGCAGCGCTGACGCCAAGTTCAAGGTCAGGCCAAGCACACCTCTGGTGACAGCAGTCAGACAGCGGCGACCTCGCAGGGAGTTCCGCCCGGGCGGGCACAGAGCCCAGGAGGGGCTGGGTGTCTCCCTCCGGGTGCAGCCGAGGTCTGCAGGCCGGAGGCCCCCAGCGCCCGTGGCGGCGCGTGTGCTCTCGTGCGTGAGCTGCACCCGTGGGAGGCAGGGACGCAGAGCCGAGGGGCGGGTGCGCGGGCAGACACAGCGCCTGCCCAGAGCGGCCGCGACAGCGGCGGGGCGGGGCCTGCGGAGGCCTGCGCCCCTCTTAGGGCCGCCGCTGGGGCGGAGTGTGCAGCCTCCCCACTGACTGAGTGGGAAATGCAGTCGCACAAAAGACCCATCCATCCAAACAAGACAGCAAAGAAGGTGAGAACGAACGCGACGAGAAGACAGTAAGACAGTGGGTTTAACCCCCACACCTCAGCAACCAAGAGCGCCTCCTTACTCTGGAGAAGGAGCACACCTGGAACGTGAGGCAACGACGGGCGGACGCCGACAGGCCGGGACGGGGGACCGCAGCAAACACTGACGCACGTGACCCGGGCAGCGGCCGCGCACGGTGGCACCGGGGGCCCTGGGCGGCGCCCCGGCATCTACGTGGGAGCAGAGCAGCTGCAGGTGCGTCAGGCCACAGCCACGGGGAAGGGATGTGCCCCTCCCCAGCACGGGGTCTCCAGGGGGTCACGATGCCAGCCTCCACCTACGACACGGACGGCAAAGAAGGGCAGGCCCAGCAGGCCCTGAGCCCTGGAAGTCTTGGGACCACAGCAACGGCCACCTGGAAGCCTTGGCGCAGGAGGGGAGGGGACCCCAGGGGGCTGCGGCCCACAGGCAGGACTGGACACAGGCCCCGGTGAGGAGGAGTCCTGCCCCGAGGACCCGAGGCCCGCAACTTGAGGTCACTGATGGGAGCTCAGGGGCTGGGGTGCAAATGGGGGGGATGGGGACCCTTCCTGGCTCAAGGAGGGCGCCTGGCCCCAGGGGTCTGCTCACAGGTGATAGAGGATGCCCTTCAGAGAACCAGCCCTGGGGCTTCCCTGGGGGTGCAGGGGTTAAGAATCCACCCACCAATGCAGGGGACACAGGTTCGAGCGTTGGTCTGGGAAGATCCTACATGCTGTGGAGCCACTAAGCCTGTGCGCCACAACTACTGAGCCTGTGAGCCGCAACTACTGAGCCTGCGTGCCACAACTACTGAGCCTGCACTCTAGACCCTGTGCTCTGCAACAAGAGAAGCCACCGCAATGAGAAACCTGCAAACTGCAACGAAGAGTAGCCCCGGCTCGCCACAAAGAGAAAAAACTCGCGCAGCAATGAAGACCCAACACAGCAGGCAAGCAAGCAAATAAGTAAATAAATCTTAAAAAGAAAGAGCCAGCCCTGGAGAACTGGCCAGCACAGCCCGTGAGAGCGAGCCTGTCTCCAGCCAGCCCAGGGCTGGGGCCTCCAGGTTCCCATGTAGAGGAGCTGGTGAGGCGGGCGGCCCGTGAACACCACACCAGGATGGGAGGGACCCCGGGGTGTGGAGCCCAGGTGGCTGGAGCCCACCCACTCCCACAGGCCGGGGGGCACTGGGTACCTGTCGAAGGGCAGGGGGCTACCCAGAAGGCTGGACACCACGGCGGCGCAGTGCTGGGCCGCCAGGAGGAACACGCTGTGCTGTGCGGCCTGCAGGACGTGCTCCTCCTGGGTCTCCTGCAGTTTGGAGCGCAGCAACCTCACGATCTCGGGCACCTGCGGGCAGGAGGGCGGCTGCGGCCGGGCCTACGCTGGGGACACGCCCGCCCCAGGGGCCAGCCCCCGTGGCCAGGATGCAGGGCCCGGGGAGGCTGGCCGGCCACGGGCAGGGCAGCACAGGGAAGTCCAGTGAGGCTGCGGCTCGGAGAGGGAGCTGACCCTCGGTGCCACACGGGAAGTGACAGGCACCCAAGAAGGGCTTGCTGGGATGGGCGGAGGCGCGGAGACATACCCGGGGTGTGTGAGGGGCAGAGCGTGAGGGCTGAGGCAGGACACACGTGGGTGCCCACGGCGCGCACACCACCTCCCGTGCTGAGCAGAAGGGGACCCGTGCGCTGGGACGGGGGCAGGGACACAGCGCCCTGCTCCCAGACGGAGGCCGAGCTGGGCTGGGAGAGGGTGGGCACGGCCTCAGGCAGGCTTTAGGGCCGCGGCTGCTGTAGAGGCCACAGACGGGCAGCGGGGGCAGCGGAGGGGGGGCACGCATGTCATCGTGACCCCCGAGCCCACGGGGGTGCTGCCCGCCACGGCCTGGGCTCTACAGCTGGGAAGCCCCCGGCACAAGGTGAACGTGCACGACAGAGCACTGGACACGGCCCCAAGGACACGGTCCCCTGGACGGAGCAGCTGGCCGTCCGTGGGCTCCACCGACCCGCCGGGAGCCTGGGCCGCAGGAGAGGCGGGAACGGACGGGTCGTGCTCCGAGGGGACCCGCGCCTGCACGGGGGCACACGGGGCGTGGTCCTTGGCAGAGGTGGCGCCATGAGTGCGATGCTGCTGGGCTGGGCTGGGCCGGGCCAGAGCCCCCGCCTGGGCCTCAGGAAGAGGCAGCGCAGCATTTCTCACGGCGTGTGTGAGCACAAGAGGTGCTTCTCTCTCTATGACCTCGCGTCCGGAAAGTTGATAACCCAACCCACAGGCACAAGCACCGCCTTCTAAGCACCAGAACCTCCTTGCTTTGCCCCCGCCCGGCCGCCCAGCCCCTCGGCCGGCCCAGCCGCGTCCCCGACACGATGGGCTGCGGTGTTCCTGCTGGGAGCCTGGGCGGGCAGGCGGGGCCGGGTGGTCAAGCTCCTTGCCCTTGGCCATGGGCGCAGTGACGGTCCGGGACGGAGGGGCTGGGGTCTTCCCGTCCACGGTCACCCCTGGAACAGTCCAGACCGCCTCTGGGGCGAGGGGCACGGTTCCCCTCCGGTCTCTTGGGCTCCTCCTTCACTGTGAGGGGGCAGTGGTCCCCCGAAGACACGCAGGCCCCGCAGGCTCGGCTCTCGCGTGGCTCCTGCAGACGCGGGTGCCCGTCAGCCCGGCTCTCAAATGCACCGGAACACAGATGCCCACAGATATGCTTTACTGTATGTTTAGTCTCTCCCGCACGTTTTTCCCTTTCTCGCTTTGTTTTCTTGGGGGTGGTTCTCTTTCCACGGCTGGTCCTGGTGGAGGTTCCTCCTCGTTGTTGCAGCGGGCTTAACTGCCTTCTCACGCTGTCTTGCTTCTGCAGATGTTTTCAGCGGCTGTACCCGCTGGCGCCTGTGAGCAGCGGGAATCGGAGTCTTGCAAACCACGGTGGCAGCACCCAGGCGCTCGGGCGTGGCGGGCTCTGGGGCTGCATCAGCCGCCAAGTCTCGGCTCCCTGGGACTGGTGAGCAGGGGCCACCCAGTCCCAGGACGGGGGTGTATATCCCGGCCCCTGCCGTGTGGGGCTCACCCGCACCCGAGGCTGCTGGGCTGCTCCAGACGTACCTCCCCCGGGCCCGCACCCGCGCCTCCGGGCGGCCCTCTCCTGCGTGGCGAGCGCCGTGGCGGCCCTTGAACCTTCTGTCACCCTTGGTCTAGGCCGTCTCCACATAGCTTCACGGAGCTATAGCTGCGCACCACATACTCTGCCCGTTGTAAGCACGCAAGTCACTGGTTTCTAGTACATCTGCAGGGTTGTGCAGCCACCAATTTTGGAATACTTCCGTCACCGGAAAAGAAACCCCATTTCCATGAGCAGTTGCTCCCCTGTCCCCCCACCCAGCCCCCAGTAAGCATGAATCCACTTTCTGTGTCTGGATTTGTCTCTTCTGAACATTTTAGAGAAATGGAGTCACGCTGCGCAGCCTCTTCCAGGTTCCTCCATGCTGCTTCCTGCTGCTGAGCCGCGCTTCACGGTACAGACCGGTCCATCTACTACCTGATGGGCATCTGGGTGGCTGCCAGGCTTGGGCTGCCAGGCACAAGTCCGTACAGGTTCCCATGGGCACAGGGCCATTTCTCCCGGGCACACACCTAGGAGTGGAACCACTGGGTCTGTGGCACCTCTGTGTTTAACGCCTGCCGGGCGTCTCCGTGATGGTGGCTCCACTTCTCATGCCCACTGTTTGTTAAGAGGAATCTGTTCTTTCCTGGCAGGTCCATCCCACCCTCAACCCCAGTTTACTCCGAGCTCCACTTGCCCAGCCTGGCGTGCTGGGGGAGGGCTCAGCCCATCACGGTCACCTGCTAGGACTTTTTCTGACTTGGTGTCAAAGAAAGTCAAAGTCCAACAGCATCCAGGTGTCTCTAGGGGGTCCCCCTGCCAGGCTCTCAGGGCAGGAAAGAAAACGAGAGTGGCCCGCCATGACCCCCACGGGTACCAATGCCAGTGTCCGTGTCACATGGGACAGAGGCGGCATGTTGCGGACAGGCTGGAAGTGTCAGTCAGGGACACAGCACCCAGGGTGGGTGTGCTGAGAGTGTCTGCAAGCCTGAGCCAGGAGGAGACAGCCCAGCAGCTCCCTGAGGGGCCAGGAGCAGACTCGGTGAACTGGGCCCAGTGAGAGGCACCTGGATTTATCAAGGATGGGGGGGGACCCAAAACTATTAAAAAACTCCTACAAGAAAACAGGAGGAAATCTTCAGGACATCAGATTTGGCACTGATTTCTCGCACGTGACACCCAAAGCACAGGCAGCAAAAGCAGAAACAGGCATGTGGAGCTATATCAAAGGTTAAAACTTTATGCAACAAAGGACACAGTCAAGAGTGTGAAAAGACAATCTGTGGAATGAGAATATTTGCAAATCACATATCTGATAATTGGTTAATATCCAGAATATATAAAGAACTCCTACAATTCAACAACAAAATCAAATAACCTCATTTAAAAATGGGCAAAGGATGCAAACTTCCAAAGAAGACCTACAAATGGCCAACACGTGCATCAAAAGAGGCTCACCATCACTGGTTACGTGGGAAGTACAAATCAAAACCATGACCTCACACCCACCAGGTATTTAAAGCAAACCACGATTCAAGAAACAGAATACAAGTTAACACGGAGACAATGGATATAAAAAATATTACATGAAAAGACATTACCAGTACTAATTATAGAGGCCTGTTAATTTCCTCTTTCGAGCTCATTAAAATAATATGCCATATTGTACTTCTGAGGCTTATGGGAAAATGTCCTGAAGAACTTCCGTTATATAAAGTATACATACATTATATTACAATGTTTCATATATACAAAAGACATTTAAAAAAAACAGGCATTAACAAATAAGTACTGGTGCAGTGTGGAGACACTGGAACCCCCTGCCCTGCTGGTGGGATGTACACTGGTGCAGCCACCATGCAAGACAGAACGGCAGCTCCTCAAAACATTCAAAATGGAGCTACCGGGCTTCCTAGGTGGCGCAGTGGGTAAGAATCCGCCTGCCAGTGCAGGGGACACGGGTTCGATCCCTGCCCCAGGAAGATCCCACATGCCACAGAGCCACTAAGCCCGTGTGCCACAACTATTGAGCCTGCACTTTAGAGCCCGTGAGCCACAACTGTTGAGCCCGTGTGCTGTAACTCCTGAAGCCCATGCGCCTAGAGCCCGTGCTCCACAAGAGAAGCCACGACAATGAGGAACCCGCACACCACAACGAAGAGTAGCCCCCATTCACCGCAACTAAAAGAAAGCCCGCACACAGCAAAAAAGACCCAACACAGCCAATAAAATGAATAAATAAATAAATACATTTATAAAAAAAAATCACTCAAAATGGAGCTACCTACGACCCTGCAGCTCCGCCTGCAGGCGTCTACCCACGAGAAAAGATGCCCCGAAGAGACACGCATCACACCCACGCTCACGGCAGCCTCACTCACGGGAGTCGAGCGGCGAGAGCAGCCCGCGCGTCCAGCAACAGAGGCACCAGCAAGCACAGCGTGCGCACCCCGGGACCCCCGCAGCCACCGCCTGTGGCCGGGGTGTCCCCTCCCCTCACGCAGAGCCGCCAGGGCACCTTTCTACCACTCACATCTGACCTGGGAGCCCCACTGAAAGCAAAAGAAGATCCAAACCTGGGCTCATCAAACCCCAACTAGGACTCACAGCCGTGCCCTATGCCTGCATCCTCCTTCCCAGCCCCCTTCCACCAGTGGGTCCACACCCCAGCCCCTGGCAGCCTGCCCGCCTCCCACGGCACGCATTCCCCTCCAGGCGCCACGCCACACACGGCTGCCTTGGCACGCGGCCCTTCCACCCGTGCCCTTCTCCACCGGCAACTCCTCCACCTCCCTCCCTCCCTGAGACAATATTTGCGATATATCCGCCCTACACAGGGCTCGTATCCAGAATATACAAAGTATTTCTGCAAATCAATAAGAAAAGCAGACAACCCAGAAAAAAATGGGCAAGACCGGTGTCCTCACGTTAGAGGGCGTCTGAGTGGCCAGGAAACGTGCAAGTGTCCCACTTCATAAGCCGCCAGAGAAACGCAAACGAAACTCACACACGAAGCCGCTGCACGGCCGCTAAACAGGATGGAAACGGTGCTGGCAGGGACATGGCATGCCGGAGCCGCCCGCGGTGCTGGTGGGAGCTGAACAGCCTGCAGCACCGTCTGGCAGCCCTGGGACGGCTGCAGGGGCCTCTCCTGCGCGCCCCATCACTCTCCAGCCCACACGCACCCTCAGGTCCGGAGGACCCGCACCCTGGCTGCATTCGGCGCTCAGGCTGAGAAGCGCCCAGGCGCTCACCGAGGCGGGTGAGTGAGTGACGTGACCCTCCCGGCGGGGAGGAGCGATCTCGGGCTAGGCTGGGAGACAGGCACGGTCTCACAGGCTCCTGCCACGTGAGGCCGACATAAGGCACCTCCACACAGGGGGCACACCAGGCCATGCTCTGTGCTGCGGGGAGGTGGTGGCACCCTGTGGGGTCTGAGAGGGTACAAGGGGCTCTGGCGTTGGTAGGACCTCTGCTCCTCTCTGTGCAAACCCTCAAAGCCATGCACTTAAGACAAACCCCTCTTCTGCTGCTATGCTTCACCCTAATGGGATGCTTAAACCTCTCTCCAGGCATATGGGACCCCACCTGCAGGGCCATCGGTTCTCCTGGATTCCTGGACACGCATTCTAGAAACCCCTGGCCCTTGGAACCTGCCTCAGACCTATGAGGACCTGAGCACGTCTGTCACGGTGGCTGCCAGTGCACGTCTGGGAACTACGTGCACAGCCACAGGAGCTCACAGCCAGAAGGACTCAGAGGTGGCGGGCAGGGCAGCGCTGGAGTGTCCTGGGCACCTCCGCTCTGGGCCGGACCCGCCGCGGAACCCTTTGTGCAGGCACCTAGGACCCTCTGGACCTCCGTCCTCACCAGCAACGTGAGCAAGGCGCTCAGCCAATGCGGGCTGGGTGACAAATGACAGCCCTAGCACTGGCGTTTCTCTTTCAACTGCTTTTTCTACCCTTCAGTTCTCAGTTACTTTCGCTTCTGTCTTCAAAGAGAAAGATTTATCCAAATCAGGCCCACAGGGAAAAGAGGCAGAGCACTGAGGGCCTGCCCTCCACAGAGCAGGGGTTGGGGGGGAGGGGGTGGGGAGTGGAGCCCCGGTACCCAGCCCCGCCCACTCACCCTCGGCCCGCCTGTCCGTCCCGGGCATGACCACGCCCACAGCCGGCCCCTGGCGAGCCCCGCCGCGCCCCACCTTCTCCAGCAGCACGTTGCCGCGCTCCTTCAGCAGGCAGTTGATCAGCACGGTGGCGGCTCGGGAGCAGCTCTTGTCGGGGTCTCCCAGGCCCTCAAACAAGGTTAGCAAGAGGCTGATGAGCTGGTCTGGAGGGAGGCGCTTGGCAATGACCTAGGAGGCAGTTACGTCAAGAAGACTGAGAGGACAGGGTCAGCACGCCCTCCAGGCCTCACATCCCAGGGGCTCAAGCTTCCAGGAAGGGCTGAGGGCACTTCCGCCTCTCAAATCCCTTCTCCGGCCTTTCCCACCCTCTCACAGGCCCTGGAAGCTTCCTCAGCGCCCGCCAGTTCCAGGGTGGGATGCTCCACGCACAGGAGCCCCTGTCCCCAGACCGACGCCTGGCCAGGTCCAGGATGCAGCTTCCAGGGCCTCCACGCCCAGGCCCCTGGAAGGCAGTCCCTAGGCCGCTGCAGGGCCCAGGTCAGTGTGCCCTCTCGGAGGCTCCTCCTGACCAGTGGGGTGGCCTGGAAGTGGCCCTGATGGCGCAGCCTCTCTAGAACTCTCTAGAATACAGAGTCAAGGGCAGATGGTGACGTGTTCCACCCTGGACAGCCTGGCCACTGAGACTCCACAGGACCGTCAGCTCCCCTGGCACCCCCGTCCTCGCCTCCACGTCACAGAAGTTAAAGCAGATAAACTTTGCATAAAGAAGAAATACAAACATAAAAGTGGCTGAATATCCAAGAAGTCTGGTCCCAAACATGAAGCTCCCGCTCTGCCTGGACTCACCCAGGGCTGGGTCTTTGCTTCCCGAGGTCTGAGCCCCCCACCCCCCCCAGGGGCCCTGGCTGACCCCTTCCCTTCCTTCCCGACCTCGGAGGGCCAGCCTGGGGGCTCACGGGGTAGGCCAGGGGCAGCTTTCTCAAGCCCTTGGAGCCCGGAGCTGAGCTCCTGCCCACATCCTCCTCCCTGTGGGCCTCGAAGGGAGGAGCGGGAGGTGCTGCTGAGCTCTCTGCTGCAGAAACCCCGGCCCCGAGGCCCTCCTTCCCTCGCCGAGGCCCTGGCAGGTACCTGGGCTAAGCTGTGGCAGGTATGGAAGAGGATCGCGGGGTCAGGATGCACCAGGCCGTCTCTGAGGGTGAGCAGCTGCTCGGCCACAGCGTCCCGGTAATCGCGGGAGAAGCCTGGGGCGGCGGGAGGCAGCGCGGGCTGGGGAGAGGCCTTCCCTCTGCCCCTCACCACGCCCCCCGTGCCCCTGCCGCGCCAGGGGCTCACCCTCGTAGCACAGCTGGACGTAGAGCAGGGAGTAGACGCAGCTCACAGCCTCCTGGCGGGAGGCAGGCCAGAGGTCCGCACACCGTGGGGAGAAGAGGCCGACGAGGAGGCCCAGGTTGTGGAAGGGCACCAGGGCCTGGAGAGACAGACGCGGGGGTGCTGTGTGGACACTGGCGGGGCAGGGGCGCGGTGCAGATGGCCAGAGACGGGGGCTGGGGCTCGGGAGACTGCTGGGGCGGGCAGATGCCACCCGCATCCGCTGGACCGAGATACGGGCAAGGGTGGCACCAGGACGGAAGCCCCGTCCATCCCTTTTGGCAGCATGGCCCCCCGTCAAACTCCTCCTCCTGCAGGGCAACCCTCACCCCCCAAGTGTGGGCCCCTAAGAGGGGTGGAGGGCTGGGCAAGCAGGCGTGTGCAGGCAGGGGCAGGCAGGGTCTGCTGCCCCTGCAGACACACGGGAAGCCCCCGCCCCAGAAGGCAAACCTCCCCCCTCAGGTAAGGGGGCTGCTGCACGAGGCCCCTCTCCTCCTAACTGGGTCCTGGTCCCATGTTCCAGAGCTTTTCTGCTGTCCTCAAATACTGAGCCTTCCCAGCCCTGCTCTCAGCAAAAGGCCGTGCGTCCTACGCCCTGGACCTGGGGACATCAGCCATCCACCCTCCAACACACACCCCTCGGCCTCCCTGCCTCCACCACCCTGCTGTCAGCCCCCTACACGAGAGGCCTCCCCAGCAAAGCGCTCCCGCCCGCCCCTGCCCTGCACAGGCTCCTCAAGGACGTGGAGGGCTCCCGGGCTGCTGCTCCTCCCGGAAGTCACCAGAGGGGACTTCCGGGAGGAGGGGAGGCTGGAGCACTGGACAGAGGACCACCAGCTGCTGTTGTTCTTAGTGAGCGCAGAGATCTGCCTCATCACAAACAAAAATGAACTCTGGTTGGATGAGGGTTACATGAAAAACAGGCCACAGGAGAACCTGGGTGGGAAAAGCCGTCTATGTGAGCAAACAGACGGATGCTTCTGGAACATGACAAAAAATAAATACCGCCAACCAAATCCAGCATCGTGCTCAAGAGTGAGACCGGAAAGGCCTGGGGCTGCCGCTAGCTCTCGTCTTCCCGCTGACGGCAGCGCGAACTAACACGCGTCGACAGCGGGGGAGGAGGGCCCAGCTCTCAGCATGTGGAAACTATGACGACTGTATCTGAAGAGCGCAAAGAATTCATTAAAAATTCATCAGAAATAACAAAGAAGGACCTCCCTGGTGGCGCAGTGGTTAAGAATCCGCCTGCCAATGCAGGGGACACGGGTTCGATCCCTGGTCCGGGAAGATCCCACGTGCTGCGAAGCAACTAAGCCCGTGCGCCACAACCATTGAGCCTGTGCGCCACAACCACTGAGCCTGTGCTCTAGAGCCCATGAGCCATAACTACTGAAGCCCGAGTGCCAAAAGCCTGTGCTCCGCAACAAGAGAAGCCACTACAATGAGAAGCCCACGCACCACAACGAAGAGGAGCCCCCGCTCACCACAACTAGAGAAAGCCCGAGCGCAGCAACGAAGACCCAGCACAGCCAATAATAAATACATAAATAAATTTGTTTTAAAAATTTTTTAAAAAAGAAATAACGTAGGAATCTTATAAACTACCCAGTTCCTAAGTATCCAATAACTGGTAGGTTTCCTGCCCGCCAGCAATAAGCAAACTCTTACACACAAGGGCAGAAAAAGCTACACTGACAACAGCAACAGAACCTGCGACCCAGAACCTGCTTCCGAGGGGCCCAGAGGGGCCTGGATGGACAGGCCCATCATTAAAAGATGCTCCTGCTCCACACGGGAGCTCGTGGGGTCGGACCCCCATCAAAGTGGCCACACTGGGAGGGTTTGAGGACTGTGTCCAGTCCACCCTAAAAGTATCTGACTGATGCCCTTGAAAGGACAGCTGTGAAATTCTGAAAAAGTGCGAAGGAGCTGCGTACTCTCAGCAAACATCGCAGCGCGTGACCAGCACGTGGCCAAGGACCAGGCTCCGGCCCACCTGCTCCCGCCACCGCGCAGCGTGTGCCTTTCCCACACCACTCCACGGTTCAGGTCCCCTGCCCCTGCCTTCAACACCCTCCTTGTCTCCCCTCCCCCACCCAGCGTCCCTGTCGTCCCCTCCCTCCTGGCCCACGCTCGGGCTTCCGAGGACGAGGATGCCCGTCAGATAGGCGCTGAGTGGCCAGCCCAGAGGACGATTCCTGGCTCTCTAGGTCCTCCGTCCACGGCCCGGGAAGAGGACGGCGGCACTTGCTGGGATGCGGGACGAACCTGGGCAGCAGCTGGGCACAGGCCAGAGGGGCTGCGGGCACTCGGAGACGCAAGGGCCCCGCGCCGAGCGACCAGGAACGGGGGCGGGGCAGGGGAGTGGCCGTGAGGGTCACCACCTGGGTACTCACACGGACGTGCAGGTGCTCCAGGAAGTACTGCAGCAGGCAGGCGCTCAGGCCAAGCGCCCGCGCCCGCTCGTGGCCCCTCGGGGACGTGATCCACGGGCGCAGGTGCTGGGGAAGAGGGGGGCTTCATTCACACAGGCGCCCGGCCTATGGCCGCCCTTCCGGGCGTGGGGTCCAGGGCAGCAGGTCAGAGCAGGCCCCTGCACGGTGCACCCCACCCCGTCACTCTGTCCTGCTGGCCTAGCTCAGAGCCACGGCCACCCCAAGTGGACCCAGAGCAAGCCAGGCCTACGGAGGGACAAGGTGTTCCTAGAAGCAGGTCGGTCCTGCCCCAGCCCACAGCAGGGCCGCAAAGGGCAGGAAGCCGTGCCGCAGGCCACCGCTGCCCAGTCCGCCGTCGCGGCGGCCCCAGGTCAGGAGGTCACGTCTGGGGCACCTCGGGGTCTCCGCGTCCTGGCACCACGTGATGGAGGGGGACAGAAGGAGCTCAGGCCCACACCCATCTGCATACCTGCCCAGGCAGGAGGGGCGCCACCCGCCAGCTTACAGACCACCCCGCCCTGGACAGAGCAGCACACTGCCCCCACGGTGCGCCGCCCCGGGCAGCACACAGCCGCCACACACCTCCACCATGAGCTGCAGCCCCTGGGGGGTCATGTCCCTCTGCAGGAGGCTCATCAGCAAGTCCTTGAGGGCCTGCACGGTGTCCAGGTACAGCGACTGGAAGGAGAGAAGCGGCCAGTCCCGCTGGGACCCTGCCCGCTGCGGACAGGCACCCGCGTCGAGGGCCACGCTGATACCTCCTGGGGGCCGTCCTCGCCCTCGGGCGCGGGCAGCACGGCCATGACGCTGAGCAGGCAGCTGTGGATCAGGTCCGCCTGCACCTGCTCCTCCAGCGCCGGCTCCAGGGCGCTGGGCCTCGCGTTAAGGGCCCCGCACGTGCACAGAGGGGCCCCCCGTGCAGGTGCCCCACCCCGGAGGAAAGGATACACCAGGTGAGTGCAGGCGAGCATGGCCTGCTTCCGAATGGGCGTCCTCAGGGAGTCCGGGGGCTCTGCCTTGATGAACTCCTGGGGGAGCAGCCGCGGAGAGCCCTTGGCCACAGCACCAGCCTGCCGCCCGCTCCGCCGCCCGGTTGACCCACACGGGGCGCGGCCCCTCCCCGGGCGCCACCGGCGCTCACCACCATCTGTGCCACCAGCTCCGGCTTCCTTGAGAGGTGGAAAGCGCCGCCCTGCGTGCTGCTGCAGACGGCCTGGCTGGCCAAACACACGCTCTGCACGAGGCTCAGCCTCAGGGCGGGGTCCTGCGGGGACAGCGGGCTGCAGGGGCCACCGAGGCCCGCGGCGGCAGCCACTCCCCCTTGCCCACGGGGCCGCGCCAGGACGGGGGCTACCCAGACCACGGGCCCACTCCTCCCTCCAAGGCCAGAAACACCCCCCTCCACTCTGGGGGCTCTCGGCCAGTCCTCCACGCAGGCTGCAGGGCCTCTGCGAAGGAACCCGAGGCCCTCGGCTGTCTGCCCGGCCTGGGCCTGGGGTCCCCGGGTCACGGCCCCGGGCACACGACTGCTGGCAGATGACAGCTCCGTCCGCCTGCCTCCCCACCCAGCCAGGTGTGGCTGGAGGTGCCCCCCACTGTAATGGGCTCGGTCAAAGAGACCACTCTCAGAAGAGCCCCCCAGCCCAGCCAGCTGCAGGAGACCCGGGGGGGTGCTGCTCTGTAAGGGGAGAGCCCAGCCACTCCAGAGGGGCTTCCAGGTTAGTGCCAGAGAGTCCAGGAGGGAAACGTGTTAGTGAGGCCAGAGGCCGTGGTCACTGGCTGCACAACTCGCCCCTCCCCGGCGCTGGCCATGAGGGCAGCCCACGAGCGTCCAGGAGCAGAGCCAGGGAGGGGCTGCGGCCGAGGCCCCGTGTGCCCGGGCCTGCGAGCCGTCACCTCCCCCTCCTTCCCACCTCCTTCCCATTCGGGACATCCCTCCAGGCCCATCCGGGGCCTGGGCCAGAGCAGGAGCTCCTGGGCCCCTGTTCTGCTCCGAGGCGGTGGGGACAGGCCCTGGAGGGATGTCCCAGATGCTCTGCCCTTGGCCTGGGACCAGAAAGCCCCAGTGAGCAGCCCCCGCAGCTCACGGCCCAGCCCAGAAGAGAGAGAAATGCAGAGCCCCTCCACCCCTGCACACTGTACCTTGGTCTCTACCTTTATCCCCAGAACCTGAGCAACAGAAGTGAGATGAGTTACCACGTGAGGCTCCAGTGGCAGCAGCCCTCCCTCCGTGCCTCCCTGAGACCCTGGCTGGGCGCCCACCTTGGTGCTGAAGCACTGGGACATGTTCCGGAAGACATCGGACTCCACCCTGGCCAGTAGCTGCTCCCGGGGGGCCTGCGCCGCCACGTGCCCGAAACACAGCAGCAGCGTGCTCCTCACCTTCTCCACCTCGTTCTCACTGCGATCCTGAGAGGCCAGGGGAAGCGGCAGGGCTCCGTGACACAGCCCCAGCCACCAGCAGCAGCCGCACCCCCCGAGCCCACGTGCGCGGGAAGAAGGGCAGAGCCGCCGGGCCCAGAGGGGCCCAGTGTGGGGAGCGGCAGCACAGGTCACGCTGGGCAGGCTCGGGCCCGCTGGGGGCCAAGGGCAGAGGGAAAGGACGCAGGAGCAGGACCCGTGTGGGGGGTGGGCAACCGGGAGGAAGAGCTGGGGGGCTGAGAGCAACGGAAGGGCCAGAGATGGGGTCCCCGTCTTCACTTGGGTGGCTGCCCAGAAGCCCCCCTGCGTCCTTGGGGCCTGTTCACACTACACAGCCCTGAGGTTCTGTCACTGGCTGCCCCAGGCACAGGGAGACCGAAAACCTAGGCACAGGGGCTGGGTGGAGGCCTGCGGCGGGGGGGTCCACCCGGGAATCGGGCTGCAGCGCCTGCACAGCCTCCACCGGCCACCAGGGGGCAGAGGAGGCACAGCCCCGGGGGGGGGGGGGGCGCCCCACCCCCACGCCCGGAGCCCCTCCCACCGCCCCGGTCGCCAGCCCCGCCCATGGCTGGATGCCAGCTCCCCGCCCCACCCCCAGCCTGCGAGGCACCGAGCCCAGGAAGCTCCAGGACCCAGCCCTCACCGCCCCGCGGGGCAGCACAGCTAAGACGGCAGCACCAGGCAGCACCGCCCTGGACCTGCCCTCAGCGGCCAGCCTGACCTCTGCACCTTAAAAATGCTGAAAATGCCAGCGGACTTTCTGAAGGCGTCCGACTTTACGAAGTCCTCCAGCTGGGCCAGGGTGCTGTCCAGGTGGGAGACAGCGCAGATCCCAAAGCAGCAGGCGAGGCCCTGGGGAGGCACACAGGTGACGCACACCTGGGCAAGATCGGGGGGGGGGGACGCGCACACACGCACACACCCTCCCCACACACACGTGTGCACACGCTGGCCACACGGCTCAGAGGACAGAGGGTGACCAGGCAGCCGGCCTGCAAAGGGGCGGCCACCTCACGCTCGCGCTCCTCCTGGTGTCTGGCCGTTTCCAGCAGCTCCTGCAGATGCTTCCTCACCACCTCCTTACTGGAAGCAGCACCCAGCGTGGTTCCTATGCATTTGTACAGGAAGTTCTGCAACAAAGCCAGAGCACAGGGATGCCCAGCACTACCAGGGCCCTGCCCCAGCGGTGCGCGCCCTGCCTGCGCGCGTGGGAGCCGCGAGCTCCGGGCAGTGTCTGAGGAGCAGGAGGTGGGTGCGGAGCCCCTGCCTCTACCAGCCGGCAGCCACCACCAGGAGGCTCACGGGAGCAAGTGACCCAGAATCAAGGAACAGGAACTGAGGCCCACGCCCACAAAACCCCCCCACCCCACCCCCTGCAGGCTATGCTCCCACGCCTCCTCCTGGGGGTCCCCCTCCCCCCGCACCTCCTCCAGGGGCGTCCCCCTCCCCCACCAGCACCTTCTCCAGGGGCGTCCCGTTGTAGTCGGGGAGCTGCTTGCACATCTCTAGGCTCAGCTGGCAAGTCCACGTGTCATCAGACACAACAGCCAGGGTGTCCCGAAGGAACTGTGGGCAGGAGCTCCGCCAATGAGGGGCCGCAGGAAGCTCGGCCTTTCACTGGGCTGGCTGGGGAGGGCCCAAGGCCAGGGGCATCACAGGCAGTGACCTCACGGTCCTGTGCCGTGGCCCTGAATGGTTGTAGAGAACTTTCCAGCCCAGACAGAACAAATTCTGGGTGGTCACGCTTGCACCACACAGCGGCACAGACAGCTCCGAGCCCAGCAGGAGTAGGAGAGAAGACTCCAGCACCCAGAGCAGCGCAAACCCCTGTCACTGGACTCCATCACAGCAGGGTGACCATCCACGAGGTCAGCAGGCAGTCCTCACCCCCGAGACACCCACCGGTCCCTCTGCCCTTCCCCCAGCCACACCCTAGCATCTGCTGCCCCAGCTCTCCCGGCCCAGGCCAGAAAAGGCCCTGGCCCGAGGCAGGCTGCGCCCCACGTCCTCTCCCTTCTCTCACCATCAGCAGCTTCTCCTCCCAGTCCTTCTGTGACAGGGTCTCCTCAGTGTATTCTGAAATGACCGGTCATCCACTCAGCCTGGCAGGCAGACCCATCCCCCCAGGCAGGAGTGGCATGCTCAGAGCGCCCTCCCCAGCCAGGCCCGGGCCCCACCCAGCACCCCGCTAGGCCCCGCCCACACCGCCCACCAGACCCGGACCCCGCCCACACCTGCTAGGCCCCGCCCAGCACCTCCCACCAGATTCAGGCCCCACCCACACCCACTAGGCCCTGCCCAAGCACCCCACTGCCCGCCCCCTGGCAGGCCCAGGCCTTGCCCCATCAACTCTAGCACAGAGGAGGAAAGGGCTGTGCCCACATCCACTATGCTCCCAGGTGACTCGCGGCAGGGAGCATCTTCCCGGCCCCACTGTCCAGGCCCCTTCCTGAACCACAGCAGAGTCCATTTCTCCCAACTTTGGAAACCCTGGTCCCCAGTGGCCAGCCTTGACGCCGACTGGCAAAGCAACGGGATCAGAGGAGGAGCAGCGCCGCCCGCCCCGGGCCTCACCGTCCAGGTGCTCCAGCAGCAGGGGCACGGTGGACGCCCACCGCGGGCCCAGCCGAGGGTGGACGTCCCGGTGCAGGACGCTCAGCAGACGCAGCGAGGCCGCCCCGCGACCGTCCCCCAGGTAGGGGCGGGAAGACACGGCCTGGAGGAGGCAGAAGTGGGTTCTCCACCGGCGCCCAGGGCCACAGCGCCCAACGTGAGACCAAGCACGGCCACCCAGGTGGGGACAAGGAGCCCCCAGAGACGCAGCTCCCCCAAATGCCGCCCGGAGCGCCTGACGGTCCCCACTGCGAGACAGGGCTCTTCCCGCGCGGTGACAGCATGAGGACGGGGACACGGGCTGGAGGGGAGCGCCCACTCCTCCCCAACAAGCCCCGGCACGTGCGGCTGCCCAGCCCCCTGCCTGGGGAGGTGATGCGCTGCTTACCAGGAGCCTGGCGGTGATGGCGTAGGGAGACGGAAGGGCCGCTGCGGGGGAGACAGACGCAACCCTCAGCGCCGCCCGCGCCCTGGGGTCTGGGCAGGCGGGGGGCTGGGTCAGGGTTGGGGCGCACCGTTGCTGCTGTACTGGATGAGGGGGGCGTGAGCCCCCGCCTCCTGCCTCTTCTGGGCCAGGTGCACGAGGCTCCTGCAGAGCGGGGTCAGCGCCCCGGTGAAGCGCACGGGCACGAGGAACTCGAGCAGGTATGGCCAGAGCACCTGGGGGCAGCAGCGCGGGAGTCTGCAGGCGTCCGGCGGCAGACCCGTGGGCGAGGGGTCAGGAGGGGCGCGGCGGGTCACGCGGGGCGGGCGGCACTCACGTCGCCCATCCTGTCCACAGTGGTGCTGACCAGGTAGAGCGTGCTGATGCTGACGGCCCGCACGCCGTCAGCCGCCAGGGCCTCGCTGTCGGCAGCCGGCCTCTGAGGCTGCGGGGAGAGGGCGGGGGCGTGTGCTCTCTGCTCTCCAGGTTACACAGTCGTGGGCTCTGGCCCTGAGAACACGACCTGAACAGAAGCAGGACAGACCCTGCCTGGCCCCCACGGAGGGGGCACCCACGTCCTGGGCGGGACACTCACTCTGCACGGAGATCTCCCCAGGGAGCCGGCTCACCAGGCTTAGCTCCAGCCTCCAGAAAAGAGGGAACCTGGAGCGTTTCCGTCCTGATGGGCAGTGCTGAGGTCCACAGAAATGGGAGGCCCTTTGCGGACGTGATACCCACCTGAGAAAATGCCATTTCCTACCAAGAACACAGACAAGCTCTGCAATCTGACAGACCGGTGGTTTCTCTCTGACCTGAGGAGACAGTGCTCCGGGGCCCAGCTCCCTGAACCTTCCACACAGAAAAGGCCTCTGTCCTCTAAACGCTCAAGTCTTCAATCTATGCTTGGAAATACCAAAAAGCAAACACTGACAACCAAGAGAAACTGGGAGAACTGCAATGACCGTAGAGGACCTTTAATACCTCTCACTGAGAAATCAAAGATGGGGTAGGAAAAAAGAGAGCTATATAGGGCCTTAAGAGCAATTTTTAAAGCATGCTCTAAAAATATAGATAAAACTTCATCCAAATACACACAAACAACTTTGAAAGCCTGACCATCCATTAGGCCAAAAAGATCTCAACAAACTCTTAGAAGCAAAAATAAACCTGGGGACTTCCTAGGTGGTGCAGTGGTTAAGAATCCGCCTGCCAATGCAGGGGACACGGGTTTGAGCCCTGCTCTGGGAAGATCCCACATGCCGCGGGGCAACTGAGCCCGTGCGCCACAACTACTCAGCTCACACACCTCAAGCAGAGAGCCTGCATGCCACAAAACTACAGAGCCCTTGCACCCTGTAGCCTGCACACCACAGTTAGAGAGAGAAAACCCGCACAACACAACCAGAGAGAAGCCCGCGCACCGCAACGAAGCGCCTGCGTGCCGTAACTAGGACCCGACACAGCCAAAAATAAATAAAATAATCAAATAAATCTTTAAAAAAAGAAAAACACGTGAAAGATTATCACAGGTAAGTACAGAATTTGATTCAAGAAATTAATAGTGAAATGGTTGCTGTTAAGAAAGAAATGACTGACTTGGAATAACAGATCGAAGACTTCAAGGAAAGGAAAAGAAAGATACGAAAGGCAGAGGTGCTGGAATGAAAGAGAAAGAGACGTTTAAAGACACAAAGCAGACAGATTCCCCCAGAAATAAAAGAGAAAAAGGGTTCATCTGAAAAGGGCCCACAGAGCCAGAGGTAAGGACGGGCCAGGTGAGCCCGGAACATCTTCTTGTGCCAGAAAAGGAGGAAAGGATCACAAAACGGTGGAGATGCGCCCCGCCCCCCGGGGCTCCCACCAGTCAAGACTCAGGACAACGTGACCACCAAGACCAGTGACAGAAATACACAGAACAGCCACCCACACGTCCACACCGAGATGCTGTATGTGAACATAAAGATCGTGTGCTACTACAGAAAGCCAAAAACATGAGTACAGAAAATTGATGGAGCCGGAGAAGCAGTAACTGACACGAACGCTGGCAGGTAAAGCGCGAACCAGCAAGTCATCACACTTCACCCGTCGCAACACGTGTCAGAATCGCCTTCCTTCCTAGGGCTGCGTGACATTCTACCGTATGCACAGACCAGGCCTCGTTCAGCCAGGCCTCCCCTGATGGACGCTCGGGCCGCTTCCACCTCCTGGCTGCTGCCGACGTGGGTGTGCCGTGTGCCTCTTCAAGATCTCGCTTTCATTTCTTTTGGGTAAATACCCAGACGTGGAACTGCTGAATCCTATCGTAATTCGATTTTCAATGTTTTGAAGACCCACCATACTCTTTTCCATAGTACCTGAAACATTTTACATTGGGGAACTTGTCTTTTGAAACATTCCTAAGTGAGAAGATTGTTTTGGTTGCCTGAGGCACTGAACACCTGCCTTCCTTCTGGGAGTCTGGTGTTCTGGTGGTCCTGGCTGGCAGAAGATGCCTACCTCCAATAAAAGCCTTGGGCTCAGGGTGTCAGACAGGCTTCCCTGGGCTGCACTTCACTGATGCCAGTGGGAGTGCGTTGCGTGTGGCCCCTCCTGGGAGCGCACAGGAGACCTGCACGTGGATGGCAGCTGCGAGCGTGATGACCTCCGAGCCCTGCAAGTCCTTTAACGCATCACCAAGCGTGTAGGTGGTCTTAGGACCCTTGACCTAGAGACACACCACCAAAGCTTGCTCAAGAAAATACAACCTAAATAGTTCTTTGTCTATGAAAGAATTCATGATTAAAGGCCTTCCAACAAAGAAACCTCCAGGCCTGTGTAGTTCCACTGAGGAATTCTACCAAAGATTTAAAGAAAAAATGATATCAGATTTTCACAAACTCTTCCCAAAGTTAGAAGATGAGGGAACATGTCCAAACTCATTTAATGAGGGGTCACCGGTGAGAGACGTTAAGGGAGGTACCGGCCAATAACCGCCCCGAAGAGATGCAAAATCTCTCAACAAAACATCAGCAAAAAAAGTCCAGCAATATATTAAAGAGACTGTAAATCATGACCAAGTGTGGTTTATCTCGGCGCTGCAGAGCTCACTCAATATCTAAACAGCAGTCATTGGTGTCAATTTCAAATTCAAAAGAACTGAAAGCAGAGTCTTTCACAGTAAAAGCCTCCACGTGCTCCCCTTACGGTGGAGACAAAGGGAGGGTGTCTGCTCTCATCTCGCATTCAGTGCTGTCCTGGAGACGCTAACCACGGCAACAAGGCCAGAAAAAGAAATAAAAGGCACTAGACTGGAAAGGGAGACTGAACTGTCTACTACGAAACATGATGGTCCCTGTAGAAGATCCCGAAGAATCTATAAAAAGCGAGGCCATAGGATACAAGGTTAATATGTAAAAATCAACTGTATTTCTACACACTAGCAATGAACAACTGATGACTGAAAATAACAAAACTATACTATTCAAGCAAATAAATTCAACAGCCATTTGAGGAAAAAACAAAAAACAAAAAACTCCACTATTACAATAGCACTAAAAACATAAAGTAGTTACAAATGTAACAAAATATGTGCAAAATCTATATGCTTAAAATTACAAAGCATGGCTGCAAGAAATCAAAGATGACCTAAAAAAACGTAGAGATGTACCATTTTCATAGACGGGGACTCAACATCAATTCAGCAAAAGATATCAACGCTTCCCAAATAGTCTACAGATTCAACCCAATCCCAGTCAAAATTCTAACAGGTTTGTTTTTCTAGAAATCAACAAGATGATTGTAAAATCTGTATGGATACGTGAAGGAATTATAATAGCCAAACACAATTAGAAAAGACTAAAGTTAGAAGACTCACGCTACCTGGCTCCAGAACGTACTATAAAGCTACAAGCAAGACAGTGTGGTCCTGACGAAGGGACAGACGCAGATCAGCGGACAAAACAGAGTCCACAAGGTCACTTGATTTTCAACAGAGATGCAAAGGCAACTCATCCACACAGAAAGAAGCAGCTTCTCAGCAGATGGTGCTGGGACAACTGTACATCAATGTGCAATACAGGGACCTTAACCCACAACTCACATTAAATAAGGTTAACTCAAAATGGATCACAAACCTATATGTAAAACCTCAAGGGTAAAAGTTCTAGAAGAAAACATAGGAGAACATCTTTGTGACCTTGGGTTAAGAGAGGATTTACTAGCTAGGACACCAAAAACAAGGGCTATAACTAAAAACCTGATAAAGTGGACTTCTAAAATATTAAACCTTCTGCTTTTTGAAAGACATTGTTAAGAAAATAAAAAGGTAGGTATGACACAACAGACTTGTCAGAAAATATTTAAAAACCATAAATCTGATCAAGGACTTGAATCCAAAATATACACAGAACACTCTGCGCTCAATAATAAGGAAGCAAACAACCCAGTTCAGAAGTAAGCAAAAGCCAGGGACAGATCCTTAGAGAAGACACATGGGTGGAAAACACTGGCCCCCCGTCCACTGCTGCTGGGGCCGTGAGACGGCACAGCTGCTTCAGAAGACCGTCCGCAAGCTTTTATGAGACTGAGTGCTCACTTGCTGTCCGTGCCAGCACCTCGCAGCGGGGTGCCCACCCAGGCGTGCAACCGCGCGCTCCCGCAGAAACCGGCACCCACACGGCCAGCGGGGCTTCGCTCCTAGCTGCCACGCTGGAAACAACTGGGGTCTCCCTCCTCTAGACAGCGGGCACCAGACCGGCAGGTCCACACTACGTGTGCTACTCAGAGTGAGACAGCGCCCCTGACAGAGGTGGGGACACCGGGCCAGGAGAGGCAGGGCTGAGGCGGCACCCTTACCTCGGCCTCCGCGGGCAGCGCGCACTGCTGTACGATGTACTCGACCATGGCCTCGCCTCCAGGCTGCTCCAGGTAGCCGTGGTGGGCCATGGCGCTGATCACCTGCACCACGGCCCGCTTCACCTGCCCGGGCCAAGGGAGAGCGGGAGGGGCCTCAGGGGAGTGCTGGACGGCACCCGCTGGGTGACGGGCATCTCAGCCTCCCCTCTGCCTGCGCCCGCACCCCCCGCCCAGGCCGTCTCTGCGAAGGCCAGCCTGTGGCCACGCTCACACCCCCAGGGGAGGCCTCGCTTCCCCCTCTTCCCCCACCTCCCGCTCCACCCAGGCCCCAGAGGCGCCGGCCGCTGGCCCGGTGCTCCCCACTGCCTCCAGGTCACCGCCTGCCCCGGCACTGCCCCCGCTCCATCTCAGCCCTCAGGGCCAGGCCCGTCCACCTGCGCCCGGCACCCGGACACCCCTGGGGGTCCTGAGCCTGCTGCCCGGCCCCGCCTGACAGCTGCACCTGGTGGCTCCGGGGAATGGCCGGGCCGTCACGGCCGGACACAGCACCCTCCTCCCCGGGGCCCCCCCCCCAACCCCACTCTCACGCTCCGTCCAGACAGCGGCCCAACGCCCCGCCCCTCCCCCAGTCGCACACTGCTGCCCTGGGCCCCCAACTACACGTGTGTCCTGAGTAATCGTGGGGCTGACGGGTCTGGAGGGAGCAAGCAGCGTGGCAGCGCGAGGGCTGCTCAGGCTGCTCAGGCTGCGTGCGTCTGGCCATGGACACTGTGGGGGCACCCAGGGGCCCTGAAACAGATGCAGGTGGTTTGGGGGCCATTCCAGCAGCTTCTGAGACTCTCACGGAATGTCCCAAAGAACCGGGTGCGAGGATGGGCACAAAGGCTGGGGCAGCCCCGGAAGGAGGGCGGGCCTGTTGTCGCCGAGCCCCATGAAGGAGGACCAGCCCCGCCCTCGGCTCTGGGCACCACCACCACGCCCTCGGAGGTCCTGCCTGAGTCCAGCATCCTTGCTTCCCTGGGGCTTTGGCCACAGAAAATCATCTAACTGTGTGACGGCTGGGGATGGGGGCATCAGGCCAGGTGGTGTCAGCTCGCCCTCCCGAGGGGCTGGAGGCTGAGGTCTGCATCCCGGACGCAAGGCTGGGGGCCTCCCTGGGGGGGCAGCCCTCCGTGCGTGCCGGCCAGCACCGCCGGGGAGCCCACACTGCCCACGGCCTCGCAGGGAGAGGACACGGGGGCTCCGAGTTCAGAGCCTCCTGGGCCTGCCGCGCGGGCCTCCCCCATGGCCGATGTAAGTCTGTGTCTTTTTGGTGTCATAAATCAGAACGTGGGTATGACAGCTCTTGTGAGTTTGGGGGTTCTTCCAGAGAATGACCGAGCCCCAGGGTGGTCTTGGGGACCGCTTCCTAACTTCATACCTGGTTAACTACATCAGGAGGAAGCTGGGAGTCCCAGACACACAGTTCAGCAGACGCCTGGGCCCGCAGGCTCCCCGCAGCTGCTCACGGCGGAGCTAGGGCTGCCTGCTGACTCACCTTGCTGTTGGTGTCCAGAAGAGGAAGCTTCATGGAGGAGAGAATAAAGGGTTTCTTGACTTCCATCTGAGCAGCTGCAAGAAACGGACAGAGGGCTCAGTCTGGCCACTAAGACGGAGGCCGGCCGGCCGGTCCACCACCACGAGGTCCAGGGCCACACTGCTGCGTGGTCTGGACTCAATGTGGCCCTCCACATGGGGGGAGGAGGAGGAGGAGACCACATACGCACAAGCCCACCCATTCCTCTCCGTCGGGGAAGGGGATGACTCTTCTCAGCAAATAACATTATTTTACCCAATTAAAAGGCTAGGACATACTCCATTAAAAAAAAAAGGCTAGGAGGGCAGGAGTTTCGGGTAGCAGAGAAAGAGTGGTCTTAGCCAGGCATCCCTGGTCAAGTGCGGGGGTGCCTCCAAGGGCAGCAGAACCACAGGGCGCTTGTTAGGCATCACCAGCCCCGCGTGCCCTCCCCCGCTGCAGCCCGCAGGCCTGGGTGGGCTCAGGCGTGCACGTTCCACACGTTCCCACAGGAGCGGGTGCTGCTGGTCTGCGGACCCCACCTTGAGAACCAGCAAGGTAACCCTTCCTTTCCTGATATTTATTTTTTAATCAATTAATTTTTTTTGGCTGTGCTGCGTGGCATGTGGGACCTTAGTTCCCTGACCAGGGATTGAACCTGGGCCCCTCGGCAGTGAGAGCGCAGAGCCTTAACCACTGGACCACCAGGGAGTTCCTATCCTGATATTTGGGGGTAAACAGTGACTATCAAGAAGTGGTCATGAGATTAATGAAAATAAAAACAAAGACAGACCTCCCTGGTGGTCCAATGGTTAGGGCTCCTCGCTCTTGCTGCCGAGGACCCGGATTCAATCCCAGGCCAGGGAACTAAGATCCTGCAAGCAGCATGGTGCGGCCAAAAAAAATTTAAAAAGTAAACACAAAGACTGGGAGCACAGTGATGGCGCTGCCACGCCAAGGACAGCGTCAGGGGAAGGGTGCATCACGGCCCCACCTCACACAGGGAACCTGAGGCCTCGCAGCCACCTGCGGCCATCAGGCCCAGAGCACCCCCCGCTCCGGTCCTGTGGGCCCTGCTCCCCCCAGGATCCCTGCACCCCCTGCGCCCCCCGCCCCAGCGGTCCCCTGAGCAAGAACAGAGACACAGATGGAAGGAAAAGAGAGACAGTGCAAGCTCTGTGGTCTGCAGCGGAGCTGGAAGAGCCAGCGTGGACCCATAGGTGTTTTATCTACAGAAAAGGCCCAGAAATACAAGCAAGACAGCTTGTGATCTTGAAAGACAATTTCTCACTAAAGGAAACTAGGGCTTTTGGAGAAATGGCCAATTCCAGGTCTGGGGCAGGAAACACACAGGGTGAGCCGGGATCGTCAGCTGTGGAAGAGCAATGCGGTCACAGCGAAGGGCTCAGAGCCCGAAGAGGCTCCCGCTCTCCAAAGATGATGTCCTTCGAGCTTCAACAATGGTCGTAACTACGGATAACTAAGGACCTACCGCAGAGCACAGGGAACTCTACTCAGCGCTCTGTGGTGACCAATATGGGACTATAACCTAAAAAAGAGTGGATGTGTGTGCATGCATAACTGATTCCCTTTGCTGCACAGCAGAATCTAACACAACATTGTAAACCAACTACACGCCAATCAAATTTATTACAAAGTAATAATGGTAATAACGGCAAGGAATTAAAATCCCTTAAATCTATTTAAACTCAGGAGCCTTGCTATCTTTTAAGAGAAATGGTCACCTTTAGAGGATGACAGGGGACCAGTCTGTTATCTTGGAAACTGACAAATAAATCAAAGGAGTCAGCGGCTGAGCCCGCGGTTCCCACACCAGCCCCACCTCTGCGAGCCCGAATGTGGACAGGAGCATCTCTTTCTCAAGGCCTCCCAACAAACCGGTGAAAAGGACCCCGTCTTGCCACAGCCTTGCCAGAGGGACTCACTGGAGTTTGAGCCTGACTCTGAGTCCCAGTTCTTGCCAATTTGCAAGAAATCCAGATGGAAGAGAAAACCTCAACCTGCACCTTGAGAACACAGTCCGCCAAGCTAACCGTGCAAAACGCCACAGGCCCAATGGCCTGGGCTCTTCCACAGATAAATTACAAGGGAAAGAAAAGATCACAGGAGACCTGCAGTTTAAAAGGGACTTACATGTGGGGAGTGTTATCTAATGGGGACAGAGTTTCAGTTCTGCATGATAAAAAGGGCTCTGCAGACGGCTGCACAACAACAGGAACGCGCTTGACGCTACAGAATGCACACCTACGATGAGGGGCACGGCGGGGTTTACCACAGATGTTAACAAGGTAAACCACCAAGGGCCAAGCCTCCAAAAGAGAGAGAGATTTAAATACATAATTTAACATTGTTAATTTTTTTATTGAAGCAGAGTTGATGTACGATGCTGCTGGTGTGCAGCAGTGATTCAGTTGCACATACACGTATCTCTTCTCTTTCAGATTGTTTTCCATTACGGGTCACCCCACGGCATTGAAGACCGTTCCCCGTGCTACCCAGCAGAACCTTGCTGTTTGCTGCATCTGTCAGTCCCAAACTCCTAATTTATCCCTCCCCCCTTTCCCCTTTGGGAACACGTTTATTTTCTGGGTATGTTTCTGTTTTGTAAATAAGTTCCTCTGTGTCCTATTTTAGATTCCATATATGTGACATAATATTTGTCTCTGTCTGACTGACTTCACGTAGTGTGACAGTCCCTAGGCCCATCCGTGTTGCTGCAGATGGCACTGTTCCATCCTCTCTATGGCTGAGCGCTCTTCTATTTGATACATGCACTGCATCTTCTCTCCCGGCCCCGCCGCGGCGCTTGCAGGACCTTAGTTCCCCGAGCAGGGATCCACCCCGGGCCCACGGCAGCGAGAGCGCCGAGCGCTGACCACACATATATACCAACGCTTAACATGCGTGTAAATGACCAGAGAAAGAACTTAGAGGAAAACATGAAAGACCGGTGGATACGAAGTGACTTTGGAACATCATCGCGATGGAAGAGTTAACAGAGGAAAGGCCGGCGCGGCCAACCGCAAAACCGTTGACTGTGCCTGACTGTAAAGGCAGGTGAGAGAGGAAGCGGAGGCCTGGCTGCGCCCACACCCGCCCCGCCGGCACCGGCACCGGCACCGGCCACCGGTCACCACGGCTCAGGTGAGAGGGCGCGGGCCCTTGCTGCCCGCCCCGCCGCCCGCCAAGCGCCGCCTCCACTCCCCGAGTCCACGGGCGGGCGCCGTCGCAGGCCCCGTGTGGCCGCGGTCGCAGATTCTTCTCTGCTTGTTTGTATAGCCCGCTGCCGTGTGAAAACCACCCTCCGCTCGCAGGCTGTACAGAAGCAGGCTGCAGGCCTCACGTGGCCCACGGCCACGGCCACTGCTTAGAGACCAAGACTCATCGGACAAAACAGACTCAGGTGCGACAACTGTTCAAGCTTACTGCTGATTAAAATTAGCCTTAAAAGCAAGAAACCTGAATGCTTCCATCCACGCGTGAGGAAATCATCAGACACATGGAAACTGAGAGACTTTCCACGGAACCCACCTCAACCCTTCCCAAAGGGCTAAGAGACAACTAAGCAGCACTTGCCCGCGACCAGACCCCACACTGAGCGGCAGCCGCAACAGACCGTGTGACAGGCTGGCGTGACTCTGAGCCACTGGCCCAGCGGGCGTGTGGTGGCTGCCGGGCCCAGGGGCAGGGCGCCGTGTCCCGCTGGCTGCAGCCAGCTGTCGAGGGCACACGTCAGTGCTGGACACCCGCCACGAGGCAGATGGGCACCTCTTCTGCAACTTTTCAAAACATTTGGAATTTTGCAACATAGAACGTTGGGGAAAATATTTAAAGAATTCAGAACAAGATGTTCCTTTGCACCGAAAAGATGCACAAAGTCTACCTTTCCCACCTCTG
Source organism: Hippopotamus amphibius kiboko (assembly GCF_030028045.1). Lineage (NCBI taxonomy): Eukaryota > Metazoa > Chordata > Mammalia > Artiodactyla > Hippopotamidae > Hippopotamus > Hippopotamus amphibius. The sequence continues at coordinate 174,172,066 of NC_080190.1, read as the reverse complement.
CTCCACAAAGCGCTCACCAGCCGAGTTGATGAGGTGTCTCACGACATGCAGGGTGCCCACGCGGGTCCTCTCGTTGCTGGTGTCCAGCTTGGGCAGCAGGAAGGCCAGCAGGCGGTCGGGCGAGCAGCAGGCTGTGAGGCAAGCACTCATCAAACACTGTCACGCGCTGTCCTCTGCTCCCTGCTGCCAGCCTGCGGCTCCAAGGCCCAGCAGCCGGGGAGGACGGACAGACAGACGCTCAGTGCTGCGGCCCAGCCAGGCCTTGGCCGTAAGCTCCCCAGAGATGCAGACAGGCAGGCACCGCCCTAGACGAGGGCCCCCACCCCCAGGGCAATCGGGCGGGGCCGTACCCAGCACGGTGAAGCAGCGCAGCACCTCCTTCTGGCTGTTCATCACCAGGGGGCTGGAGGACTCCACAGGCACGCAGATCTGCTCCGGGAACAGAGGACACCGTCACGGGGGCCCGGCGAGGCCCAGGGAGGGACAGGTCTCCAGAAGACGCTGGGCCCAGGCTTTCCCCGCAACCACGAGGCAGGTGCAGGTCCCTTGGGCGCTCTTGCACCTGGGTGCAGAAGCCCCTCGCCTGCAGCTGCAGGCGGCCTGGGGACCTCAGCCCAAACCTTGCAGCTGGCCTCTCAAGGGGAAAGGGTCCTGCCTCCTTCTACACCCAGCCTTCCCACCAGCAGCCAGGAGAACAAATTCCCAGGACACACTTCTTGATGAGAAAGGAGACAGTCTGCCACTTTCTTGGGCAAGACATCCCAGCCATAGGCTAGAAACCATTGACTTCTAGAATACAGAAAGCACTGGAAACCAAAACACCTAGAGTCCACTCATCCAAAACTGTAACAGAAAAAGAAGCTGCACTGGTAAGAGTAAACACAGAGGCTGCGGGCAGATGTGTCTCTGGGCTCCGCTGCACCTCGGTGGGTGACACTCACCAGGGGCTGAGCGCTGGGTGGCACCCTAGTCCCCACTCACCCCCTCAAGGCCACAACAAAGGACACTCACAGGGCAAAGGGCTCTAAGGTGACAGCGCTGCAGCAGAGCCCATCTTACGAAGCAGGAGAAGTGACCAGCGGTGCAGGGCCAGGCGAGTGCTCCTTGTCATTTACACCGCAAAGACCTAAGCTGGCCATAAAAGGCACCGTGGCTTCCTGCCTGCTCCCACGATCACTCAGCCGCCAACCCTGAGGAGGCTCAAGTAGCCCACACTGCGCCTCCCATCGGGCCAGTGAGGGAGCCAGCTTGGAAGCAGACGCGCCACCCCTGGGGAGCCTTCGGAAGATGCGCAACGGTGACCACGCGAGAGCCTGAGCTGCTCAGGACTCCACAGGGACTTCAGAGAGTAAACCGCTTCTGTTTTCAGGTGCTAAGTTTTGGAGTGTTCGGTTAACGGGCAATAGATAACTAGAGCAAATGAGCAGTCATCTGGAAAAAAGAGAAAACTAGATTCTCACTCTTTCCCTAAATAAACTCCAGATGGATTAAACAGTAAAGGTATACAGGAAAATGAGAAAACCTAAAACTTAATTGCTGGGGCTTCCCTGGTGGCGCAGTAGTTAAGAATCCACCTACCAATGCAGAGGACACGGGTTCGATCCCTGCTGCAGGAAGATACCACATGCTGCGGAGCAACTAAGCCCGTGTACCACAACTACTGAGCCTGTGTGCTGCAACTGCTGAAGCCCACGTGCCTAGAGCCCGTGCTCCACAACAAGAGAAGCCACCACAATGAGGAGCCCGTGCACCACAACAGAGAGTAGCCCCCGCTCGCCACAATTAGAGAAAGCCTGTGTGCAGCAACAAAGACCCAATGCAGCCAATAAATAAATATTAATTATAGAACTCAGAAACATTTTCTAAGTATAGCAAAACCTGCACTGTAACATAAAAGATGGATAAATGATGGTGTAAAAATTAAATAATTTTGCATGGCAAAAAAAATTATAAATAGCCACAGATAACGGACAAAGTAGAAACAAATATTTATACACACATGATACGACTATAAATAACTGCTACAGATCAATATAAAAAAACTCCTAAAAACCAATAAAAATAAAGACATGAATGGAAAGCTCTACGAAAAGGCAATCTCACATTTTTTTTATCTTCTCAGCTTTTACATATTTGTTTCCTTTTAAACCCCACCCCCATCCCACAGAAAATGGTTTGTTTTTACCATTTCATACAATCGTTTTCATATTAAGTAAATGATATCGTACGACATCTCCCACTTTTTTGTCACTTTTTTCAGAGCTGTACACTCTTTCTCCATAGAGATCTTCGGTGAATTTCCAGATACTCGACAGTAAGTGTCTGTTGCTACTGTGAACCGTCACTTCTGCACTTTCTAGTTGGTCACCTCTGATGGAGAAGAACGCACCTGACTTTCACCTTGCTGAACTTAGTTCTAGCGTTTGTGAACAGGTTCAGCTCACACACGCGTGAGTTCTAGAGAAAACCAGGCATCCATAAAACAGGCAGCTCCTGCGCGCTCACAAGGGGCCAAAGCAGCGCTGGGACAGGATGCAGCGAGGAAAAGAGCAGGGCAAGCCCGCCCCTCACGCCTGCGCTCCTCACGAGCAGCGCCCCCCACTGCTGACTACGGTGAGAGGAGCTGGGCCCGCCGGCCCTGGAGAGCGGCGAGGGCAAAGTGGGCCGGGCCGGGCCGGAGGCGGGGCCGGAAGGTGAGGACAGGTCTGTCCCCGCCCCTCCCATTTCTGCCTCCCTCCCCATCAACACTGAGAGGGGGCTCCTGCCTGCCCTTGACACTAGAGGGAACTTACTGCCTCCCCAGTCGCTGCGACATGCGATAAATGCAAAGGCTCTGGGCATTTAAACTTCGAGTTAGAGAAGTTCCTTTCTGAGCCCGGTTGCTAAGAGTTTTAACGACAAATAGGTGTTGAACTTCATCAAAAGTTTTTCCTGCATTGACTGAGACCAGAGAATATTTTCCCCAATCTTGTTCCATGGTGGGGTGAGCTGACAGGCCTCAACACCAGACAACCTCTCCCGGCTGGGCCTCAGCCCGTGTGCTGAAAGAGCAGTGCTGGGGGGGCGGGGCAGTGCTGAGGGAGCAGTGATGACAGGCAGTGCTGGGGGGAGGGCAGTGCTGGGGGTGCAGTGCTGACAGGCAGTGCTGGGGGGGCGGGGCAGTGCTGGGGGTGCAGTGCTGACAGGCAGTGCGGGGGGTGGGGGGGGTGGGGGGAGGCAGTATAGGGCAGCTCCCTTCACTGAGTAGCCTCAGGTTGTGTGGACCTTGACTCCCGGGTGGTCCTGACATGGAATCGCGACCAGCCTCAGAGCTTATGAGGAGACTCTGGGGTCTTTCTCATTCCCAGGCCCACCTTGTGGGGCTGAAACTAGCTGTCCCTCAAAAGTTTGGAAGAAAGCAACCTTAAAACCATGTGGGTCCTGGGTTTGCTTCTAGAAAGGGAGGGCTTGGAATGTTGTCTCCATTTCTTCATTGGTTTAGTCAAGTTTTCTATTTCTTCTCTGCCAATTTTGACGTTTTTAAGATTTTTCTAGGAATCTCTCCACTTCACTCAGTTTTTCGGGATCATTACCGTTGCTCAGAACACAAATTACTGCTTAATCTCTCAGCCATCACGCCCGCCCTCGGTGGGCGCCTGCACGTGTGCCCGCAGGTCCGGCGCGGGAGGCGGGGGTCCACGCCCCGTGCCCCCCCCTCTAAGCGCCGCCTTCCCCGCGCTCTCCAGTTTTCGGCCCCTCCTCCCTCTCACTCAGCAAGTCCACGGACCCAACTCACGCGCCCCCCAGAGCTCCCCACGACCTCCAAGCCTCTCATCTGACCCGGGGGGCAGGGTGCCACGGCCCAGGAGCCGCTGCCACCGTCCTTTCTGGGCAGAGGCTCCGGGACGCCTCCCTGCGCTGGCCCGCGGCTCACGGCTGCCTGGGGCCCCGCGGCCGGGGCAGACGCCCCAAGAGCCGGCCCCGCCCCGCCGGATGCCCCCTCTGGCCCCCCGCATGCGGGGCGGCCCCGCTGGCCGAGCCCCGAGCAGACAACAGGGGGCCGCACGCCCGGGCGGGGACGCCGCTCGCACCGGGCCCCGCACCCCCGCCTCCCCACGCCCCCGGCCCACCTGAGCGTGCAGAGCGGCCAGGAGTGCGTCAAGCTGGACGTCCAGCGCGCGGCTGCCCGCGCTCGCGGCCGCCTCGAGGATCTGGCCCAGGCTCTGCTCCGGGAGGGAGGCGGGGGGCCGTCAGGGGGGCCTCCCCGCACCGCCGCCCTCCCCCTAGAATTCAGAGGGGGGCCGGCAAGGCCACGCCCCCGCGGAGCCCCCCCCCCCCGCGGCCCCTCTGCTGGACTCCGCCCACCTTGGACACGGCGAAGGTCTCCGCGTGCTTCCTGTAGAGGCCGAGGACTCCGGGCAGGAGCTTGGGGAGCTGCTCCTCCAGCTTCTCGCGGGGCAGCAGGTGGCTCATGGGCCCCAGGGCCTCCACCACCGCGAGCCGGAGCTGCGGGGAGGCGGGGCGGGCGCTCGCTTGCGGACCGGCAGCACCCGGCAGAGATGGGCGAGGAGCCCTTCACGGAGGACCCCACGGCCGGACACGAGGACGTGGGTTACCACGGGCCGGGGGGTCCTAAAGCGGCGGAGGGAGTGGGCCCAGGGGCAGAGATCAGAGCAGCCAGGCTTCTCCCTCCCCGCCCCCAGAGCTGGGGCCCCAGGGTGGGGGCGCAGCCTCAGAAGACCAGCCCTACCCTGTGAGGACCTGCAGGTGAGACCCCCCCCCCAACACAGGGTGCGGGGAGCTCGTGTAGACGGATCTGCCCCTGAGAAGCTGCAGGACAGCAAGAGGCCCAGGTGACTGGGGTGGGCCCTCCAGGCTGGGGGTGGGAGAGGACAGCCAGCCAGACGAGGCCACAGGTCCCCACGGGCAGTGCGTACCTTGGCTTCCCGGCTCTGCAGCCAGTGGTGAAAGAGGATGTCATAGGCGCTGAAGATGTCCGTGGCGAAGGCATCTTTCCTGACTGTGGGGTCTGGGGCCTGGTCCAGGTTGGCCAGGTACTCCACGGTGCTCTCGCTGAAGCGCTGCAGAGCTGTGGCCACCCATGCGGTGAGCAGTGGCCGGCCCCCGGGCCGCACGGGCGCCTCACAGTATCTGCCCCTTCTAACACCCCACACCGGCCTGCAAGACACCCTCCTGAGCACCTGGCCAAGCTCAGGACTACAGGACTGTGCAGGGGCGAAAGGTCCCCTAACTCATGTGCTTCCTAGAACCTCAGAACATAACTTTTGGAAATAGGGTCTTTGCAGATGTAGTTAGTTGAGATGAGGTCACAGTGGGGTGGGGTGAGCCCTAAATCCAACAGGACTGTGTCCCTGTAGGAAGAGGGACAGACGCATGGTGAAGACGGAGGCAGACCCTGCAGGGATTCAGCCTCGAGCCAAGATGCCAGGGGGGCCTGGAAGGATTCTCTCCAGCACCACAGAGGGTGCACAGCCCTGCCAACATCCTGCTCTTGGAATCCTGGCCTCCAATTTGTGGTCCTTTGTTATGGCAATCCAAGGAAGCCAGTACAGGCACCAACCTCCCCAAAATGCCCCCAGGCCACCACGCCCAGCCAGCTCAGGTCTGCTGTGCCCACCTCTCCCCTCCCAGACACGCATGCCACATGCTTTCAAGGGCCACTGTGCCAGGCAGGTGTGGGGCCCCTGGGACACATGTAGGAAGAAGACCTGGGTGCACGGGGCAGGGGTAGGTGCCAAAGATGGGGAGTGCTGGCCTGGGGGACTGTGTCTGTGAAAGGGACAGTGCCATGGCAGGGAAGTCCAGGGACCCACTTTCCTGCAGACCTGCGAGTGGTGAGCACGGCCTGGACCTTGGGTCAAGGGAGACGATGGGGCCACAAAGGAGTCAGAGGGCACGACCAGGCCACACAGCCCTGCTGAGGGCTGGGCAGTGGAGGAGGAGACGAGGATGGAAGGGACTGGAGAGGTGGCGGCTCTCAGCCGGGCCTCCAGAGGGCAAAGTGCAGCGCCCAGGCAGCAGCCGCCCCCGGGGGTCTTTACCTGCGCCAGCCCAGGACCTCTAACCCGGCCCACTCGTAAGGCTAATTTCTCAGCTTGGGCTTTGCAGCCTGGCAGAAAGATTAGCCCTAATCCTCCATCTACAGGAGGCCACGGGCACACGTGCTTGAGAGAGAACGTAAAGAAATTCTGAAAGAAAACTACCTCCTGGAGCCCACGGCAGGAAAGGTTTCTGTGTCATTGGCAGCCCTTCCACTGAGGATAGGGCCCTGGAGGGTCTGGTGAGCTGGGCTCTGGTCCCCTACCTGCCACGTGGCTGCTAAAACCGAGGCTGCAGGTGCCCTGACAGCGCTCAGCGTCTCTCTCACCCCCTGCCCCCCACAGCCCCTTGTCCTCCCCTACTCTTTTGCCTCCTTGAGCTGTTCGATCAGGCTGTTGGTCAAACTGATCAGGGCTCCTCGGTATCTTGCATGGGAAGGTCTTCCAGGCTAACAGGCCACTATATGGCCAGAAACAGAAACCCATCCCCAAGTGTGTTAGTAGGTTTGAATTTTTAATCAGGTGTACACACACACACACACACACACACACACACACACACACACACACACACACTAAAAGAACAGTTCTCACACACGCTCCCCCGGCCCAATTTGCCTTTCTCCAGTTTGGATCGATCTCTCGGTAAATAACGCGTCCCCGCGCTGCTCACCTACTCCCCCAAGGCCAGGGCCGGCCCCGCCCGCCCATCCCCCCAGGCCCGCGCTGCCAGAGCCCACCTGCCCCCTCCCTGAGCAGAGCAGCTGCGCTCCCAGAGTTGACGACCGTCTGGGCTGTCTCCTTGGCTCTCCAGGTACAGGTCACTAAGGCAACGTCCACACCTCTCGCCCTACGACCTGGGGCACCCGGTCACGCCATGTGGGGCCACACCCTCCCTGATCCTTGCTTCTCAAAAAAGTCTTTACCCCACCCTCCTGCTCAAGTAGCATCTGGGCAGGGCTCCGATTCCAAGCGGGCGCCCTCCCTGGACCCTGGAGCAGGAGAAGGCACGGCACCCTATTCCCTCAGCCTCCGCTGGGACCATCCCCTCCCCGCCCCCCACACAAGCTTCCCGCTGTGGTGCTTGCAGGGCGCCCCTACTGGAACAGCTCCTGTCCCAGGCACGACCCCCCGCCCCAACGTTCTCCCTTCATTCTTTCCAGGAAGCCTTATTCGAATGCTGGCTTCATGGCCTCGCCTGCTAACTCTTTTCTTTCTGTCCTGTTCTCCACATATTTGCATTTTTGCTCTGTTTTCTGGAGGATTTCCTCGACTTTCCCTTCCATTTCTGCTTTCCATTTTTATCATGTTTTTAATTCCCAAAAGTGTGATTTTATTCTCTGAATGTAACTTCTTCAGAGCGACATGCTTGTTTCACGGGCGCTTCTTCTCTTAGCTCCCAGACAACATTCACCAGAGATTCCCTTTCCTGTCTGTCTCCTTCTCCCTGAACTGCCTGCTCTCCCCAAGTCTCGTTTCTGCTGCCGCCGTTCCTATCAGAGACTTTCCTGCGAGCGGGGACTACTGGCTGGGACATGCCAACACCGCCTCTGGGTCTCCCTCCCCGCTCTTCCCCTGCCTGGCTGCAGTGTCCTACGAACTGGACAAGAACCTTCGCCGTGTGCACGTGCCCTGTTCTTGGCCCAGTGCCACCGCCCACTTGTGCCGCCTGCTGGCAAGGGACACAGATATCCGCACAGAACTGGAGGCTGCCTGGAAGGACAGGAGGCCCCAGCCCTCTCGGGGCCCACCCAGGCCGCTCATGGGCTGACGTGGACCCTCCTGGCCCAACTGAAGCCACACCAGCGGGCGGGACCCCTCTGCCCTGCAGTGCAGACACTGAATGTTCCATCTGCGGCGAGCAGCACGCGCCTCCGTGGGGGGGGCCTGCGGGCAGTGCCCACTGGCCCTCCCGCTGGCTTCACACACAGCGTACCAGCAAGGGGAAAACCGCAGGGCCCTGTGGGCTGTGGAGGGCGGGCGCCCAGAGCCCCTGAGAACCGCGAGGTGGCACGCCGCGCAGGGCTCTGCATGTGCTGGGGCGCCAGCACCGCCGGAGGGGCTGGGCAGGGCCCGTCACTAGGCCCTCGGCTCCGGCACGGGCTCCTCCTGCTCCCCCACCAGCCTGGAGGCACGCTGGCTCAGCCCCAGCCCCACAGCCCTGCCTCGGTCCCTGCTGCGTCTTGCTCCTACACTCCCAGCTCAGGGGTCATCCCCAACCCAGCTGCTCAGGGATCCTGTCACAAATTCCCTTTCCAGCCAAAACCAGGTCACGGAGGGTTTCTGCCCTTCAGCCCAGCAGCCTGTCATCACCCACAGGTGGGAGGGGCCTGCACGAGGAAGGCAGCAAAGAGGCCACGGGAGGGAACGGAGAGAACCGGGAACGTGGGGGCTGTGAGGGCTGGCAGGGGCTGGAGCCCCTCCTAGGAGCCCTGAGAGCAGAGATCCCTGAACCCAAAGCCACTGTGAACTGGATCCCAAAGCTCTAGGCCCGGGCTAGGAAAGTCCCCCGGTATGTACAGGATAGACAGCTTCTCTGGGACTCCACCCCAAACCCCGACCCTGGACCCTGCTAGCAGTCCCCTAACCCCAAACTCTAACCCCTGCCCAATGTAGCCATGCCCTCTTGGTGTAACCACACCCCATCAAACCCCTGCCCAGTGTGGCCACGCCCCCTCGAGGTAACCACACCCCAGCCAATGTGGCCACGCCCTCACTACATCCTCCCTCGCCTGGCCGCCTGGGGTGGAAGTGCAGGACCCGCTAACAGGCTGGGCTGAGGATTAAGAAGTGTCCTGTCCTCATGGGGGGCCTCAGATGGCCCGGGGGCTCCATCTCCCACCCCTCAGTACCAGCTAGAAGCCTTCCTAAGACTGGTGGGGACGCTAGGGACACCAGGAAGCCGCACGAGAAGGGCAGTGTGGTGGCTGCTAGAAGAGTCAGCCCCCTCAGCCCCCTGTGTTTCAGGACCCTCTGCTCCCCTCTCACAGGAATGCCCCCCCCCATCGAGAGTCATGCCATGAGGCGCCGTCCCCTGCCAGGCACAGCGAGGGCCGCACACACAAAGTGGGAGCGTGAGTACCCTGTTCCAAGACGCCCAGGGAACGGTCAGCCTCCCGGCACAGGGCAGGGAGAGAAATGGGAAGGGGCTGCAGCTGTGGGTAGGTCTCTTCCCGCCCCCCCATCAGGTGTCCAGGGCCCCTACATCCAGGGGACTGCCGCGTAAGGCCCTCGTGGCGGGCGGGGGGGGAGGTCCCAGCAGCAAAGAAAAGCAGTCAGGTGGCAGAGGCCAGGCTCCACCTGCAGCGGTGCCCACCCAGCCCACACTTGCAGTCGCCCTTCCTCTAAGTGTCCCGCCCTCCTCCCGCAGCCTAGAAGACCCACGGCCCCCCACAAAGGGGCACTGGGGACAGAAGGCCCAGGAGTGGGCGGCTGTGCCCAGCCTCCGCCCTGCAGAGACCCGCCCGCCCGCAGGGGCCCCGTCTCACCGCAGCAGAACACCGCCCGCGTGGAGTCGTGCTTGGCCGCGCCCAGCATGGGCAGCATGGTGCTGAGGACGGACGGCAGGAAGGGCACCACGCCGAACACTGCGAGAGAGGCGCGTCACCGGGCCCTGCCGCCGCCCCGGCCCTGTGCCCCACGTGCGCGAGCTCCTCCCGCACAGCCCGCGGCGTGTGGCGGGGCTGCTGTGGAACCCAGGGGCTGCGGGCTCTCCGAGGTCCTCACGCCCCGCGAACGGCACGGGTGGGAGGGGCCGGGCTGCCACTTACCGTTGGAAACCGAGAGGCTGGCGAGCGTCTGCACAACAAAATGGTGCGGCAGGACCCCGGGCTGGAACTTGCTCAGCATCTCCTCCATCACGCTGCCGATGAACCGCTCTCCCACCGCCACCAGGACCTTGCTGGCGGCCTGCTGCCAGTCACACACCAGTTCCTGTCCCCCCGAAAGATCTGAACTGGCATTCAGACCGAAGGAGGCCGACCCCACTCTGAAGTCGCCCAGGAGGCAAAATGAGACACCCTGCCCTCAGTCGCGGCGGAGGGGAGGCCTGTTTTCAGGACGTGATGCTGTTGCCGCTGCGACAAGGAGGGCCCAGGCTGGGCCCGCTGTGCCCCGCGCACCGGAGTGGGGCACCGGTGGCCCTGTGTTTGCCCTGAGGGTTTGAGAATTCTGCTTTCTGCTCTGGTTTCCATCTGAGACTGCGGGGTGACCCGCCCCACCCCAGGAGGGCAGTCAGTGCACAGGACTGAGGGGCCGGGCCCAAAGCAGCTGGACACAAACCCACGTCTTTAACACACTTGGGAGGAAAGGCCTCGGAAAGCAGCTTCCCCCCCAAGCCAGGGCCCCGTCAGCCAGACCGGAGCAGGTGCCCCGCAGACCTTCACTTTGGTCATCTCGCTTGAGGCCAGGAGGATGATGGCCCTGGCCATGTCCTTGTCCAGCTCGCGGATGTGACTGCTCACGACCGTCTCCATGGCCCTCAGGATCATCGTCCGGCACGGATGCGCCAGCTGAGGACAGAAGCCGTGGAGGAGGCAGCAGGACTGGCCCGTCTCTCGCGCTCCTCCCCGAGCTCCTGAATGAGCCCAGTCTCCTGAGACTTGAGTGTGAGATGGCAGCAAGCTCTGGGCGGCCCACCTCCTGGGGGAGCTCCCCATGTGTCCCGGCGCAGCCCTCCTCTCCCCAGCCCCCTCCCCGCAGAGGAAAGAGTACGACTCGGGCTGGCTGCCCGCTGCAGAGCTGCTCAGGCCTGAGAAACTGGTGCTGGTGCCCTCGGGCAAGAGCCCCTCCCCAGCGTCACCCCCACCACGCTCCGCCCTGCGGGGCAGCGGGGAGGGCAGGAGCCCCTCTGTTTCAAGTGAAAACAGAGAGCCGGTGTCTGGGGAGGTACAACATCCCACCGATGGGCTCATTCACAGCTGCTGGTTTGTTTTCTTCTGTTTTTTGCTTTTTTAAATTGTGTTAAAGTACACGTAATGCAGTGTACCATCTTAACCATTTTTTTTCCATCTTAACCATTCTTAAGCGTACAGTTCAGTGGTGTTAAGTCCGTTCAGCTGGTTGTGGGGCCGTCAGCCCCACCCCCCGGCCCTCCCCATAGCTCTCTTCATCTTATAAAACTGCAACTCTGTCCCCATTAAACCCTAACTGCCCATTCCCATCCCCCCAGCCCCTGGCACCCACCTTTCCACTTTCTGTATCTGAATCGGACAATTCTAGGTGCCTCATAGAAGTGGAATCCTACAGCAACTGTCCTTCTGTGACTGGCTTCCCTCCTGAGCGCCACGCCCTCGAGGAGGCTCATCCACGTTGCAGCGCGTGTCAGGATTCACTTCCTTGTTTTTTTTTTTTTTTGGTAGTGCCACGGCTTGTGGGACCTTAGTTCCCCAACCAAGGCAAGGCCTGAACCCAGGCCCTCAGCAGGGAAGGCGAGGCGTCCTAAGCGCGGGACCAGCAGGGAATTTCCGGAAGCACACTGTGTGTCCGTCCGCCCGCTGGTGGGCACCTGGACTGCCTCCACCGCTGACTGATGTGACGGAGGCTGCTGTGAGCCTGCGCGTGCAAGTACCTCTTTGAGACTCTGCTTCCAACTCTGCGGGGTGTATACCCACCAGTGGAGCGGCTGGGCCCTAGGATGATGCTATTTTTATTTCCTGAGGAACCTCCGTGTTCTCCACAGGCGCTGCACCATGTAACACTCCCACCACCGCCGCACAAGGTTTCCAGTTTCTCACACCCTCACTAACACGTGCTCTTCCCGGGTTTCTGGCAGTACCCATCGTGCTGGGGGTGAGGTGCTATTTCATTAGAGTTTGGACGTGCATTTCCCAGATCATCAGTGATGCTGAGCATCTTTCCATGTTCTCACTGGCCATTCGTATATCTTTTTTGGAGAAATGTCTATTCGAGTCCTTTGCCCATTTTTGAACTGGGTTGTTTGATATTTTGTTGTGGAGTTTTCAGGATTCTCTGTGTATTCTGGGTATTAATCCCTTATTGGATATATGATTGGCAAACATTTTCTCCCATTCTGTGCATTGCCTTTTTACTCTGTGGATAGTGTCTTTTGATGTACAAATTATTAAAATTTTCGTGAAGTCCAGTTTGGCGCTGTTTTCTTCTGTTCCCTGTTCCTTTGGTGTCATATCCAAGAAATCATTGCTAAGTTCAACGTCCAGGAGCTTTTGTCCTATGTTTTCTTCTAAGAGTTTTAAAGTTTCAGGTTTTACATTTAGGTCTTTGATCGCTTTTGGGTTAATTTTTGTGTATGGTGTGAGGTAGGTCTATCTTCATTCTTTTGCAGATGGATATCCAGTTTTCCCAGCATCGTTTGTTGAAAAGACTATCCTTTCCCCATTGAATTGTCCTGGCACCCTTGTTGAAAATCATTTGACCACATATGTGAGAGTTTATTTCTGGGTTATGTTCTACTCCACTGGTCTATGTGTCTGTCTCTATGCCACGGCCACACTGGCTTGATAATTGTAGCTTTGTAGTGAGTTTTGAAATCAGGAAATGTGAGGCCTCCAGCTTTGTTCTTTTTCAGGAATGTTTTGGTCATTCGGGATCCCTTGAGATTCCCTACGAATTCTGGAATGGGTTTCTCTATTTCTGCAAAGTTGCAACAACTGCTTATTTTTAAAGATTTTATTTCCACTTTATGTTGCTCTTGAGAGTTCAATGAGCAGAACAGTAATCACATCAAAAGACGTGGAGGGACTTCCCTGGTGGCGCAGTGATTAAGAATCCGCCTGCCAATGCAGGGGACACGGGTTCGAGCCCTGCTTTGGGAAGATTCCACATGCCACGGAGCAACGAAGCCCGTGAGGCACAACTATTGAGCCCATGTGTCGCAACTACTGAAGCCCACGCGCCTAGAGCCAGTGCTCCACAAGAGAAGCCACTACAACGAGGAGCCCGTGCAACACAATGACGAGTAGCCCCCGCTCTCAGCAACTAGAGAAAGCCCGTGTGCAGCAATGAAGACCCAATGCAGCCAAAAATAAATCAATCAATTAACTAATTAATTTTAAAAAGAGACGTGGAGCATCCCCTCTGAGGGAGGGGGTTTTCGGTCAGGTCTCGCCAGGCCCTGATGCAGAGCGGTGCAGCCACGGCGCCCTGCCACGTAGCACCGCGAGAACCCAACGGGGGCAGCTTGCCGACGCTATGGGCCCACGGCGGGTGTGTGTGAGATTTCCGGCTCAACCTTTCCGATGTGCCGGTGGGTGGCCAATGAGCCCACCGGCCCTGCTGCCCTTCCCCTGCCCCCAGGACTGACCAAGTCTGCTGAGTGGATGAACTGGATGACCAGGCCACCTGCAGACAGGATGACATTAGGAGGTGGGGCCTTTGGGACATGATTAGGGCATGAGGGTAGAACCCTTGAGAATGGAACGCGTATGAAAGAGACCCCAGAGAGCTCCCTCATCCCTTCCGCCAGGTGAGGACACAGGGAGGAAACATCCATCTATAAACCAAGCAGCAAGCGCTTAGCAGGCACTGAATCTGCCAGCACCTTGATCTTAAGACTTCCAGCCTCCAGACTGTGAGAGACACACGTCTGTGGTTTAAAAGCCACCCAGTTTGTGGCATTTTGTCACTGTGGCCTGAGGGGACTAAGACAACTATTTTTGCCTCTCTTCCCCAAATCCCTTCCCTGCCCCCTGGCCTGACAGCCCTTGTGAAGGAGCCTGCTCGCTCCTGTGCTCATGTTCCTATGCCGAGGCCTGGCCAACAGGAACGATACTGGATCTGTCTAAAACTGTGCAGCCCACCTCCATCCAGGAGCAGAGACCAGGCCCAGCTGGTGGAGCAGCAAACATGCCCCAGGGGCACTGAAGCCTCTAGAGGCTGATACCTACAAAGCATCACATGCATCTCAAAATGCTGCACTGACCTTTGACGACTAGATAGTGCTGTATACCTTTCTTCTGTTGCCCCACATCTTTTTGGAGAGAGAGAATCCATGGGATTTGAAATGTGCACACTAAGATGCAGCCCAATAAAGTATAATTATGAAGAAACATAAGCAAGTGGCACAAAGCTCCTGGCAGCAAGGGGTGGAGGAGGTGACAGGGTGGCGGCTGGGAAGGGTTCCACTGTGAAGGACAGAGCTTCCAACCTCACACACGCTTACTACAAAGAGCAACCGTGAAGGAAGTTTGTTTTTAAAATTGGTTGAAGAAACTAAAAAGGCTACAAAAGGAGTAACATCAGAAACGAGCTAGAAAATGACAAGTAGCACCCTTACACGGTGCTGTGAACTGCTAGAAAGAGCAAAGGCTTTTTAGCCAGGTTTAGTACTCTTAGGCCAAATTCCTCAAATAGCCAGGGCAGCCCTGATCCTTGTCTGACAGTTAGACACAAAATCAGCAGGTCACGGTGATGCAGCCTTTCAGCCATGAAGAGAAGGGCCCCAGTGGCCAGCAGGCAGGCCCCGCGAAGCTCCATGAGCCAGAGTGCCTGGCTGGACACACACATGCCCAAGCATGAGGGCACTCTTTCCGGCCTAATCTACCCCAGTCCCAATAGCAGTCCACGAAAATGTAAAAGACCCAGAACAGCTAGGACAGCTGGGGGGGGGGGGGGGGGAGACCCTCCCCCGAGAGGAGAGGTCGTCGAGCCGCAGCACAAGCAGCTCAGCGGCCGCTTGGCGGGACTCGGCTGTTTCCCCCAGGAGGCGGCAGGGGACAGGTGAGAGAGATGATTCGTATCGTACAGAGACCCCCTTGTGCTGATCAAATGTCAAATAAAAACAAAAATGGTCTTTTGAGACCGCAAGTGTAACTCCCAGGAATGAGCCTAAACCACGCACTGGAGAAAACTGAAATAATTTTGCACCACAGGGAGGTGAGAGCGTCACAGAACCGTGGGGCCGAGACCCAGGAGGGGGGAGCTGGCCGAGCCCCTTCTGCTGTGGTCTGCGCTCACCCATCTCCGCAGAGTCGAGTCCGCGCACCTGCCCAGCCGCAGCCCCTCTCCGAGCCCCGGCCATGTGTTTGGGGCAGCCCTCTCTCGCTGGCAGGGAGAGCCGTCGAGGCTCCAGTGGGTCAGCAAAAGGGGATGGCGGCACTGGACCTGTGAGCGAGCAGCTGGACGCTGCAGTGCTGACCACCCGGTCGCCCCACGATGGGACCAACCCACAGGCCACAAGACAAGGCGAGCTGTCTATGCTAGACTTGCCCACCTCGAGGGGGCTTGGACGCGCAGGTGCAGCTTTCTACCCACAGCAGACCAACTCCACGCCCTGGAGCCGGCCAACCTGGCCCCCCGCCCCACCCCGCGGGAGCAGCAGTACCTTCTCGTGCAGCCGCAGGTACTCCTCGCAGGCGCTGAGCGCCTCCTCAGGCTGCGACTCCCCCAGGGTGCACAGGGCACCGCACACCTGCTCCTGCACCAGAGGGTCCTTGTCTGTGATGGCGTCCAGCAGGATGGTGGACAGCCCTGCAGTGACAAAGCCCGATGGCACGGTCAGGCCCAGCCCCGACCCCACCACTGCCACCCTCAGCCTCCGAGGACCCGGCCCCAGAGCCGGAGGAGATCACCCCGCCGGCCCAGCGTCTCTGCAGCCTCAGCCACGCTGGCGGGGGTCTCTGGGACCCGCTGGCCGCCTGCTCTGCGGTCACCGCAGTCACCTCTCCTCCAGCCTTCCAGCCCAGGCCGTGTCCGCTCCCTGGCTCCCGCCCCGCTGCGTCCGGGCTCCCGTGAAAGCCAGCAGGGGCATGCTCGGAGCCCCGGGGCAGCTGCCCCGGGCAGCCCTCCGGCCCACACTCTGCCCTGCGCTTGCCCAGCGGCACCCCAGCACCACCAGCTGCCCTCGCAGACTCCTCCTCCCCGGCAAACCCCCACACTCGGAGCTAGGCCTCTGCCCCGGGGACAGGAGCCCCCTCCTCAGCGCCCCGAGAGCTCTGGGCGTGTGCCTGCCAGCCGCTCGCAGACCCTCAGCCTTGGGATGGAGCCTGCGGGGCAGGAACACCCACCATCCCTGGCCTCCACCGCGCCCTGGGCCATGCCCTCAGCAGACAGCTGCGCTGGCTGCAGGCAGTGACCAGCCAGAGTGGACACTGGCCCTGGGGCTTTTATAGGAAGGGATGAAGGCACAGGGACCCTCCCACACAGAGCACGAAGCCCCCTGTGCCAGGCACACACCGTCCCCACACTAAGCTGAGCCTGTGGCCAAACCTGCCGCCTGTGCGTCAACATCTGCAGAGAGGAGAGCTTTGTTTCCCTTTTCCTAATGAAAACTTAGAGAGTGTGTTTGTGTGAGCATCACTCCTCCCAAGCACGTCTGCTCAGTGCCACGGGCTCCTCTGCGGCCCAAACTCAGAAGCCGGCAGGCATGACACGGAGGCCCCCCGAGAGCCCCGCACACTCACTCTTCATGTATGACTCGCTCATCGCTGTGGTCGTGGGTTCCTCTCGCCCGGTGCGAACATGGACAGCTCTTTTCAAACCTGGAGTAATCAGACGTGCAACATTTAAGTCATAAGCCTCCTCAGGTTACGAGCAGTTACTGTGTTTGTATAAAACAGAAGATGTAAACGAGTTCGTTCTGGGGGAACTGTCTCTGCCACCCTTTGGCTGAACAGGAGGAGGACAGGAGGCACCATGCCCTCAATGGTCACCAGCTCTCCTTCACCCCAGCAGCCGGCGGCCCCACCAACACATGGTCGACCCACAGGGGCTCATTCCGGTTGGCCTGCTGTGGCCTGGGCAGGTGTGCTCACTGCCTCCACCTACTGCATCTTCCTTCTCTCTCTGCACGTAAGGCCTGGTGTCGCTGGCAGTCTGTGCAGAGCAGAGCCACCCCTCCCTGAGGGCCAAGAATAACCCCCTTGGCTGCTGTGGGGCCGGGACTCCCCAGGCCTGAGATCCTAGCACAATATTAACTGAGCCTCTTACTGGCTGAGAGACTGCACAGGCAGCACAGGGATCTAGCACCTGAAACCAACCATCCAAACAGCCCACGGGATTTGAGAGTCACAGCTTTCAAACACCACATGCCTCGAAGCGCCACTTTCAACAGATGGACCCAAAGAATAAAGCCCATGAACTACGCAAGTGCCTCCCTGCTTCACCACGTGGCCACCTGTTCTGCCCTACGGCACACTCTCCGAGGACCTGGACGATGCTGCCTTCTCACACCCGTGTCCTCTACTTGCTGGTCACCACCCTTCACTGCCCAGTCACTGCCCATCCAGAAAAGGGTGGAGAAAGAGGCAGCAAAGGAGAGATGCCTCCACCTGCTCCCGAGCAGGTATTTGGCTGTGGCTGCACAGGAAGAGGGCAGTGAGAAGTCATCTAGTGTGTGTGTGGGGTGGGGGGGGGCGAGGAAGAGGGCAGTGAGGAGTCACCTAGTATGTGTGGGGGGGGGCAAGGATGCAGAATTAAAAACAGGTGAGAATCCTAGATCAAGAAGGACACTGGTCCTAAGCATCCATCCATCCCACCAAAACCTCAGTGAAATGACAGAAAAGATGCATGTTTTAAAATAACAAACTCACAAGAGCACTAGAAAACAAGAAAAGATAAAATTAGCAGACCAGAAGCTCCAGGAATCCCAGGCAGACAGGAAGCGGATGGAGAAGCCTGGGGGAGGCTGGCAGCACCAGCAAGAAAGTGTTTCCGCTTTCTTCCTGGAAAACATCTACAAATAACAAGGAAAACAAGAAATAAAACACATATTCCATTGGCAGCAGAGCAAGAAGGTGGTAAAAAAACGGTGAAAGGCTGAGAACGCCACAGCTGTCAGGCAGGTACGAGGTGCGCTGGCCACAGGCTCCAGAAAGAGCTCACAGGACATGCCTCAGAGGCAGGCACCCCTGCACGTGGAACCCACACCCTGAATTCCCAGAGCCAGCCTGAGTTTACGAGGCAAGCAGCCCGTTCCTGGGGCAGAGGCTTTGCCCTGTGAAAAGCCACAGCTGCCCATCTCCACAGCCTCAGAGAAAACAGGGGCTAACCAGCTCCAGCTGGAACATCCTTCACACATGTGCAGACAGCCATGCTCACCCAGCTCAAACAAGAGCAAACACAAACAAGCATGAGACAGACAGCAGGACGTCCCTGGTGGCGCAGTAAGAATCCGCCTGCCAATGCAGGGGACACGGGTTCGAGCTCTGCCCCAGGAAGATACCACATGCCTCAGAGCAACTAAGCCCATGTGCCACAACTATTGAGCCTGTGCTCTAGAGCCCGTGAGCCACAACTATTGAGCCCATGTGCTGTAACTACTGAAGCCCACGCGCCTAGAGCCCGTGCTCTGCAACAAGAGGCCACTACAATGAGAAGCCCGCACACCACAACAAGGAGTAGCCCCCGCTCACCGCAACTAGAGAAAACCCGTGTGCATCAACAAAGACCCAACACAGCCAATAAATAAGTAAATAAAAGAGACAGACAGCAGCTCCCAGCCCACCTGGGAGGAATGGACCAATTTGCCACCTCGACCAAAACAACTAAAACACTGAACAGAGCACGTGAAACCATAGTTCTCAGGCTGCTGGGAGTTAGGAAACGAAGGGCAGGAACCCTGAGGTCACTCCAGCTCACCGCCTGGAGGGCGCATCCAGCTGAGGACATGCAGGAGGACCCGGAGTTACAGAGAAGGACGGGGAGCATCTTGGGAGGCCTGGGTCTGGCTGGAGTTTGCAGGGTCCAGTACCAGAGAGAACTCCAGAGACCTGCAGAAGGTCCCCTGGTCACTCAGTTGATTTACTGGCCAGCACAGGGGCAACAGAATAATGTCCCCAAAGATGCCCATGCCTGCATCCCCAGAAAATGAATATGGTACCTCATTTGACAAAAGGGACTTAGCAGATGGGATTAAGGGTACAGACCTTGAGGTGGAGAAACTACCCTGGATCCCGTGGGTGAAACCAGCCTAAGTTCTTAAAAGCAGAGAACCTTTCCCAGCTGCATCAGAGAGATGAGACAGAAGAAGAAGGGGGAGAAAATCAAAGCA
Organism: Hippopotamus amphibius kiboko; assembly: GCF_030028045.1. Lineage (NCBI taxonomy): Eukaryota > Metazoa > Chordata > Mammalia > Artiodactyla > Hippopotamidae > Hippopotamus > Hippopotamus amphibius. The sequence goes on along the minus strand of NC_080190.1, from coordinate 174,153,061 downwards.
CGGGAAGAAAACCCGCCATGGCTGGTGTTAAGGATGGAGGAAGGAGGCTCTGAGCCAAGGACTGTGGGTGCCTCTAGGAGCTGGGAACAACCCTCAGCTTACAGTCAGCAAGAAAACGGGACTTCAGTCCTATGGCCACAAAGAACCAAATTCTGACAACAACTTGAAACAGCAGGAAATAGATCCTCCCCAGAATCCCCAGAGAGGAGCACAGCCCTAGCAACCCGATTTTAGGCCAATGAGCTGCATGTCAGACTTCTGACCTTAAGATAATGAATATGTGTTGTGTAATTTGTTATAGCAGCAACAGAAAACCAATACAAGCACCGTGTTTGAGAGGAAATCACCCAAGGCCAGGGAAAGAACAAGGATTAACAGAAAATAATCCCTGGGGCTCACAGGGAGCCAGGAATGGGTCTGCTCCCAGCAACCAGGGGGACATCACATCTACAGGACTCTGGGAAGGGCACTTGAAAAGATTTCAGCTCAGGAAACACGTAAAATTAGGGACTTCCCTGGTTGCCTAGTGGTTAGGGCTCCAGGCTTTTGCTGCCATGGCCCAGGCCCAATCCCTGGTCAGGGAACTGAGATCCCACAAGCTGCACTGCGCAGCCAAAACAAGAAAAAGAAAAAAAGGTAAAATTAGCCCTACACTAAATGCCATTCTGGTTTCACCTAACAAGGGTAAAAGCAAGACCTGAAAGGATCAAGCTGTTTCCAAGTAACTTAGCCACAACCCAGCACAAAGCTCGAGAATAACAGGAACACAAAAACACCTAGCACTAACAAAGTAAAATAACAATGTCTGGCATCCAATAAAAAATTACCAGGCACGCAAAGAGACAAGACAACACAATGCATAATGAGGACGTATCAATCAATAGACACTGACCTGGAAATGGTGCACAGGAAAGAATTAGCAGATAAGGACATTTAGATTATAATTGTATTTCATATATTCAAGAAACCACAGGAAACACTGAATATGTTAACATAAAGAGGCAAAAGTCAAAGGATGGGAAAAGAAAAACGAGGCTGACACTAGTCATAAAAAAGCTGGAATGACTATATTAACATTAGAGAAAGTAGACTTTAAGAGACATAAGAATTCTAAACATTTATGCACCTAACAACAGAGCTTCAAAATACACAAAGTCAAAACTAATAAAAACGCAAGGAGAAATAGACAAATCCAAAATATAGTAGAAATTCCAACACCCCTCTATCTATAATCATTAGAACAAGTGTACAGAAAAACACTAAGGGTACAGAAGACCTGAACAATACCGCCAACCAACTGGACTTAAGTAGTATTTATAGAACACTCCATTCATTAACAGTAGAATACATGAAACATTTACCAAGACGGACCATATTTTGAGCAATAAAACAAATCTCAACAAACCTGAAAGAATTCAAGTCATACAAAGTATGTTCTCTGACCACATGGAATTAAATTTGAAATCAATAAGAGAAAGCTATCTGAGAAGTCCCCAAATATGCTTCAAAATATTAAGTATGAATCAAAAAAGAAATCAGGACTTCCTAGGTGGTGCAGTGGTAAAGAACCCACCTGCCAATGCAAGGGACACAGGTTTGAGCCCTGCCCTGGGAAGATTCCACATGCCACGGATCAACTAACCCCTGCGCCACAACTATTGAGCCTGTGCTCTACAGCCTGTGAGCCACAACTACTGAGCCCATGTGCCACAACTACTGAAGCCCACGTGCCTAGGGCCCGTGCTCCACAACAAGAGAAGCCACTACAATGAGGAGCCTGTGCACCACAATGAAGAGTAGCGCCCGCTCGCAGCAACTAGGGAAAGTCCGTGTGCAGCAACGAAGACCCAACACAGCCAATAAATAAATAAAATAAATTAATTAATTAAAAAAATAAAAATTAAAAAAATTTTTTAAAAATCAAAAATGAAATTAGAAAGCATTTTGAAGTAAATGAAAATGAAGACGTATCAAAATGTATTTGTGGGAAATGTATAGCATTAAATGTGTGTATTAGAAAATAAGAATGATACGGTGAACCTAAATAAAAGAAACCTCCTTTAACAGGGAGTGGGGAGGCCAGAGGGGAGCTCCTGTGCACGGCCACTGCAGGTGACTCAGGGACACAACAGGAAGAGTGATGACTAGCATTTCCTGCTGGGAAACATGTCTACTTCAGGACCCAGGCAGGAGGAAGAAAGATCTCTCCTTGCCTGGCAACAAGCCCAGGAGATGGGAACCCTCTCAGCTCAGACAGTAGGAAGCTGTCACCATCCTGAACGCTCGCTTCCCTTCTGTGGACTTTGCTTCAGAGCAGCCCCTCCCAATTTCCTCATTTTACTCTGTAAAGTAACTTCCTTCCTATGTTTGCTGGACTTGCCTATAGTTTTTGCTATAGCATGGTTGTCCTGAATTGCAGTTCTCTGCTATTCCCAAATAAACACACTTTTCTGGTAAAATAACTAGCTGTTTTAGTTTTAAGGTCAACAACATCAAATTCCACCTTAAGAAACTAGACACTCAAAAGAAGCAAAAGAAAGGAAATAATAAATATCAGTACATAAATCAAAGAAATAGAAAACAGGAAATAGAAAAAAAATCAAAGTACCAAAGGCTAGTTATTTGAGAAGATCAATAAATTTGATAACCTCCAGCGTGACTGATCAGGAAAAAGAGAGAAAATACAAATTACCAATCTTAAGAATGAGAACAGTGACATCACTACAGATTCTACAGATATTAAAAGGATAATAAGAATATATTCTGAATAACTTTTTGCCAGTAAATTAGACAACTTAAAAGAAATAGACAAGTCAATTATATACCTCAGTAAAAAATTATAAAGATTAAAAAATAAAAGAAATAGACAAGTTCCTTGAAAGACAAATTATCAAAGTTCACTCAAGAAAAAATAGATAACCTAAATAGTCCTATATCTAATGAAGAAATTGAACTTGTAGTTAAAAGCCTTCCCACAAAGGAAACTCTAGGCCTAGATGACTTCCCTGGGGAATTCTATCAAACATTTAAGGAAGAAACAATACCAACTCTACACAAATTTTTCCAGGAAAACTGAAAATAAAAAGCACTGGACTTCCTAGGTGGCGCAGTGGTTAAGAATCCACCTGCCAATGCAGGGGACACAGGTTCAATCCCTGCCCCAGGAAGATACCACATGCCATGGAGCAACTAAGCCCATGCACCACAACTACTGAGCCTGTGCTCTAGAGCCCGTGAGCCACAACTACTGAGCCCATGTGCCACAGATACTGAAGCCCGCGCGCCTAGAGTCTGAGCTCTGCAACAAAAGAAGCCACCGCAATAAGGAGCCCGCGCACCACAATGAAGAGCAGCCCCTACTCACTGCAACTAGAGAAAGCCCGTGTGCAGAAATGAAGACCCAACACAGCCAATAAATAAATAAATTTATTAAAAAAAAAAACACTTACCAGCTGATTCTCTGAGGCCAGCATCACTCTGATAACAAAACCAGACACAGATATTACAAATAATGAAAACTATAGACCAATATCCCTGATAGACACAAAATTTCTTAACAATACTTTATCAAGTTATACCCAACAACATGTAAAAAGGATAATACATCATTATCAAATTGGGTTTATCCCATGAATGCAAGGTTGGTTGAGTATTTTTAAGTGTAGCCAATGTAAATCACATGAACAGACCAAAAAAATTAAAACCATATAATCATCTAAGAAAATGCAGAAAAAGCATTTGTCATAATCCAACATCCACTTACAATAAAAATAGTCAACAAACAGGAATAGAAGGGAACTTCCCCAACCTGATAAAGAGCAGCTGAGGGAGACCTGTAAGAACATCACCCGTGATGGTGAAAGACTAAACACAATCACTGTAAGGTGGGGAACAAGGCAAGGCTGTGTGCGCTCACCTCTTCTATTCACTATTATACTAGTGGCTTTAGCCTGTGCAATAAGGCAAGAAAAAAAACAATATAAGGCATCCAAACTGGAAAAGAAGTAAAACTGTTTTTATTCACAGGTGATGTGATCATCTATGCAGAAAATCCTACAGAATCTACAATTGGAACCAGATCAATAAGTCAGCTAGCAAGATCACAGAATATAAAGTTAATATTAGAAAAATCAACTATTTCCATATACTCATAACAAACAATCAAAAATTGGAAGAGCCACACATCTGCCATTGAGCAAAAACGATATGAAATCTTTAGGGATAAATGTGACAAAAGATGGACAGTACCCTAACACTATCAAACATTGCTGAGAGATATTAAAGAAAATTTAAATGGAGAGAAATACTGTACAAGGATATCAATTCTTCACAAACGGATCTACAGATTGAAGGCATCCCCAATCAAAATGCCAGCATGCTTTTTGTAGAAACTGACAGACTGATTCTAAAATCATATGAAAATGCAAAGCACCTCGCATAGCCAAGACAACTCTGAAAAAAACCAAAACAAAACAAAATTGGTGAACTTACACTACCTGACTTCAAGACTTATATGGCCAATTGATTTTCAACAAAGGTACAAAGGCAACTGGAGAAAACACAGTCTTGCAACAAACAGTACCAAATGACTGGACATCCACATGCAATAAACTCCAATCTATACCTCACACCATACACAAAAACTGAAAATGACTCATAGACCTAAATGCAAAACTTAAAACTATAAAACTTCTGGAAAGAAAGAAGAAAATCTCCATGACTGACACCAAAAGCAAAATCTACAAAAGAAAAACTTGATAAACTGAAATTCGTCCAAGCACTGCTCTGTGAGTACGATGCTACAGGAGTGACAACTGAACAGGCGAGCACCAGCAAGGCACGCCACTCAAAGACAGGCACGCTGTGATCAGTGTCAGTGCCCCTCCCGTCTCCCTCCTCACCCCACTGACGCCACCCGTCACATCAGGCAGCAGGTGCCCTGCTCCCTCACTGAGAGCCGACCCCTGGTGGCCGCCTCACCTAACCCTGCCCTCAGCCACTTCCGCCATGCTGAGGGTGCTGGTCTTTGTCAAACAGGTCACATCACACCACTCCACTGCTCACCGGTCTTCACTGCTGCCCACAGAATCAAACTGACACCTTCAGCGAGGGCTGTCGCAACCTAGACCCAAGCCCCTCTCTGCTTCTCTCTCACCCCTCACGCTGCAGGCATCCAGCACCTGAATGCCCTGGGCCAGGCTCTCACGCCTCTGCTTCTGCTGGTCCCTACAAGTAGCCTGCCCACCCCCCACGCCCTCTCCTCCCTGGGAAATCCACTGATTCCTCAAGGGCCAATCCCTTACCGCACCCCTCCAGCGGGTGACCTAGCATTTCCACAGCACTGGCTCTTACGGGGACTGTGGCATCCGTTCCAAATAGTGACAGTTGCACAAGCCAGTCTGCTTCAGCGCACCGTGAGCAGGGAGAAAAGTTTTGGTTTATATTCTTAGTATGCACACAATTTCAAAAAACCAACCAAACAAAAACTGTTCATTGAAGGAAAAGACTCAAAATCTTCCCATAAGACTCAATATTATAAAACTGTCAGTTTTCCTTCATCTATAAATATGCAAATCAGACTACTGGAGGGTACCTGATAAAATGGTTCCAAAGTTCATATGGAAGGATCAACATACAAAAGTAGCCAACTAAATTTTGAAAATTATTTGAAAAGGGGGATTTGTCCTATGTTATGTTACAATGTATTAAAAGGCTACCTTAACTAAAGCTATGCTGTTGTTACAAGAAAAGGTGCGCAAATCAACAGAACTGAATAGAAAGTCCAGAAACAAACACCAATAAGGAAGAAAAAGAAGGGGAGGATTTTAATTAATGAAGATAGATTACCCAGTAAATTGTCCTCTTTCCTTATCCCAAAATAAATGCTAGGTGGATACAAGTGTTACATGTAAAAATGAAATATAAGTTCTAAGTAGAAAAGACAAGTATATGGTTGATAGTCTTGGAGTAGAAAAGGACTTTCTAAGCCAGACACAAAAACCCACACACCTTGATAAGTGCTGTTCAGTTGGACTATATCAAATTTTTTAATCCCTGAAAGTCAAAAACATACATAAATTGAAGACCATATCTACAACCCTACACTCTCACAACTCTCCCCATCCTCAGTGGAGCATAAAGTAAATAAAAGACAAAACGGGTCAAATCCTTCATGACAGGTATGACAAGAGGCTAATCTGTCTAATATTAACACCCACATCAACAAGACAAACAGGAAGGTGGGAGGCGTGCAGACGGCCAGTCCAGGACTGGGCTCCCCCCGCACGACGAGTGAGGGGCCAGGAGTGAGGCCTGCACACAGCTGCGCTCTGCCAGCACCAGACCCTGTCCGTGCTGTGCCCACCACACAGGTGGGCACAGCCAGCAGAGCTTGTGGTGTGTCCCCGACAAGCCCGAATGGGCGCACCATGTGACGGAATCATCCACATTTCGACATCCGTCTACAGAAGCCCTCGCATGAGTGCACAGAGTGTTAGAAAAAACACATATGTCAATCAGGAATCTGGTCACACTTTTTGAAAAACAAGCACTGGAAAAAGGTGGTAGCCAGCTAAGTATAAACTACCTGGCTGGTGGAAGGGCTGGGCTTGACTGGTTTTGTAAGTTTCTACCTGCTACCCCTGCCCCAGGCCAGGAGGTCTGTGCAGCAGACAGACCTGTGGGCACCGTGCTGAGAGCAAATCAAGGTGAACACACCGCAGGGGAAGGGGGTGCAGAGACAGGGAAGGGTCCAGGAGCTCCCCTGCGTCCCGTGGTAAGCACCTCAGAGACACCATCTCTAATCTGCACGGCGAAGCAGGTCTGAGAGGGACACGCTGTGAGCAGCTGGTCAGCGGTGGGGCGGGACTCCCCCAGGACTGGCTCCCACGCAGCCCTCCACGCCCTCCCAGACGCCCCCAGCACAGGGCACGGAACAGGGCCAGCAGAGTCCTGCCTCCCGGCACCACCACGCTGTGAGGAGATGAAGAAGCAGCTCCCTCTCCTCCTCTCCCTCGCTCACCTGTACTCAGCATTCATTCAACGGCATTTAGGAAATGCCCACCAGGTGCTGCCCCCACCCACAGAGCCCCTGGCCGGAAAGATGCCCACTTGTATTACGGCTGCCACATGAACTGGCACAGGCTAACAGAGGTCTTGGGCCAACTTCGCTGAGCTGGAGGGGGGTCAGAAGGGGGCGTGGGAGGCCAAGGAGGGGCCACACACAGGGAGCCCAGAGGCAGCCAGGAGCCAGCCTGGAGGGCAGGTGTGTGACAGGAGACTGGGCAGTCAGGAGGCCCTGGGGTCACGGGAATGCCCCACCCCCACCCACGCACAAAGCCCAGGGTCTTTCCCTCCTAGCACAGGAGGCAGAGAAGGAATCAACTTCCAGAGTGTCCAGCAAGAACCTGGGCAGATGACCCGGGAAGCACAGTCTACAGCTCACTGCTCGCAGTCCCTTGAGAACACTCTTTCTCAACATAAGCCATGCCAAGTGGTGGCACCCCCAACACTGGGTGTCCCCCCACCTCAGTGAAAAGAGCACATTTCTCATGACGTCCAGCAGCCCACATTCCTTGAGCACTGGCAGGAGCTTTCCTGGAGCCCCTACCTCAAGAAGATCAAGTAACTCAGCTCCATGAAGGGGCTCCCGAGAGCTGGGGCTGCTGACCACAGACCAGCAGCGACCCAGCTGCTCACCTGGGCCTCGGTGGACCCCGGGTCTGCACTGCACACAGACGCCGGCTTCCAGGCACCAGCGGCAGCTGTGAACCCAAGAGAGTAAGCAAGAGCCCGCGGTTCCACCTCTGGTCCACTGGGGGCCTCGGCAGGCAGCAAACAGCCCTGGGGGAGCGAGAAACAGCAAGATGCAGGTCTGAACAATCCACAGCAGCCTGGGCACCAGTTTCAAGGTAACCGAGACAGCTCAGCTCCAGGTCACTCCACTCTGACACCAGAGAGACCGGGGACACTTGCTCACCTGAGCCAGGACGGCTGAGGACGCTGCTGACAGCAGCATCCCTGGCCTCTGGCTGCCGGGGCTGTAGCGGCAACCACACCACAATCCTGCCTTGGCTCAAGTGTCCCAAACTCATGATTCCTGCGTGAGTCTCCTGGGCCCAGTGCCTGCTGCCCGTCTCCATCGAGACCACCATCGCCACGCAGACCCAACAGCTCTAACACCATCGTCACCCCGACTTCTCCCTGATCGCCACCTCACCTGCCTCTCTTCCTGTGCCATCACGCACTCAGCCGTCAGCATCGCCCTCTCCTGTTCTCCTGTCTCCCTCCACACCTCTACAGTGACTCTGTGAGGACCGTCTTCCCCACCTCTACCACCATCCCTCTCCAGAGTGGGCCTCTCAAGCCAGCCTTCGCCCCAACGCGACCCGTCCCCCCCACCAGACATCCACGCCAGCTTACATCCCCACACCAGCCCCCTCTACCCCTCCCACCCCTTTGTGCGTCACTGCCCTTGAGCTTACCAGTCAGCCCCGCCCCCACCCCGGCTGGGCTGGCAGAGGGGAACCTCTGTTAAGCGTGCAGATCAGGATCCACGGAGCCCTCTCCTCAGGCCCTGCCGCTGCACCGCAGCCGCGCTGGCGCTACAGGAAATCCAGAACCCAAAGCTGGGCCCAAGAGCCCAGGGGCCGGGGGCTAGCCCTGGCCTAGCACCGCCTAGCTCTCACCTGGGTCGAGAGCCGGACTTCCCGCAGCCCCTGCAGCTGCCCCCCCTACACCGCGTGACCAGGAATCCTCAGGACTGCGGACAAGCAGCTCCCTGCTCTGGACTGCCTCCTCCTCTAACAGCAAAGAGAAAACGGAGCCAGGACAATGGCCCCTGCGCTTTGGGGCTCCAGGGTTCAGGCTCAGCCTCGCACAGAGAGGACCCGCGTCTCCCCTGGGGCAGCAACGACGTGACCACACGCCTCCGGAAAGTGACAGGCGCTAGGGCGGGGGCCCGCACGCCCCCCGGGGAGGGGACGGGCCAGAGCCCCGAGTCCCACCCTGGGAGGAGACGGGCACGGGGCCCGGACTCGCCACGCCATCGCGGGTTAGAGCGTGAGCGGCTCGGCCCCCAGGCCGCTCTTCCGGGTTGTGACGCGGCAAACCCGGCCCCGCGCGGGACCGGGCGCACCTGAGCCCGCGGAAGGGGCGCGGCTCGGCCCCGCGACCCCCGGGACCCTCCCCGCGCTCGCCCGGTGACCTTGGAGAGGCGCCCCTGACTCAGGCTCCCGCGGCGGCCCGGCCAAGGCGGCGGCCCGAGCGTCCGCAGCTCAGCCTTCCCCGACGGGCGCCTCTCCGAGGGGCAGCCGCCGGCACCGACCCCCCGGCCCGGGGCGCCGTTTACCTGAGGACCCGCGGCAGCCGCGGCCGGGGCGCCTCCCTCCTCCTGCCGCGTACCAGAGTGGGCGGGGCCGCGCGCCGAGCCCGCCCCCCAGGGCCCCCGGCCAACCGCGGCAGGGCGCGCGGCAGCCCGGCCCCGCCCCCACGCGACCACTGCGCTCATTGGTCGGAGAGACGTCCTTCTCGCTCGCCCTCCCTCCACCCCGCCCACCGGACCGCAGAGAGCCGGAGTGCGCAAACTCCGCCTCGCGCTCGGCCCCGCCCCCAGCCACCCCCGTGACCGCCACACCTGACTGTTGGGCGCGAGCGCGGCCGCCCTGAGGGCCTCAAGGGGTGAGGCCGGGCAGTGCGCAGGCGCGGACCCGGCCCCCTTCCCACTCTGCGTGTCCGGGTCCGACACTTACACCGCGATGATGCCGGCACACAAACACCGCCCCACAAGCCGGGAGATGCATCGGGGCGCCCAAAGCCGGCCCCCTGGCAAACACATCCCTGTCCAGGTACCCACGCCAGGGGGGCCTGACCTGGACACACAGGCACTGTCATGCCCTGTATCTCTCACACATGAACACACACACTGAACACGCAACAAACAGCCCAGAGACCGCAGGGCCGAGGGCCCCTCCAGAAACAGGTGCACACACGCAAGCTGGAGGCACGCGGTGCAGTCCGCCACCAGCGGGGGGAAGCGAGATGAGCAGGCACGAGGAAAGCTCCTAGCAGGGAACACAGGTAAAACATCCTCTGCGCACACCGCACCGACGTTTGCTTAGGTCAGTCTCCCGAGGCAGGGGAAGTAAAGCAAATGCGACCTAATTAAACTTATAAGCTTTTGCACAGCAAAGGAAACCATAAAACAAAAAGACAGCCTACCGAATGGGAGAAAATACTTGCAAATGATGCGAGCAACAATGGCTTTATTTCCAAAACATACAAACTCATAGAAATCAGTATCCAAAAACAACCGCGTCAAAGTATGGGCAGAAGGGGACTTCCCCGGTAGTCCAATGGGTAAGGCTCTGCGCTCCCAATGAAGGAGGCCCAGGGTTGATCCCTGGTCAGGGAACTAGATCCCACATGCATGCCATAACTAAGAATCTCCATGCTGCAACTAAAGATCCCACGCACCTCAATAAAGACCTGGCACAGCCTAAATAACTTAATTAATTTTAAAAAATGAGCAGAAGACCTAGATAGACATTTCTCCAAAGAAGGTATACAGATGCCCAATAGGACATGAAAAGATGCTCAACATCACTAATTATTAGACAAATGCAAATCAAAACTATGAGGTACCACCTCACTCCAGTCAGAATGGCCATCATTAAAAAGTCTACAGGGGGCTTCCTAGGTGGCGAGTGGTTAAGAATCTGCCTGCCAATGCAGGGCACACGGGTTCGAGCCCTAGCCCCAGGAAGATCCCACATGCCGCGGAGCAACTAAGCCTGTGCGCCACAACTGTTGAGCCTGCGCTTTAGAGCCTGTGAGCCACAACTATTGAGCCCATGTGCTGCAACTACTGAAGCCCATGCACCTAGAGGCAATGCTCCACAACAAGAGAAGCCATGGCAATGAGGAGCCTGCGCACCACAACAAAGAGTAGCGCCCGCGCACAGCAACAAAGACCCAACACAGCCAATAAAATAAAAAAAAAAAAAGTCTACAAGTAACAAATGCTGGAGAGGGTGTGGAGAAAAGGGAACCCTCCTACACTGTTAGTGGGAATGTAAATTGGTGCAGCCACTGTGGCAAACAGCATAGGGGTGCCTCAAAAAACTAAAAATAGAGTTGCCATATGATCCAGCAATCCCATTCTTGGGCATATACATGGAGAAAACTATAAGTTGAAAAGATACATGTACCCCAGTGTTCATAGCAGCACTATTTACAACAGCCAAGACGTGGAAGCAACCTAAATGTCCCTTAACAGATGAATGGATAAAGAAGATGTGGTGCATATACACAATGGGATACTACTCAGCCATAAAAAAGAATGAAATTATGCCATTTACAGCAACATGTATGGACCTAGAGATGATCATGCTAAATGAAGTAGCTCAGAAAGAAAAAAATATCACATGTTAAATCCCCTCCCCTTGAAGTACCTGGAGCAGTTTCTCTTTTCCTAACCCCTAAGTCAGCAATAAATCAATTAGTTTGTCCATATTTCTATCAGGCAATTTGCCAGACAAGGGCTGTGGGTGAGCAAGGGAATATCAAAGACAAGTCTTGCTCTCAAGCAGCTCACAGTCCAACAGGGGTGAGAAAATGCCTCTCAGCAGTTCAATTCCAAGCATTCTAGGGCTTTTCCTGCAATGGGAGTACTGCGTGCACCACAGATCCCAGCGGGGACAAGCCCAGTCCACAGACACTGCCAGGACACCAGCCCCCAGCCACGGTGCGATCCAGCTCACAGAGGAGAGACCATAAACTCGGGCCTCAGTTGTGTCGTCTGTAAAGGGGGCATCGCTTGGTGCTGCTCAGATTTGAAATCCTGCGTGTGAACTGTCTACCATGGGACGAGCACGTTGGGTGAGGTCTGTGCACAGGAGCAGGACTATGGGAGGTGGTAGCTGCAGCTTAGAACAGCACCTGGCACACAGCAGGCTCAGCCCTGAGGCAGCGGCGCTCACGGAAGACTCCAGGGGCCAGGAGAAGGGAGGGACTGTGTTGGCTCCTCTCTCTTGGAGCTGGGGGTTTGAGGTGGGCCCAGGCAGGGGTGGGGGTTCTTTGCTTGCTTGGGGACGTGTCAAGTGTGTAGAGAGCTCTGGGAGAAAGGCCTCCTGCAGCAGGCCTTGGCCTGAGCAGAAGCCTCCAGGCCTCAGCAGAGGAAGGTTGGGTGACCTAGGGAATTCCCTGGAGGTCCAGTGGTTATTACTGGCACTTTCACTGCGAGGGCCTGGGTTCAATCCCTGGTCAGGGAAATAAGATCCTGCAAGACACACAGCATGGCCAAAAGAAAAGGACTTTTTTGGCCCTTGGGGTTCTCACCCCACAGAGTGGGCCTCAGGCAAGGCAGGGCTGGTTCCAGCAAGATGTTCTCAGGGCAAGCAAGTCCTGGGGGACAGGATACCCCTTTCGAGGGCACAATACAGGCACAGCTCTAGAACCTTCCATTCTAGAATCTGCCCCTCCTTTCCCAGAGCCTGCCCTTCCCCACGCCAGTCCAAGGTTGTGTAGCTGTGTTAGCCTTCCACCCTGAGCTCTTAGCCCTGGTCCCTCCCCGTCCCTGCCCCAGTCCCAGCAAGACTTCAGAATCTTAGCTGCAGCCTTGAAGGGGTGCAGGTCCCAGCTGGCTTCCTGCAGCCCCATCACCCCTGTCCTTCTAAAGCAAGTCAGATCTCAGCCGTGCCTCCCAGCCCTCCTCCCCAAGGCCCTGTGGTGAGCGGGATGGCCCCAACCCCTTCCGCAGTGCTCTGATCTCCATGAAGGGCACCGGCAGGCAAAAGCTGGACCAGAGAGCCTTCATGGAGCAGATGCGTGAGTGCAGGGACAACGGCTACCTGCTCTCCTCCAAGAAGATCGGCTCCAGGGCCTTCTCCAAAGTCTACCTGGCCTATGCCACGCAGGAGCGCCTGCAGCACAACTCCAAGCTGGCCTCTGACCTGCGGGGCAAGCGCCACACCACGGTGAGGCAGGCCCGCCTCCTCCCTGCAGGGCGGAGGCCTCATGGCCCACTCTCCAGCCCAGTCCCAGCGGCCCCTGTCCTAACCCACTCAGGCACCTCCCAGGTGCTCTGGCTTCCTCCCGGTTTTGCATCCTCCCTGAAGTCCAAGGCTCTGGCAGGCTGATCACGCCCAGTTCCTGGACCCCTTGAACCCATAAGTGCCCGGGACAGGAGTGAGGCGGAAGGTCAGTGTTGCCTCCCAAGGACGCTGCTCACCAACCCTTACCCCCGCCAAGCTCAGCAATACACCCAAAGGCCCTGAGGCCTGTCCTGCCACATCCCGCCCCTGAGGGACTGCGGTTTTCACACAGTGGCCACCCTCCACCCTCACAGGTGGCTGTCAAAATCGTCTCCACCGCTAAGGCCCCTGTGGAGTTCTCTCGCAAGGTCCTGCCCCGTGAGATCTCATCACTCAATGCTACCTATAAGCACCTGAACGTGGTGGGCAGAGACCCCAGGACATCCTGGCCCCCTCCTGCCCACCCCCTCCCCCTCCTGGGACCCTTATGCTTGGGCCCAATGCCACCTGAGACCCCAGTCCATTGCACCTGATGGCCCCTCCCTGGGGTGATAGCAGGAAGACAGGGTCCGGCAGATGCAGCTATACGAGACCTACCGGAACAGCCAGCGCGCCTACTTGGTACTGGAGCTGGCAACCCGTGGTGACCTGCTGGAGCACCTCAGTGCCGTGTCAGACTGCCACCGCTGCCCCGGGCTGGAGGAGGAGGAGGCCCGCAGGCTGTTCTGGCAGCTGGTCAGTGCCGTGGCCCACTGCCACAACTCAGGCATCGTGCACCGGTGAGGGCGCTGCCCAGCCCTCCCGCCCGGCGCGTGGAAAAACCTGCCTGAGAGTAGCCGAGCCTTGCCTCCCCTTCCCCACACGGGGACCTGAAGTGTGAGAACATCCTGCTAGATGACCGAGGCTTCCTAAAGCTGAGCGGTGAGCCTGCGGCTCAGCCCCCGACCCTGTCGCTAGCCTGGGCCAACTCTGACGCGTCTTCAACTTGAGGGTTGCACAAGCCCACTCTTGCCCCAGCCAGGCCCCCAGCCTCTACACTTGCTTGCTCCAGACTTCTGACCCCAGCGTGCCTTGTCCTTCAACCTTCCTAGGAGGCCTACACCCCACCCTTGCCCACAGCCACACTTACAGTCACCCGCACGCCCCACGCCCACCACACAGCCACCCCTCAGGAGCCCACTTCCGCCCCGCCCCTCCCTCGCGCCCCGCCCTCCCTCGCGCCCCGCCCTCCCTCGCGCCCCGCCCTCCCTGCACGCCCCTTGCAGACCTCGGCTTCGCCCGCTGGTCGGGGCTTAAGAACTGGCTGCTGCGCACCTCCTGTGGCTCTGTGGCCTGCACAGCCCGAGATCCTCACAAGCACGAAGTACAACAGGGAGGGGGCCGACCTGTGGAGCTTGTGAGCACCACCCTACGGGCTCCAGGACCCTGCAGCCAGGACCCCTGGGGAGGAGGGAGGAAGGAGGGAAGGGAGGGGGCGCGCCCTGAGAAGCCGCTGCCCCCAGAGGTGTCCTCCTCTATGCCAAGGTGACCGGAAAGCTACCCTGCGAGGAGCGCCAGCCCCGCCGCATACTGCACCTGAGGCGCGGAGGCCCCACCCTCTGGCCAGGCCTGTCCCCAGGTGAGCACCTCCACCCTACGTCCCTCCCAGGTCCCCGCCCGTTCCTGGGGAGTGGGCAGCAAGAGAGCTGGGTCCGCAGAAGGGTCTTCTGGGAGAGACTCACCTAGCATCCTGCCCCACCCAGGCTGGGAACGGACTGCGGTGAGAGGGAAGCTGGGGTTGCTGGCCCCACTGGGCTTGAACTCTCCACGAGCCCAGGGCAGGCCGCCTCACCCCTCTCTGCCCATCTCCCCACATGTAAAACACCGACACCCTCAGGGCCTTGGGAAGACTGAATGGGACTATCTCTCCAGCTGCCACCGTTGTGGCCGTGATGGCAGCGGGCTGGGGGCACGAGCGGGCAGGGGAGGGGGCGCCGGGGGGCCGCAGCCTTGAGCCCTCACCGCAGAGTGCCAGGACTTGATCCGAGGCCTGCTCCAGCTGCGCCCGCGAGCGCGCCTAGGCCTGCAGCAGGTGGCCACGCACCGCTGGATGCTGCCCACTGCGCGTGCGCCCTTCTGCACCTTGCTGGGCACCACACCAGCTGCGGCCGTTTCACTTGGGTGGGCAGGTGGGTGGCTCTTCTGCGGCCCACCGGACCCTCCCACTGCAGTCGGCTGCAGAGAAGCCAGAGGAGTCCCAGCTCCCAGTGTCCTGGGACAACGTGGAGTCCAGAGCGGACGTAGATCCCCCAAGGCTGCTCCTGCTGCTCCTGCAGCTGCGGTGACCCCAGCAACAGGGCACCCGCCTTGAGAGCACCTCTGGTCCGGCGCCCGAGCCCACGTAGGCTCGCCCGAGACAAGGTGCAGACTCGGTTGCGCTTGGGCTCCGGAGCACGGAGACGGCCAGTCGCGGGGCAGGCCCCTCCAGGCACCCGCTGTCGCTCCACTCCAAGTCCGGCATCCGGAGTGTGCCTCCCCGCTACCTGGTTAACTGAGGGCAGACAGGAGGGCGGGGGCGAGGCCAGATAAAGCGTTTATTCTGTGGAGCCAAGAGTGTGTGCTTCTCAATGCAGGAAGAGGGCTGCGGGCCTTGGGGCATCTGAAAAACCGCCCACATACCTTCCAGAGCTTTAACTCGGGGGAGGGGGGTACAGAGAGGACCAGAGAGGAGGGAGACATCCGGCACCCATGAACAACCCAGTCTTGATGGGAGCGCCAGTGGAGCTGCCTCCAGCTTTGGAGGCAGTACCAGGACTGAGGGCATGGTTGTGGTGGGGGAAGGGTGCTGGGAACTCCTGGGGAGACATGCTATACCCCAGCACCAGGGTACAAGGGGCCCGGGAGGGCCAGGGTGCAGGGGTCCTGTACAAAAGATGGCACTAGGTTTGGTGGGAAGCCCAAGAAGGGAATAAAATGGGGGTGAGAGAGAGCCTACTGGGCCTGGTGGTCAAAGAATCGGAGGCACCACACATGGAGCCGAGGGGGTCCAAGGGGGCAGATGGTGGTCGGGGAAAGACACGAGCCAAGGGCAAGGCTGCAGGCATATCAGGGAGGCTCTCAGCTTGGTAGGCAAGGGGTTCTGCGGAACTGAGGCTCAGGGAAGTTGACTGAGGGAGGGCCTAGCTAGTCAAGGAGAGTGAAGGCATCAGGTCAGTCCAGGACCGGGAAATAAGACATGACAAGCTTGCAAAGACCTGAGGGCTGGGCTTGGGCGTAGGTCAAGCGGAAAGGTGGTGAGGGTGAAGAGGAGGCAGCACCCAGCAAGTGCTCTGAGGATAAGCCACGGGGTGCAGCCCTGGGAGACCCCAGGACAGTCTGTGGCTGGTGAAAATCTCAACAGGTCAGCCCTTTGAGACTGGGTCTCAGGTAGGGCAAGCTGAGGGCCCCAGGCCCCTGTAGCACCCTTGGGACTGGGAAGCTCCAGCTGGACCCTCAGACTTGCAGTGCTTTTCTGTCCAGCCCCGCTGGCCGGCCACCCCCTTGGTGGTACTTGAGCAAGTCACCAGGTTGGGCCAGCTCTGGCTGAACAGTCCTCCTCTGAGCAACCAGCATTCCTGCTGGAAGCAGTAGGGCACAGGGAGCTGCCCTCGACCCTCAGCAAGGCCACACCCTCAGAGCAAGGGGATCCAGAGGCCTCAGACATGCCTGCTCCGGGAGGCCTTGACGGATGGGGAGCAAAGGCGGGCCGGGGGCTGGTGGCAGGCTTCCGGGCCTCAGGTGGGTGCAGCTGCCTCTGCTTGCGGCTCTGGGCCCAGCTCCCGCTCCCGCCGCTCCCACTCACACCGCTCCTGCTCCTGGCGGTCCTGCTGCTGCAGCTGCCGCTCGACACCCTCCGGCACCTGCACCTCCAGCAGGTTTTCCAGGCCGCGCTCCGGCTCATCCCCAATAAGAACCTGCCAGCAGGGGAGGCAGGTGAGCAGCTGGCTGGCACCCTGTGGACGCCCACCACTCCCCCAGCCCTGCACCCACCTGAATGAGTTTCTCACAAGCCACCCGCACATCAGGCTCTGGCTCCCAGCTGTGCAGCTCTCGCAGGATCAGGTAGGCTCCCTGGTCCCTCACCTGCTTCCGACCAGGTGCCGTGGCTGTCAGCTGGAACAGGGCAGAGGTTAGCCAGACATCAGCGTGCCGATGTACAGGTGTGTGTGTTGGGGGTGGCGTTAATGTAGCAGGACCCCTGCTCACCAGCATGATGGCCTCGATGAGCATCTTGCGGATGTCAGCATCAGGCTCTCGCTGCTTGTCTGAAGGCAGGTACTGCAGGTCAACGGGCAGCCCTAGGGGTGAATTGGCAAGTCCCTGGCTCCCTACGCTGGCCCCTGGACAGCTAGCAAGACCGTGCCATTGTAAGACCCATCTGTGCTCAGCAACTCCCTTCTGGAAGGCTTCAGAAGGGACCCTGACCTGGACACCTCCTTCTGCCTCTCCCCCACTGGCCTCCCCTCCTGCCAGACCAACCCTGAGGCTTGAGGCAAGCCACTCACGCTCCATCTCCTCCTCGGAGAAGTCCTCGGGCCCAGCCAGGGGCAGCAGCAAGAAGGGGAGAATGTCCACCTCGGGCCCAAGCAGCCACTCATGGTGTCCTGGGGGGAAACAGGAATGGAGACCAGTCCAGAGGGGCCCCAGGGTCCAGTCTGTTCCCCCGACTCCCCGACGGGGCAGCTTCCCCCCCACCACTCACGGTGCTCGAAGCAGCAGTTTCGCAGTGTCCCCACCACACCGCCCCTGCGCACCGAGGAGTCCGGGTATCGGGTGAGGGGCAGCAGCCGCTGGACCACGCACCTGGAAGGAAGGACCGCTCAGTGCCGTCGCGGCTCCCTTCCACCCCCTCCCCGCGAGCGCCCCGGGCTTCACCTGCCGGGGTCCAGCAGGAAAGCGCGCGCCGCGGGCCGCTGGCTGAGGTTGGAGAGTACCGGCCCCAAGCAGTGCAGGGGCGCGCGGGCGTTGTAGCCGGGAGTGCACAGCGCGCGCACCAGCCGCTCCAGGCCCGACTCCCCGGGCCCCGCGGCCGCCAGCGCCGCCATCAGCGCGGCCGCCGGCCCCGGCTCGCGGCTGAGGTTGGCCAGCACGGCGGCCGCCTCCTCGGCCCAGGGCCACTGTGGGTCCAACGCGCAGCCCAGCAGGCGGGCCGGCAGCCCGGGCTCGGCCGCCAGCAGCGGCTCGTGCAGGCCGGGGTCGGCGGCCAGGTTGACGAGCGCGCGCGCGGCGTCCCGGGCCGGGGCGGGAGCGGGGGCCGCCGCCAGCGCGCCCAGCGCCCGCAGCAGGGCCGCCTGGCCGGCCAGCAGCGCGCGGCCGGGCCCCGAGCCGCTCAGCTCCAGCGCGTGCTGCGCCGCCGCCGCCTGCAGGTCGGGCCGCGCCCCGAGCGCCAGGAAGGGCAGCAGCTCCGCCGCCGCCGCCGCCGCCTCCGGGCCGGCCTCCGGCATCGGCGACCCCACGGAGGCGAGGCCACCGGCCCCGTCCTTTCCCACGCGCGTCCCTGCGCGCCCGTGCGCGCGCTCCGCTCGGCCTGGCGCCTCCGGCGGCGGCGCGGCCCCGCCCAGCAGGGGAGCGGAAGCCGCGGCGACCAGTCCGAGGCCACCAGCCCTGCGCCGGGGCGGGACCGCGCGGAGCCCGGGACGGCGGGGCGGGCCCCGGAAGGGCGGCGTCGCTGGGCGCGGCGGCCTTCCCGGTGCGGCCTCTGTCCCGCGGGCGGCTCGCGAGTTTTGTTTAGCACGGGTGCATCTCGGCCAGTGAGGAACATCGGCCTGCAGCTCCCTCCTCTGGAGGTGTGTGTGTCTGGCGTGGGGCCAGGCAGAAGGGTTGGGCAAAGTGTTCTTATGAATTTTCTGGAAGGGTTTGTAAAACCAGGATTGCTTCTTCCCTAGATGTTCGGTGAAGCCATCTGGGCCTGAAACTTTCTGGGAAGGCTTTTCAACTGCACATTCAATTCCTTTCATAGAAACTTGGCTATTCAGGTTATTTGCTTCTTGGGCTACTTGTGGTGCTTTGCGTGTTCTAAGGAATTAGCCCATTTCATCTAGACTGTTAACAGCCATAAAGTTGTTCCTAATATTCCCTTCTTATCCTCTTACTGCATGTGCAATCTGTCGCGGGTCACCTCTGTCATCCCTGATATTGGTAACCTGTGTCTCTGTCCTCCTTTTGTCTTGCCGGAGGTTTGCCAATTTTGTTGATGTTCTTAAATAACCACCTTTTGGATTAACTTATTTTCTTTATTGTTTTCTTTTTCACGTTTATTGATTTCTATTTCGACCTGTTTCCTTTCTTCTGCTTACTTTGGGTTTAATTTGCTCTTTTTCTAGTTTCTTAAGGTAGAAGCTGAGGTCATTGCTTTGAGACCTTTCTTCTTTTCTAATATAGGGGTTTCCCCCCATTTATTACCTGCCTTATGGATTATTCGTCATGTCCTTTACTTTTACATAGGTTACAAGCCCCTTAATAGATGGATATTATTTTTGTTTCACACTAAGGGCTAGGACGAGGCCTCTAGGGGCAGTGACGCCCAGAAGAGCCATTCACAGGGAACAGTATCCCCCTAAAGTCAGCAGGTTATAAGGCTCAGGAGCTGGGATTTGCCCTGCTTGAGACCCATAGCCTCAATCCCAACCTAAAGTCCCATGGAAATTGAGGAAGAGGGTGGACGAGTTCAAGGAAGTGCCACCTCTCCAAGGCAAGAACCTGCTTGGGACACGCAGACCCTGGCCATAAGAGTTGAAAACCCCTCAAGATATGGAACTAGAATATCCTGGATAATCTAGGTAAATGATGCCCTCTGGTGGGTATTTTAGACTGAGACAAAAATGTGCACCTTCAGGGCTCACTGGGGTCCAGAGGACTAGTGGGCAGGCCTGTGCTTTGACTGGTTCAAGGAAGTGTCTACAGTAATTACCAGGTAGGGAGGCTTAAGTGTTCCTAAAATGAATTAAAAGATCCAAAGCTACTGGAAGTGATTTCAAAGCTAAAGGTACAAGAATTGTACAAAGAACCCTAATATAGCCTTGACCCAGAGACCTCAGTCAAATTTCCAGGTCACCCCAGTAATGACCTTTGTCTCACCTCTTGTGTCCTTCAGGCCCTTGACACAGACCACAGCCAGCTACTGTGTAGCACGTTCTTCTGCATGTCTGGTTGCCTCCTGATTAGGTTCAGGTTGTGCCTTTCTGGCAGGAACACTGGGGGAGACCCTGGGTTCTTTTGCTCCTGTCCCATCAGGTGGCACAGGGTCCGTTTGTCTCAGCGCGGGAGAGGCTTATGTGGATCACATAAGGTGGAGTGGCCCAAGCTTCTTCCCTGTCACGTTACCCTTTTTCTTTCTGTGTTTCGTAAGTATTTTATGGGGAGACACTTTGAGGCTGGGTAAACACTCTGTTCTGCATCCACCTTTCACTCCCTAGGTTTGCAGGTATGGTTTTCCCTCTGAATTAGTTACTACCATGATGGCTGCCAAATGACTGGTTTCTAATTTTATCATTTACTGTAGGGAAAAAGCTTTCTCTTTACCTATCTATGTCAGTGAAGACGCATGGATGCCTAGTTTATTCAAAGAAATATAATACTTTACTCTCATTATTTTGATCCTCAAGTTGTTCTCAATTTGGCCAGTGGAAGCCCTTTCAAAGAGACTTCTGTGTGTTTTTAAAAACAGCTTTATTTTTGATTGAACTTGGTGTACCCCCCCCAAAATAATAAATAAATAAATAAAATTTAAAAAAAAATAGCTTTATTTGAGGGACTTCCCTGGTGGTGCAATGGTTAAGAATCTGCCTGACGGACTCCCAGGTGGCGCAGTGGTAAAGAACCCGCCTGCCAATGCAGGGGACACGGGTTCGAGCCCTGCCCTGGGAAGATTCCACGTGCCTCGGAGCAACTAAGCCCGTGCGCCACAACTATTGAGCCTGTGCTCTGGAACCCATGAGGCACAACTACTGAGCCCATGTGCCACAACTATTGAAGCCCACGCGCCTAGGGCCCGTGCTCCACAAGAGAAGCCACTACAATGAGGAGCCTGCGCACCACAGTGAAGAGTAGCTCCCGCTCACAGCAACTAGAGAAAGCCCGTGTGCAGCAACGAAGACCCAATGCAGCCAATAAATAAATTAAATAAATTTATTTTAAAAAAAAAGAATCTGCCTGCCAATGCAGGGGACACGGGTTTGAGTCCTGGTCTGGGAAGATCCCACATGCTGCAGAGCAACTAAGCCCGTGCACCACAACTACTGAGCCTGAGCTCCAGAGCCCCCGAGCCACAACTAAGCCCACGTGCTGCAACTACTGAAGCCTGTGTGCCCAGAGCCTGCACTCTGCAACAAGAGAAGGCACCACACTGAGAAGCCTGCACACCACAACAAAGAGTAGCTTCCACTCACCACAACTAGAGAAAGCCAACACACAGCAATGAAGACCCAATGCAGCCAAAAAAATAAATATTAAAAAAAAAGAAAAGAAATTCTGATTATTTAAAAAAAAAAAAAAAAAAAGCTTGATTTGAAACCAAACAAGACCCTGTAGGGCCTTCCTGGGGACAGACATCTCCCCCCACCATGCCCCCCACCTCTTACTTGTAGAAGAGCTTTAGTGTCCTAGGCCTTCCCCAAGTTCCAAAGAGCAGATTTAATCAGAGTAGTGAGAAAATGCAGAAAAAAAGGAAAGCGGTCTAGACAAAGTAATAATAGCCATAAAACAAAGTCAAGGACGTTTAGTTCTACTCGAAGGCTACAAACATCCTGAGCCATGTCCCTGAGTGGTTTTGCAGAAACAAAAGCCCCAGCAGGTGGAAGAAGTTAACTGCATGCGGACCACCAGCACTCAGACCCCAGAAAACTGACAGCTGAGATTCCCAAGATACCTGGCACCCTGTTACCCCAGCATCAACCAGTCAGAGAACTATGCGCAAACTGATCACAAGACCCATGACCCCTCCCTCATGCTGCCTTTAAAACCCCTTCCCTGAAAGCCACTGGGGAGTGTGGGTCTTTTGAACGTGAGCGGCCAGTTCTCCTTGATTGGCGCCTGCAGTACGCGCTGTACCCTCCCTCCCCACAGCCCAGTGTCAGTGGATTGCTTTGCTGTGCGTCAGGCATGTGGTCGCAAGCTCCGGTCAGGAACATACTGAGCTATAATTCACGTGCCTTGCAGGTCATCCATTTATATTCGGTGATTTCTGGTTGTTGCATTAACTGTAGTAAGTGGTGTGGAAATACAAAGAGCAGAATTGACCCATTTACCTTTTTTTTTTTTTCAGCCGTGCCACACAGCTGGTGGGATCTTAGTTCCCCAACCAGGGACTTAACTGACCTAGTCAGTAAAAGCATGGAGTCCTAAGCAGTGAACGGCCAGGGAGTTCCCCCATTTGACTATTTCTAAGTGCATGATTAGTGGCATTAATTACACCCACAATGTTGTGCCACTATCACCACTGGGTATTTCCAAAACGTTTTCACCCCCTACAGCAGAAATTGCATAAGCTCCTAACCCCGCCAGGGACCTCTTGGCTATTTTCTGTCTCTATAAAGCCACCTGTTCTAGCTTCTTCAATGGTTACATCTTATGAGGCTATAATACAATGTCCAAACGAAGGTGTGTGTAGTTCCATGCCTCTCTCTCCCTGTGTAGATTCACTGAACCAATATCACAGTCAAAACAGAGACTGTTTCATCACCACAAAGATCTCCCTCCTGCTCTGCCTTCTCCTGCCCATCCTTAACCCTAGGCAACCACTACTCCGCCCTTCACCTCTCTAATTCTGTCACTTCAAGAATGCACTTTAAATGGAATGTTCTGAGATTGGCTTTTTTCACGTAGCATAATTATCTACAGCTTCATCCAGGTTGTGTCAATAATTTGCTCCCTTTTATCGTTGAGAAGTATGCACGGTGTGGGTGTGCCGCCGTCTGGAGCCACTCACCTGTCCAAGGACCTCTGTGTCACTGCCAGTTCGCGGCTGTTACAAATAAAGCTGCTGTAAACACTGGTGCACAGCGTTTTGTGTGGACTGAGTCCTCATCTCTCTGCAATAAACGCGCAGCAGCACGACTGCCGAGTCCTGGTATTCAAGTCACTTTCCACCGTCAGGACCAGTCTCCATTCCCACCTGCATCGGGTGGAAGTGCAGTTGCTCCATATCCTCTCCAGCGTGTGGGGGTGTCGCTCTTTAAATCTGAGCCGTTCTTAATTCACACTTCCCTCACGGTGCTGATGGGGGCATCTTCTCATGCACAAGGCTGCCATCTTCACCTCCTTCAGGAAGAAACGTCTGCTTTGTTTCTGTCCCGTTTTCTGATGAGACTGTCTGGTTTTTACAGTTCATTTTGAAAGTTGCATGTATCTTCTGCATATGTGTCCTTTGCAGATATTTTCTCCCAGTCTGTACATTGTCTTTTCATCTTATTAACACAGCTTTTCACAGAGCAAAAGTTTTAAAATTTGATAAAGTCCAATTTATTGATTTGTTTTCCTTTACATCTGGTGCCTTGGGCATTATGTCTAAGACTCTTCATCGATTGCTAGGTCCAAGAGATTTTTATATTTTCTTCCTAAATTTTTGTAATTTTACCTTTAAAGGCATGATCTGCTTTGAGTTTTGTCTTTATGGTGTCTTTTGCCATGAAAAAAATTCTTTAATCAGCAAATATGTCTGTCTTTTCTAAGTGTTCTAAGTTAATTATTTTTCTAAATTACTTTCTGATATATTTATAGTTTTATTTTCCACATTTCAATCTTCAACTCATCTGAAAATTACTCTTATAAGTCACTTATAAATGATGTGAGGAAGGGTTCCAGCTCTGTTTCTGTCTTCATACACTGTGCTCAGCACTGTTCCTAAAGGCCTTAATCCTCACCGCAGTCCTGTGAGGCGTTGTAGCATAATTATCCACATTTCACTGACCAGAAACTGAGGCTTAGAGAACCTAGGTAACTTGCTTAAGGTCACACTGTCAGGAAGTGGGAAATGATAGATAGATAGATAGATAGATAGATAGATAGGTGATAGATAGATAGGTAGATAGATAGATAATTTGCTATTTCAACATCTTCTATGAGGAATTCCCTGGTGGCGCAGTGGTTAAGAATCTGCCTGCCAATGCTAGGGACATGGGTTCCAGCCCTAGTCTAGGAAGATCCCACATGCCTCGGAGCAACTAAGCCTAAGTGCCACAACTCCTGAAGCCCGCGCGCACGCCTAGAGCCCATGCTCTGTAACAAGAAGCCACCGCAATGAGAAACCCATGCACCGTAAGGAAGAGTAGCCCCTGCTCAGCACAACTAGAGAAAGCCCGCGCGCAGCAACAAACACCCAATGCAGCCAAACAAACAAACAAAAATTTCTATAGTGGAAATCCCATTCTAGCTTTCTGTACGTTTTTATATTGGGTTGTGTGATTTTTGTTTTAATTGTTATTGATTTGTAGAACTTATTTACATATTTTAGAGACAAGCCCTTTTTAGCTACATGTATTTCAAATACCTTTTCCCACTCTGTGGCCTGAGTTTTTTACTCTCTTAATGATATGTTTAGGTTAACAGATTTCCTAATTTTAAAATAATTACATATTAATATGTATTAATAAATATATTAATGTTTTCCTTTATGGTTAGTGGGGGTTTGGACCGGTTTAAACTTTTGCCCTCCTTTTTCATGTTTGTATGCTGGGTTTTTTTGGCCGTGCCACATGGCTTGTGGGATCTTAGTTCCCCAACCAGGGATCGAACCCGAGCCCTTGACAGTAAAAGCATGGAGTCCTAACCACTGGACTGCCAGGGAACTCCCATGTTTGTATTTTTCAAAGCAGTTATTGCTTCTATAATTTAAGACATAGAAACACCAGTAGAAGCAGACTCCCCCGGGTCTCACTGGCCTTGTTTTAGCAGGTGCAGTTCCTTTTACAAAAAGTCACGTCTTTCAGTTTTCTGGACCTGGCACTTCTGGCCCTCCTCGGCCTGGGAAATAGCTGCCCACTCAGCAGTGCCACAACAAAAGCCCCTGCACAGGTGAGGGTTGTGGGAAAGGTGTGGAAGACCACCTTTAACCACAAAGGCACTGAGACGAAACATCTAAAGTCAGAGGCTGAAAATACAGGAAAGAAATCACTGCTCAGGAAACCCAGCAGCAGGATGTAAGAAGCTGGAACAGGCCCTTCACAGAAGCCGTGCTAACAGCCAGTGGGCACATGGCCCCCCGCGTGGTTGGGTCGGTGCCCTCTGAGGTCATGGCAGTTCAGAAGAAGGCTGAGCCCCCAGACCCTGAGCTTCACAGACAAGCTCAGCTTCCTGGTGACTTTTAGGCTGAAAGGTCCAGAGGACACTGCCCCTCCACTGCTTCTCGGATAAAGCACGTGGGGCCCCTTCATCTACTCTTCCCCTTTCCAGCCTAAAGAGAGCAAAGCTCTGACAGACTCCTGGTTTCACCTGCATCAAAGGACTGCAGGTTCCCCCCACACACACCTGCGACCACCCAGACCCTCCCCTCTCCCGTCCCAACCCCACTAATTAACTAAGAAACGTTGGCTAAATGCCTGAGCAGGGACCCACCAGTGCTATGGGTTCCCTCTCTGGGCAGAGAGCCCTCCCCCGAGAACACTCCTCCCACCATGTGCTGATCCCAGCCCAGACCCTGTCCCACCAGGCCCCCAGCTCCTGCCTCACACATGCAACTGGCCACCAGCAGGTTCACAACACACCAGCCAGACCCCCCTGCCCACCTCAGTGACCCCCAAAGGTGAAGGTGGCATCCAGTGTGCTGTCTGGGCCCTCTGGACTTTATTCCAGCCCTGGGTCTCGGCTAGGGGTGAACAGCGGGCTGGAGGGCCGTGTCCTGACTCCACGCTGGAGGGAAGAGGGGAAGACAGCGCCGGGCCAAGGCCACTAACGGGGTCAGCTGTAGCTGTCAGGGTCCGTGTCATCTGGCAGAAAGTAGCGCTGCAGGGCAGGCTGCAGGAGCCGTGGGGGCCGCGGACGGGCGGGCCTGGGCCAGTCAGGGGGGAAAGGCTGCAGCTCCACCCGGGGCAGCGGCAGCTTCAGCCTCCGGATGGCGCCATCCAGCGTGCGGTCCACCCAGAGCCGGTGCAGCATTCGGCCTGGGGGCCAGCAAGACCGGGAGACCTTGGGGTGGGGTCAGTGCTCGGCAGGCACTGGGCTGGGGTGGGGTGGAGAGCAGAGTCCGATTTCTACCCCTGACCCCACTCACCCCCCAGGTTCACGGGAGACCTCTGGACGCTGGCCTCCCGAAGCCGGAGGAGGGAGTCGTGCCTGGAGAGGAAGGAGGCGGGTTTGGCTGGGCCGGGCCCTCAGCCGCCCCCGCAGGCTCTGCCCCAGCGTCGCCCGGAAGCCCGCGGCTGGCTCACCGGGGATCCCGGGGCCGCGGCGGCACCACGCGGGGCCCCTGTGGGGGCGGGGCCGGGGGCGGGCTCTCGGGCGGCTCCTGCCCGGGGCGCCGCTGCCGCCGGCAGAAGACGTTGAGTGCGTCAATGGGCCCCAGGTCCAGCATTTTTGACCGTGACCAGTCCGTCCGCTCCAGAGGCAGGGGCCCATCAGGCGGTGCGGCGGGCGCGGAGGACCGCGAGTGGGCCTCGAGCGAGGGGCGGAAGTGCGTCAGCGTCTCAGACAGTGCACGTCGGCTGCGCCCAAAGCGCATCTGTGCCAGCACGTGCTGCACCTGCAACCCCGGCTCCCCGGGTGAGGCCACCAGTGAGGGCGTCACACAGACATGAACAGTTGCCCCAGAGACCATGGAAATCTGTGCCAGGGCCTCCTTCTAAGGAGGGTGAAGTGTCGAGGTCTCTAAGACCCTGGGCAGCATCTCTGACAACTTGGCTACAGAAGGCGGCACGGTTTCCACCTGAGGGGAGGTGGCCAGTGGACGGTGCACCAGGCCCCAACAGGGAGGCCCGAGAGGTGCTGCCCCTGGCTCCGAGCCTGAGACCCCCCCCCCCCCAGACTCCCTCCTGGGGAGGCGCAGGAAGATCCCGGAGAAGGGGAGGGGGTGGGGGATGGGAGAGGACGGACGAGGCGCAGAGCCAGAGCGGGGCAAGGAGCCCGCTGGCCTCACCTGGCTCTCCCCTCCGGACGTGGGAGAAGCCCGGGCCAGGGGCTCTGAGGGCAGGCGCCCCGCCCCACCCCCCCCAGCCCCGCCCGCCCAGACCTGCAGCTGCTGGATCATTTCCTCCAGCTTCTGGCAGCAGCGCCTGCGCAGGGCAGCCTTGGAATCGAGGTCCGGGCCCTGGACCCAGGTCATCATCTCCTTGAACAAGAAGCCTTGCGGGTCCTGAAGGCCGAGTCCATCCAGTAGCTTCTTAAGCTCTGGCCTGGGACAGGGGTGGGAGGCTGAAGGGCCGCCTCCCGGCAGCGGGGAGGGGGGAGGCGGCGGGACTCACCGGCAGGAGGCTGGCGAGTAGAGGAAGTAGGACATGAGCTCCAGCACCACCTCGCGGGACTCCAGGGAGCAGGCCAGCAGCAGCTGCAGCGCCAGCATCACGAACTGCCGCTGCAACCAGTCCTGAGCGCAGCGGGTTGAGGTCGGTGCCCGAGGCCGGGGAAAGGGCCGGGCGCGGGGTCAGGGGCTCACCTGGAGGCTGGGGGGCTGGTCCAGGTTGAGCAAGCGCAGGAGGATGCCCTGCAGCCGGCTACAGAGATCACTGCTGACATCGGGCAGCAGCCTCAGCAGCGCGTGCAAGATGTGCACGCGGTCTGCCCAGGAGGCCTCGTCCAGCAGGTCCACGAACAGCGAGGCCAGGCCCTCCACCGTGCCCACCTCGGGGTATGCCTGCAGGGACCCCGTGCTGAGGCCTGGCCCCCCGCACCGCATCCCGGTGCTCCAGCCTCCCCTGTACCATACCCGAGCCCGTGCTGCCAGGACGCCCCCAAACCTGCAGGGTGAAGATGGGGAACAGCTTTTTGAACCAGTTCTGGCTGACGAAAAAATGCAGAAACCTAGGAAGATGCCCGCAGCGCTCTTCCCAGAGTGAGCGCCCGTAGTGGAATTGGGTGCAGTGAAGACCGGTCTTGGCCCCAGCGGTGTTCTCGCGGGAGCCCGTGGGCTTCGGGATGAGATTCTCGGAGCTCTAGGGGCAGCGGAAGCAACTGCAGACCGTGCCTCCCCGGGCAGCTCCTGCACCGCAGCCCAACCCAGCCCTGGACGCCCACCTGCACCTCCTGCTCCTCGGACTCCAGCAGCTGGTCAGAGAGCTGCCCATAGGGACTCAGGGAATCCGAGGCCCAGTCCAGATCCAGCTCCTCCTCCTATTCCCCCAACCACCGGATCAGGTTCTGCTGCCACTTGGCGCGGTGCCGCCTGATGCCCCGCGGCAGCCACAGGTCGTCCA
The DNA here is from genome assembly GCF_030028045.1 of Hippopotamus amphibius kiboko. Lineage (NCBI taxonomy): Eukaryota > Metazoa > Chordata > Mammalia > Artiodactyla > Hippopotamidae > Hippopotamus > Hippopotamus amphibius. The sequence goes on along the minus strand of NC_080190.1, from coordinate 174,124,674 downwards.
GGCTCCTGCCCGACTGCGAGGGGGAGAGCCAGGCCGTGGCCAATGGCGTCTCCGCAGACCACGCCCCGCCCCGCCCCGCCCCTTGCCTTGCTACTGCTCCTGCGCTGGACCCGGGCTCCGAGGCCAAGGCCGCTGACCTCCCCAGGTAGCCACATCTGCTGCAGCACCGCCGAGTTGGGCACACAGCCCGGGAAGTGGATGGGCCGCCGCCCGTACTGCAGATGGAGCACAGCAGGGCATGCTGAGGGCCTGGACTCCTCCTGCCCCGGAGACCACCCTGGAGGGGCACCCCGGCCACCAGCCCAGCTCTGCCTGCGCAATCTCCAAGAGCTGAGCTGGGCTCACACCCCGTGCCCACGACACACAGGAAGAGAGAAATCAGGCGGAAGGACAGGCAGTGTGGTGTCAACTGTGGTCACTGAGGAGAGAAATCTGGGCAATGGCTGGCCTTGGGGAAGCCCTGACACCCACACGGTCTCCACGGAACGCAGCCCCCAGTCCTGAGACATCAATAAGAAGGGGGCAGTAGACAGGACATCCCTGGTGGTCCAGTGGTTAGGACTCCATGCTTTTACTGCCGGGGCCTGGGTTCAATCCCTGGTCGAGGAACTAAGATTCCTCAAGTTGTGCAGTGTGGCCAAAAGAAAAGAAAAAAAGAAAAAGAAAGAAAAGGGAAGGGGGCAGTAAGAGTTTGGGGGGCTACTGCAGGCTTGGTTAGATGGAGTAGCAGTTGGGAGGTTCAGTGACCCACCTGGGAAGGTAAATGCCAGATATTGGGGGGGGGGGGCTGGGCCCGTTTGGGCATCTGTTGGGGGATAGACTGGGACGCCTGGCTCCCGTCGACTTTGCTCCCCTCAAGGGAGGGAACTCTGGTCTCCCAGACAGTCCACAGAGGCCCCACCCACCCAACGCTTTCACAAGGAGTGCTGCAGGTGCGGCCAGCTGGCAGCGGCTCTGGCTTTGCCCAGCACCTGCTCTGGGACCCCTGGCCCCCTGGCAGCCAGTTCCCAGAGCTCGAGGAGTCAGGGTACATGGAGAGCAGCAGCAACCCTGGGCCTCGGGGGGGCGGGGGGCACGCAAGGGGCAGGTGGGTCTGGCTCTCAGGTCAGAGTTGGGCACAGAGGTTTGCAGCAAAGGGAAAACAGGATACATAAGAAGGGCCCCCTGGGAAATGAGTGCCTCTAGGACATCGAGGGGTTCTCACCTTACAGGGCTGAACGGTGGCAGGGAAGAAGCCCCTGAGGTTGGAGAGAAGCTCCTGCGGTCGCCTCTTCAGCAGCAGGGGGATCTGGGGATGGGACAGGGCTCAGAGCCGAGTCTGGACTCCAGCATCCCTGCAGCTCTGCCCTTGGGCGGCAGCCCCACCTCCTGGGCCCCTCACCCTGCGCTGCAGGTGGGAGGACGGTGGATCTGGGGTCACAGGCTTCTCCCTGCGGAGCAGCTCCCACTGCAGCTGCAGGTCCAGGCCGAGGCCCAGTTCGCAGCTCAGGGAGGAGCGGGCCAGCAGCTGGGGCAGAAGGAGGAGTCAGAGGGCGGGAGGCAGGAATCCTGAGGTGAGGGCAGAGTGTGGGAGGGGCGGGAAGCCACACCTGGGAAGCTCTGCTGTGCACTGTCCGGCGGGTGGGAGGGATGGGCAAGGGGACTCAGGGAGGGTGGGCAAAGCAGCGGCCCAGCGGCCCCAGGTCCTGCGGAGGGGGGGCTTCCGCGCCCCCGAGACTGGGGGCATCTCTGGGCAGGGCGCACACGTCCCAGGCCTCTCTCTCTACTGTAAGGGTCATGGCGCAGCACTGCGGGCACTCTCCTCCAGCATACTTGCCCTGGCAGGGAGGGCAGGGCAGACTGGCAGTGTCAGGGCTCAGGGCAGGGGGGCGGGGGGGTGGTGCTGGGGAGGCCCCACACTCACCAGCAGGCCAGGGCCATAGATCAGACGCAGGTAGTTATCAAAGGCCTCCTGGCGCTGTTGCCAGGAGGGTGGGGGCTGGGCTGCTGGACCCACCAACCCCCATCTCAGCTGCTGAAGGTCTTGGTCCCGGGCAACCAGGGCTTCCACGTCCTGGGGTGGGGGTCAGGAGTCAGTCCATTCTTCCTTGAGCCTTACTGCTGGCTGCCCAGATGAGCTCAAGGTTCCCAGGCCTGCCCCAAGGGACGGAAGGGGAGGGGCCTGAGCGCGGGCTGGGGCACTGGGCGGAGAGGGGTCAGGAGCCATCCCACCTCCTCCAACACTGGCTGCTGAGGCGCTGCCGACGGGCCATGGATGACAAACAAGGCTGTGCTGCAGACAGGGAGGGGCACAGGTGGGACACTGGGTGGCATCACCAGTAGGACAGGGCAGAGGCTGGGACGGGGACTCAGGGGTGGGTGGCCAGGCCCCTAGTGGGGAACCAGGAACAGCCAGGAGTGGGAAGGCCGGGACTGGGACGGGCTTGCGACGGGTGGCCAAGGGGCCTAGGAGCCCTGGGGTCTCACGCGGCCAGGCCCTGATCCAGGGGAGCCAGGTCAGCGTAGCCAACGTAGCCTGCCGGCAGACCTGAGGCTGGCCACCCCGCGCAGGCTGGCGAGCCTCTGCAGCTGGGCTGAGGTCAGCGACTCCTGGCTGGTCAGCGGCAGTGGAGGGTCATCCACCGCATCAGGGACGTCCTGGCACAGATTCTGAGCAGAGGAAAGAAGCCCGGGGCCCTGGCCTCGGTGAGGCGTCTGCCCACAGCAGCCCCACCCCACCCACCTGCGCTCCCCACACACCTTAACCAGGTAAGATGTGGGCAGGTAGAGCTGGGGGGCCACCAGGCAAAGGCGGGAGCCCAGGGCCAGCACCAGGTCTCCACTGTTACTGCAGAAGGTCAGGGCCTGAGGAGCACCGTTCAGCTGCAGGAGCCTGAAGGGGTGTACAGGCCAAGAGTCCAGCCCTGCTCCTCGGAGGAGAACACCCAGGCGGCAGCAGAGGTGCACCCCCACCCCCATCCCCGAGCCCACCGCAACAGGCGGTTCTCCACTGTCCAGACGCGGAGCGTGCAGTCCAGGCTGGAACAGGCAAACAGCTTGAGTGCGGGACAGCAGCACAGGCCTGGGGGCCAGGACTCGGGGTCAGGGGCCGCAGCCATCTGGCGGCCTGGGCTTCCCCTCTGCCCTGCCCCCTCACCGGTGATGTGGTCCGTGGGGTCGTCCTGGGGCCGGTGATCATAGCGTGGGCTGCTGCCCAGGCCAAACTGCACCAAGCCGTAGGTGGCACTGTTCGGGTCCTCGAAGCCCACCGTGACGCGCTTCCCGAGGGCGCAGAGCACCGCCGCCGGCTGGCAGCAGGAGAAGGTGCGCAGGAGGCTCAGGCTCTCCTCCGCGTACGGGAAGACGCGCCACATCTTCACCGTCAGGTCTCCCCCTGTGGGGGCGGGGCCACGGTGGGGTCTTTGGGGAGGGAAGGGTGTTTCCGGGCCGGCCGTGGGGGGAGGAGAGGTACCGACCGGAGGACACGATGCTGTTCCAGGTGGACGCAATGGCGGTGACGGGGCCTGGGCCGTGCGCCTCTGTACGGAAGACCGTCTTCGCGGAGCGCAACTCGAGTACGGACAGCGTGCCGTCAGTGTGCCCCACCACGGGCAGGTACCTAGGGGTGACGCAGCCTGTTGGCGCGGGCCCGCCCGCCTGGCCCAGCCCCGGCTGGCTCCGGCACCCACCGGTTCTTGTCCTTCCAGGCCCACGCCACGTCGCCGCGGCCCAGCTCGCCCTTGCACTGGCGCACCATCTCCCAGTTGGCGAGCGCGCCCCTGGGGTCGGTGAGGTGGCTGTAGAGGTGCAGGCAGCAGGGCCGGGGCGCCGGGGGCGGCGGCGGGCACAGGCGGCGCAGCACGCGCATGGGGCAGCGCGCCGCGTTGGCGCACAGCAGGTGCCCGGCGCGCGTCAGCAGCCACAGAGCCTCGCGCGGCAGGCAGTAGGCCACGGCGGACGCGCAGTCCTCGGGCTCCAGCAGAAGCGCGCTCACCGCGCGTCCGCTCGAGACCGACACCAGGTAGACCGAGCCGTCGGCGCAGGCGCACACGAGGCGCGTGGGCAGCGGCGCGGGCGCGGCCGTGGGCGCGGGCAGCGCGGGCGCCACCTGCAGGTGGAGCACCCGCGCCGACAGCTGCGCCAACGGCGAGTAGAGCTCCCGCAGGCGCCACAGCTCCAGGCTGCGGGCGCGCAGGGAGAGCGCGGGCCAGCCAGGGCCGGCGGGGGCCAGCAGGCGGCTCACGGCGTCCCCCTGCTCGTCGCGGCCCCAGCGGCGCAGCGCCACCTCGCCCACCTGCGCCCCTGCCTGCAGGTCCCACGTGCGCAGCGTCCCGTCCTGCGAAGCCGACAGCACCAGGGCCGTGTTGGGGAGCACGGCCACCGCAGTCACCGCGCCTGCGAGAGGGGTGTGGGTCACTCGTGCGCCAGGGACGGAGGGGAGGGGAGCCATTGGTCAGGGTCGTGGCCAGGAGCCAGCGGGTATTCTGTGCCCAAAGCTCTTGAAGGCAGAGGGCCGTGCCAGGGTGGAGGGAGACAGGCCTCGAGAGCCACCGCGGCAGGGCGCACCTGTGTGTCCCACGAACACCATCCGGATCTGCCAGCCGGCCTCCCACACTTTCACCGTGCTGTCCCGGGAAGCCGTCACCACGGCCTCCGCCTCTCTGCAGTACGCCAGGTCGGAGATGGTGCTGCGGGCAAGAGGGGGGCCGGCGGGCTCAGGGCGGCCGCGCGTGTTGGTGTATGTGTGCGCGCGCGCAGGCACCGCTGACACGGCCGGGTTTCCGTTCTCGCCTCAGGATCTGCCCCCCTCCCCAGCCCGTTCCTGGGCCCCCCTCACGTTTTGTGCAGATCCCGACGCACATCTACGAGGGCCCAGGTGTGCAGGTCAAAGGTGAGCACGGCTGAGCCGCAGGCTGCGAAGCAGCGTGGGACGTGATGGGGAGGCAGAGGCCCCAGAGCCAGGCGCGCAAGCGCACCCGAGAGGCTTGGCGGCGGCAGCAGAGGTGACCCGTGGGGAACCAGGCAGCGACCCCCTGAGCGGAACTTCCAGAGCGCCAGGCTGCCGCCTGCCTCCGCCACCAGCAGCAGCCCCGAATCGGGCACCGGCAGGCAGCAGAGGGGCGTGCGGCCCGGCACCCCGCGCTCGCCTGGCTTGCTCAGCCACAGCGGGCTGAGGTCAGCCCTTAGTATGGCCAGCCCCGCTGGGCCCCAGCCCACAAAGCGGCCCCCGGCCCCCAGCGGGCCCGGCACTGCCACCAGCCCTGTAAGCGCCACGGGAGCCAGCAGCTGCCCTTGCGCCCAGCCATCCTCTCTGTACAGGTGCAGGCGGCCCGCGCCGTCCAGCACCACGAAGCGTCCGCCCACGGGGTCCTGGGCTACCGAACACAGCCCGGCTGCCACCTCCAGGCGGCGCAGCGGCTCCAGCCCGTGCGTCAGGCGCGCCGCGCGGAGCTCCGCTCTCTTCTCCTGCGGGCCGGGCCGGGGCCGCAAGTCCGCGGTGAGCTTGGCGGGGCCAGGGCTCGGAGGGAGCCGCCGCGCCCGCCAAGGGGAGTGCCGAGAGGCCCCAGGCTGGGGTCCTGCCGGGGCCCCCAGGGGAAGAGCCCGGCCAGGAAAGACGCCTTGAGGCGATGCCCTGGGCGAGCCGCACCTTTTCCACAAAGGTCTGGAGGCCTGCGCGCAGGAGCAGCCACAGCTGGCGGGCACGGGCGCTCGGGGTCATGTTCTGCCACCGAGAGTTGCTGGTGAAAAGCCGTGGGGCCGGTTCCGAAAACGACGACTCTGCGGACCGGCAGCGGAAGCCCTGTCACAGTGTGGCCGTGGGCCCCAAACCCTGGAGGTCGTGGGCAGCCCAGGGCCCTCCCGAGGGCCTTGCCAGGTTCGGGGGCTGCCTGGGGAGCGCTGCGTCCCCAGAGGACAGAACCTGCGCCTGAGGGAGGCCTGTTGCTAAGCGGGCCGTCTGGGGGCCGCAGCCAGGCCACCTCACCATGCTCTTCCTTGAGCAGTGGCGGGCCTGGGGCAGCGTAGATGTCGGCATCACACAGGCCCAGGTCTGGAATCAGGTGGTCGCCTTGTACTGTAAAGGGCTTGCTAGCATCCAACGCTTCCGACTCCATTTCAGCAGCTGCAAGTGCCAGGCGGCTCAACAGCCCCTAGGACCGTCGCTAGGATACCGGACGCAGCAGGCCCCGCCCTTGACGCAGGCCCCGCCCCCACGCCTCACGAGCCTAGGTCCATACTAAGTCACGGAAACTTTTATTGGAAACAAACCAGCTGCAGCAAAGTGACACTCAGTGCACGCTGCCCGATGGGCAAGGCGGGGGGTACAAGTGGGCGGGTGACCCCTGGGTACCGCTTGCTGGGTCTCCGGCCCTTTGGGCCGGAGTGTGCAGACCCAGGCCTGAGCCCCGCACAAAATACAAAAATAAACTCTTGTGATCCAGCTGCCCCTGCCTGTGTCAGTTCCTTAGGGCAGGGCAGTGGCTCCTCCCACCAGGCCCTGTGCTGTCCAGTCCAGCCACAGTGTGGGCAGCAGGAGCCTGTGGGAGTGGGTGGACATCCACGGGCTAGAGCCAAAGGGCTAGGCAGGTGTGGCCTGGAGTGGCGCTGGTGCTGTGGCAGCGCCAGGGTCTGGCCGGCAGCTGTGGAGGCCCTGGGGCTCCTCAGGTGGGCAGGTCCAGGCACTATTTGAAGCCGGGTGAAGCTAAGACCTCTGCTCCTCCTCGTCACATACAAATCACCGGGACCCTGCGCAAAGGGTGGCGTAGGGTGAGCTCCAGAGGAGCCCACACCCAGGAGACCAGGCGGGGGGACCCCACCCTGCCCTGCACACCCCACCGCACACCTGTCCTCTTCCATGGTGCTGGTCTCCTCGGGGGCGCCCTCGCTGCCTCCACCGCCACTCTCTTCCTCCTCTTCCTCCTCTTCCTCTCCGAGCTCCATGTCCAGCTCGTTGCCTGCCTCCGAGGGAGTGTAGGTGGATCCGCTGGGGGGAATGGAACCCGTCTTAAGACCACCTCACCCCAGCCCGCTGCGGACTCCAGGGAGGATGTCAGGGGAGGACAACGTTAGCAATGAGGTGGGCCAAGCTGGGGAAAAGGTGTGGGGCCAAACAGGGAGGCGAGGGAAGGGAGGTGGACAGGCGCCGGCCAACCTGATAGAGCGGCAGCTGAAGAAAACAATCCGTTTCAGCCGCTTGTTGTAGAAGAAATAGTTGAAGGACCAGAGGCTGCCATCTTCCCCAAAGGGGTCTGAGTCCAAGTCTGGGTTGTAGCTGGGGAGTGTGGGGCGAGATGTGGTGTGAGGTCCCAAGTGCCACACAGACCCAGGACCCACCTGCAGGGATGTCAGCCCACCTGTAGATGTCGCACTCCGCCAGGCAGATCTCCTCATCCACGGCGTTCCACAGCTGCGGCTTCAGGGCCTTGAAGTCCTCCCGGACTGCCGAGAACAGACTGCAGTTGACCGCATTCACCACCTAGGATGGTCACAGTTGGGGCTGACTAGGACCCAGGACAGCAGGCGTGAGCTGAGCTGAGCCACAGTAAGTTAGGGAGGACACCGGGGATGGCTGTAGGCCTGCAGGTCCCTTCCCCAACCCGACTCTCACCCAGCTGAGGCTAGGCTCCCGGCTGAACTCGTGGCTCCGGGCTGTGCTGAAATCATAGTCCGGCCGGAAGGACTCGTTGAGCGTGGCAATCAGGTAGAAGAGGGTCTTGCGGCTGCACTTGTCGCTGAGGGGGCCCTCATCCTCGCCACCCTGGCTCTTACTCAATCTGCACAGAGAGGAGTGTCAGCCAGCATGGCCTGCATGCCAGCACCCCCGTGGGCGGGCCCTGCCGCGACTCACCTGCTGGGGCTAAGGCCCGAGGTCTGGGGCGGGGACAGCGCCTCCAGCACGTGCGGCTGGCCTTCCTGGCAGAACTGCTTGAACATGTGCTTGTCGTCGCCTGCCATCTTACACGAATAGCTCTCTATCCTAGAAGTGCAGGCAGCATCATGGAGCACGCCCAAGCCTGGGCAGGGCCCACGCACGATGCCAGCCCCTGAGTCCCCGCCTCACCTGCCAATGATGTGGGCATCTCCTGTCTCAACAGTCAGCTGCGAGTTGATGGCCTCGAAGCTGGAGTTCTCCAGCAGCTTCATGTCCTCGGGGAGAGGGTCCTGTGCTCCGAGGGGCTACTGCTGCCTGTGGATGGAGATCAGTCCATGGGTATCTGACCCTTGGGGCTCCACCTTCAGCCCTCTTCCCAGTAAATGGCGTTGCTGTAAACAACTCTGGACCCTCCTGCAGCCTGCTCCCAACCCTTGAGCACTGGCGGGAGAAGTGATGAGAGCGGCAATTCCAGGCGGCAGCTCGGCTGCACCTCCTGCACCTCACAGGAGTTCTTGGGCCAGGCGGGGACCCTGCTAACCCTGGGGCTGCTGGCTTAGTCTCTCCCTCAACACTCCCCATCCCGCCAGAAAAGCCCTACCCACCAAAGGGGGCCCTGTGAGCCGTGAAGGGACGTGACTCCTGCAGTCCCCCTCCGGCCGGGTCCCTCGGCCAAGAGTAAGAATCCGCACCCAGGTCGGAACCAGGAAACCTGGGGCTCGGCCCTGCCGTCACCTGGACGCGGCGCTCTTCCCTGTTCTACAGGCTGTTTTCTAGTGAGGGGAGAGGGGAAACTCTTGAGCTCGTCGGTTTTTTCCCGAAAGTACGACAGGGACCGGAGGGAGGCCACACGGCCCCCGAATGACCTGTCAGCTGGTCAGCTAGGACGCCCCAGCGTCGGCCGGGTCTAAGGAGAACCCCAGCCAAGCCGTGCGAACTACAAGTCCCAGGAGGCCGGGCGCCTCGAGATGCGCGCGTGCGCGCCGGCGCGAAGCCTGCTGGGCGATGTAGTTCCGGAGGACCGGAGTCGGCGCCCGGCACAGGGCGTACACCTACCTGCTTGCGCTGCTCTCAATCGGGCCGGACCGGACCGGGTAGGGTCAGGTCGATCGGCGTCGGTGCGGGTGAGTAGGCGGTGCGGGCTCCGGGCAGCGCGGGCTCCTCAGGACAGGAGGGCGGCGCCGCGGCCTCCGCTCGGGCCGCACTGTATCCGGGGGAAGAAGCTCCTCGGCGACGTCCCGTTACTCCCGGCCCTGCCGGCCCATCCGGGATGCCACGGCGACATAGCCTCGCCCCTGCAAGGCTCCCGACTATCGCGACCAACCTGCCCGCCGACCGCCACAGAAGGCCTGAGCCAGCGAGCGAACGACCTCTGCCTCCCCCGGCCGGACAACAACAAGCGTCTGCCAGGCCCGGCCCCACGCGTCTGAATGGCCCGCTCCAGCTGCCGGGGCCTGGAGCTCGCAGAGCCATTGGGGGCGATACCCGCCGCTCAGTCCTGCCTTCCACTTCTACTGGCTGTGGCGCCTGTCCGTCATCTTCTCGGGCGTGCAAACCCACCTCCTCCCCTGGCGCTCATTGGTCACGGCCCCTCGCGGCCCCGCCCCCGGTGGCTGCCTGGGTTCCTGGGAGAGACTCACGGGCCAGTGACGTGTGGGCGGGACCGGGCCACGGAGGGAGCGGCGGGCGGCGGCGCAGGAGGGGCCTGGGAGCGGCGTCCAGCTGCCGCCGGGCTGCAGCCCCTACCCGAGCCTCTTAGGGCCTTCCAGTCGTGGCCGGTGCTTCCGTCCCTGACCCTTTGTCCGGAGTACAGGCCTCCGAGCCCAGCCTCGCCCGCCGGTGTCCGGAGACCCTCTGGCCGTGTCCATCGTGGGCGAAGCGGGCGGGTCGGACGGCTCCGACTCTCGAGCGGCGCCCGGAACCCCAAACTCGCGGCCCCCGTTTCCGGCCGGTGGAGGCGCCCAGCGGTCAGAGGCCACGGAAGCGGGCTCGGGGGGCCGGGCCGGGGTCGGACCGGAGATGGCGCCGCCGGCGGGCGGCGAGACAGCGGCCTCGGCCCGCGACTCGGCCGCGGTAATCCTTGCGGTGCACGCCGCGGTGAGGCCGCTGGGCGCGGGGCCGGACGCCGAGGCGCAGCTGCGGAGGCTGCAGTTGAGCGCGGACCCCGAGCGACCAGGGCGCTTCCGGCTGGAGCTGCTGGGCGCGGGGCCCGGGGCGGTGAGTGAGGGCGGCGGGGGCGCAAAGCCTGGCCACTCCGTTTGCCAGTTGCGTGCCCTCGAGCAGTTGTTACCTTTTCGTTGCTTCTGTTTCCTCGTCTGCGAAGTGGGGGGGGGAAGGCTGGTGCCTCCCTTGGTAGGACGACTCTGAGGGTTTCATAAGATACTGCGAGTAAAGGGCTTAGGAGAGTGTAAGTGGCTTACAAATGTCACCTCGTATTCCTTTGATCAGCATGCAGTATGCGCTGGGGGGAGGCACTGAGCCTGGACTCTCCCCCTCCTCAGGTCAGTTCGGAGTGGCCCTTGGAGTCAGTCTCCTACACCGTCCGAGGCCCCAGCCAGCATGAGCTGCAGCCTCCGCCGGGAGGGCCTGGGACTCTCAGCCTGCACTTCGCCAGCCCTCGGGAAGCTCAGCGGTGGGCAGCCCTGGTCCAGGGTGCCGCTGTGGAAGGACAGAATGGTCAGTGCCCTGAAGTGAAGATTCACTGGGTCAGGGATGGTGTTAGTTCTGGGAGAGAACAGGTGTAGCCCCAATCCCCCAGGTCTGGATGAGGGGAGTAGTGGGGAAAGCTGAGCCCACCTCACCCACTGCTGGGGTCCTGGGAAGACTCCCAGGAGAGAGAAAGTAGAGAAGAGGAATAGAGACCAAAGAGCTGGAGCCTAGAGTGACAGACAAGTGTGGAGGGGCAGAGCACTCCGGTCATCAGGACCTGGGTGAGAAGATGGGAAGGTATTCAGTGGGAGAGTGACAGGCTCAGATTCGATCTGCTGAAGACTGGTTGAGACCTGCATTCATGTAGGTGATGCAGATAAGACTGGAGAGAAGAAGGATGTTTCCAGAGGTGCTTAGGAGGTGGAATTGGCTGGATTTCCTGGAGGTTTAAATGGAGGAGTTAGTGGTTGAGACAAAAAGCTGAAGGGAACAGACACTGGGGAGCTCCCAGATGGAGGGCCTGTTTCTGAGGGCATAGAGGCGGTCGAGCTCTCAAACGTATGGGAGGGAAGGGAGGTAGGTGGATCTGGGTGGAGCTGGGGCTCTGAAGAGATAAAGTTGTGGGTATGAAAGGTCAACCAAGGTCACCAGGAGAGAGAAGCAGTAAGAGAAGAGGGTCCTGCAGGCAGGCAGTGCATCAGGGCAAGAGTCCATGGGTGCATCAGAAAAGCTGTCAGAGGGGTGAGAGGAACACACAGTGAGATGGAAGGGAGGTCCAGACAACAGTACCTGCAGAGGGAGAGAGGCCTTTTCCATTCATTCATTCGTCCATTCGCTGGTTCATGAAATGTGTATTGAGCACCTGTAGTAAAGACTCCCTTAAGGCCTTAGAGATTTAGCATGAATAAAACTTTAAATCCCTGCTCTCTTGGAGCTTGCATTTCTAGAGGGGAGGCAGACACATAAAATAAGTAAAATAAAATTCTGTCACATGGTGGAAAGGATGAGAGTGCTGCAAGGGAGGAGTTTGCAACTTAAAATAGGGTGGCAAGGAATTCCTCGTTAAGGTGACTCTTGAGTGACATTTAAAGATTGGGAGTGAACCATGTGGCCTAGGAGCAGCGGGTACAAAAGCCCAAGGCGAGAGTATGCACGTGATCTTTGGGGCTCAGCTGAGGCCAGAGCCAGGCGAGGCCTGGTGCTGGGTGCTCCATGGCCGTGCTTATCTCAGTAGGCAGATGGCTCAGAATACTGAGGCCACCACAGGAGCTGCATCAGCACCGCTTGGGCAGGGTCTCAAGTGGGAAGTAAGAAGGGGAGACAGCGGCATGCCCAGGACAGGCTGTGGCTGGAGAGGGTTTCTTTGGCAAGGGAGCAGCCCAAGGTGTTCTGTGCTGGTGGTAGAGCCAGGAGAGAGGGTCACCAAGAGGAGGCCACCTGGACTGCAGGGCTCTTGGTGAGCAGGATGGGGTGGCCTCCTTTTGAGGACCTCATTTGGTTCTGCTGCGAGGCCAAGGGAGCCTCCTGGCTGGCTGAGAGGGCCTGTGCAGGCCAAGAGCAGTAGCCCAGCCTCTGTGGAGGAGGCGCACGGTGGGGCTGGGCAGCAGGAGGGACCAAAGGACTCCAGAGCCCAAGGAAGGGCCAAGCGCAGCTCTCAGTGGAGTTGGCAGGCACCCCTGGGGTTTGCAAGGGCCAAGGCTGGGGAAAAGGTCTTGCTTGAAGTGGAGCCAAGGCAGGGCCCTGGTGTGGGCTGAGGTGAGGCGGGAGGAGACAAAGGTACTGGAAACCTGAGGTCAGAGAGCAGAGGCCGGGTGAGTCCTCAGCTGGGGGTTAGATCTCAGGAGACCACAACCCACTGCACATCTTCCCTCCTAGGCAGTGACAGCCTGCCCCCAGCCCTAGGTCCAGAGACGTGCCCTGTTTCCCTGCCCGGTCCCCTAGAAGTGCCCACACCCAAGGCCCCCCAGCCCAAGGTGGATCTTCCTTGGAGCCCTGGAGACTTGATGGAGAAAGGTAAAAGCAGGTGGCTGGAGGGGGTTGGGGGAAGCAGCCAGCATGGGGCTGCGATGGCTCTCCCTCTCCCCCTGCAGAAGAGCTGGCAGGGGGCCTGACCCGGGCCATAGAGAGTGGGGATGAGAAGGGGGCTGCCCGAGCAGCAGCCACCCTGGCCCAGCATCGTGTGGCTCTCAGTATCCAGCTCCAGGAGGCCTGCTTCCCTCCCGGCCCCATCAGGTGAGGCCTGGGACATTTCTCGCCCTGACCTCCCAGCCTCCTTAAGTCCCATCCTTACCCTTGACCTACATTCTGGCCCAGGTTGCAGGTCACAGTTGAAGACGCTGCGTCCTCTGCCCATGTCTCGCTGCAGGTCCACCCCCACTGTACTGTCGGGGCCCTCCAGGAGCAGGTGAGCACGGGGTCTGGGGAACCCAGTGGGGGGCAAGGGGGACCTGGGTGACACTCTGACACTGGCCCCAGGTATTCTCGGAGTTCGGCTTCCCACCGGCTGTGCAGCGCTGGGTCATTGGGAGGTGCCTGTGTGTCCCTGAGTACAGCCTCGCTTTCTATGGGGTCCGGAGGGATGGGGACCCTGCTTTCCTCTACCTGCTCTCAGCCCCGCGAGAAGCCCCAGGTCAGTCCTTGATTGGAGTGGGATGAGGGCGGTGGGATGCAGCTCGACATGGTCCTGAGTCTCATCCCCTCTACTGCAGGACGTAATCCTCAGCGTCCTCAGAAGATGGATGGGGAACTAGGCCGCCTGTTTCCTCAGTCATTGGGGCTGCCCCAAGCCCCTCAGCCAGCCGGCTCCAGCCTCCCCAACCCCCTTCAGGTGGGCAAGGGACTGGGCAGAGTGGGCGGCTGTGGGCGGCTGAAGGAACAGGTAAGCAGCCACTGTGTCCTCGCCTCCCCAGCCCGGCTGGCCCTGCCCTTCCTGCACCTTCATCAATGCCCCTGGCCGACCTGGCTGCGAGATGTGCAGCACCCAGAGGCCCACAGCCTCCACCCAGCAGCTCCCAAAGGTACCAGAGAGGCAGGGGAGGGGATGGGCGCAGAGTGGTGGAACAAGCCGAACGACCCAGCTTCTCCCCTGCCCCCAGGTCACGAGGAGAGAGGATGGCCCTTCCCTTCCAGGCCCAAGGTCCCTGGACCCCCTCCTGAGCCTCTCAGGAAACCTCTGCTGACCGCTCACTGGAGACAAAGCCAGGGTTGGGGGTGAGGGGCCATGAGCTGGAGTCATTAAAGACACTTCTGAGCCAGCTGGGTGCCCCTTCATTGTGCCTTTGTGTAGCCTGGGCTGCTGGGCGAGGAGAGCAGGGCACAGCGCCACTCAGAGGAAACTTGGCAGAGGGCCCAGGTGGCTCCTGCAGGGCATTCCTGGGATGCAGGTCCCCTGAAACGTCCCAGACCCCAAGGGCACCCCGTCTGCTGACACTGGGCTGCGCCCTGAGTCCCATCCAGCCCTCAGCTGACTGGTCCTCCTTTTCTAACCAGAGCCCTTCAGGTACACAGCCTCCCTCCACCTTTCTCCTTTCGGCTCTCGCCCTCCCCACTCCTCTAGGCTGTTCCCACCAGGCTGCCTCTTACAGTCCCTGCTTGGGGACAAGAAAAGCTCAGAAGCCCAGAACCAGGGCCCAGGGCTACTGCTAAGAGAACACTGCCATGGCCTACTGCCACTGACAGGCTGTGAGCCTGGCCACTACCTGGCTGTGTGGCTTAGACCCACTCCCTGCTGCCCAGCCAAGAGCCCAGGAGTCCCTCCCAGGTGACCCCGGCCTGCCTCCCTGGCAAGGCTGAGAGTGGCCCCTCCTCTCCAGCCATCACCTGCCCCGCCCGCGCCCCAGTAACAAGCTCCTGCAGCTCCTGCTTCAGGCCAGCCTCGCCTTGGCTGAAGTGCTGTGCAGGGCTCCCTGCTGCCCACTGGATGAAAGCCAAGTGGTTCAGCACGCTGGCACTGGTTGGTTACTGCAGCAGGGCCCTGGGCCCTGGGCTGTGTCTAGCCAAGTCAAGCCCTTTTCACCTCCGTGACCAGGGACTCTCCACTCCAGTCAGTATTGCCACTTCTCCACGTCCTGTCCCACATTCAGTGCTGACTGGGCTCCCAGCCATCAGTCTCTGCAGGGCAATGCTGGCCACACTGCCCTGGACACTCCTGGGAGCTCTGAGGGTAAGGGTCTTAGTCCCAGAATCCCCTGCAAGCCCCATCACACAGTAGCTCACATGTGTATGTTGAGAAACTTAATTTATTTCCATGATGGGCGCTGAACGACCTGGTGCTGGAACAGTCACCTGCCCCTTCCCCTCGTCCCAGAGGGAGAGGGGCTTGGGCAAGAGGGCCAGCTGAGACCTGAACAGGCCCAGGGTGGTTCCCTGGCTCGAGGACCCGTTCAGGCAGGATAGCAGGCAGACGGTGGGCAGGGTCACTTGGGTGGCCGATAAGCCAGCTTCCGGCTCTTCAGCACCGACCACTTATGCCGCTTCATGGCGTAGACCAGGGGCAAAAGCAAGCCCGACATCAACAGCATCTGGAGATGAGGCGCGCTCAGAGAAGGGAGGCAGAAAGGACCCCTGCCCAGCTCCCAGCCCCCCCCCCCGCCCCTCAGCCCAGCCTTCTCACCTTGAGCCCCATGCGTTTGCGATGGTCGTGTTCTGGTTCAGATGCCCAGCGCAAGAAAGTGCACACATCCTTGGCTACCTGGGACATGGTAGCTGGGGTGCCTGGGCCAAGGACAAGTGGTGAAGGCTGCCTCTGAGTCCCTGCCCAACTTGGGGCAGCCCACAAAGCATCCTCCTCCATGGGGCAGAGAAGGGTTCCTGCCCGCAGCTACGAAAGGGGTGGGGGTGGGGGTGGGACTGGGACCCGCCCACCCCCACCCCCACCCCACACAGATGGCCTGAAGGCTCCCATGAGCGTCCTCAGACACGCATGGACAGTGCCCCAGGTAGGAAAGGTGCAGGACCTCCTGGGCCAAGGACACAGGGAGAGCCTCTCTGGCAGTGGGGAAAGTAGGACCCAGCTTGCCCATCCCCAGGGAAGGGGCCTCTCACCATCATCAAACTCCAAGACCTCGTTGTAGATGGGAGGAGCCATGCCAATGGCCTGGCCAGGAAAATAGGGGTTGAAGTAGAGCCCTTCTCGCAGTGACACCCCCGTGGGCGGCTCACAGTAGCCCGTGAGTAGCGAGAAGACGTAGTCCTCACCGCCGTGCCTGGCACCAGATGGGGGTCTCCTCAGCCCCTGGCGAGAGGCAGACCTTCCTTCCCCCTCCCCATACCACCCTACGGGCAGCCCTGGTACCTAGCTCGCACGACGTAGCTGAGGTCAGGGGGCAGTGCTCCGTTGTTGGCTGCTCTGGCAGCCTCAGGATTGGGGTACGGCTTGGGGAAGTAGTCAGACAGCTTCCCTGGCCGCATGAACATCTCCCCGTCCTCGTTGGGGCCGTCCTGAATCTCCACCTGCCCCGGAGAGCCCCATCACAACTCTGCTGTCTGGCACAGCAGGAGCCCCAACCCTTGGGTCCTCCGCAACCCCAAGTCCCCACCTCCTCCGCCAGCGCCTTAGCCTCATCCTCTGTGTAGCACACGCCCACCAGGTGGCGGTAAGCCACGTAGTCCATGCTGTGACAGGAGGAGCACACCTGCTTGTACACCTGGAAACCCCTCCGGATGCTAGAGAGAAAGGGTTGGGACACTGAGGATTCCCCCCCCACCCGGGCCACCAAGAACCCCGCCCCGCCCCGCCCCGCGCCCGAGTCAGCCACACACCTGGTGTGGTCCAGGGAGGAGAGGAGGCCGCGGTGGGACCACGGATAGCTGGGGGGGTGCAGCTCCAGGTCGCTGGCACTCACGGCAGAATGCAGAGCCACGGCCAGCCCCGCACCCCCTGCCGCCAGCATGCCCAGCGCCGACAGAATCACTTTCCGGCCCCGGGACAGGCCAGATTTCGATGACAAGGACACTGCCTGCAAGAGTCCCGCTCAGCGCCTGCCAGAACACCACCCGGCCCTACCTGGGGATCTGATTCTCGGCGCCCACCTCTCCCAACTCATGCACCCAGCTCCGGCCACCTCCCGCGCCACTGCCCTCCCCACTGCGGACCCCTCGGTGGGGGTGTGAGGCTGCTCCTGGATCCTGGGCCGGGAATCGGGCCGAAGTGAGCAAGGGTGCCGGGCAGACCAAGGTCACAAGCAGCTGGCCGAAGTCAGGCCGAGGTCACTTCGGGACGCGGGCCAGTCTGCGCGGCGGGAGAGGAGGAGGGCCTGGGCGCGCCCCCCGGGAAGCCCCCAGCCTCGAGCCGGCAGCGAGCCCGCCCCGCCGCGCCCCACGCTCGGCAGCAGGCGCCTGCGCTGCTCGGAGCGGTGGGAGCGCAGCCCTGCTCCCAGGCGCCCGACGTCGGCCGGCGGCGGGGACCCGGTCGCGGCGGGGGCCCGCGTGTGGAGGCCTCTCCCGCGCCGCCCGGCCCGCGTCCCGAGCCTCCCCGCGGTGACCTTCACCGGGCTGCGGGGCCGCGCGGCGCCCGGGGTGAGGGCCAGCGCTCACCTGGGGTGTCCGCAGTGGGAGCTGCCCGGGCCGTGCGCCGCACAGCAGACCCCGGGCGCGCGTGCCCGGCAGCCCCGCGCCCCGCGGGCCCAGCACCGCCCCTCGCAGCGATGCCGCCGCCGCAGCCATCTTGGCCCTCTTCGGCGCGGCCACCGTTCCCGTCGGCCTCTGCGGCCCCGAAAGCTCTTAAGCCTCGCGAGAACCGGGGAGCGGGGTAGGGGGCGGGGCCGGGCTCTGTCCATCAGGACACGCAGCTGCTCGCCGCGCTTCTCCGATCGTCGTGGAAACCAGCGGTTGGGCGTGTCTCCGTGGCGTCTCTCTGTTGCCGTGACAACGCCCAACGACCCTCTTTTCCCCTGCCTGGCCGCTGGTCTCAGAACTCACCGCTTTTCGAAGCCATCGCACGCTTTCGTCCAGCAGTATTTCCAGACCTGGCGCGGTGACAGAACACCCTCACTTAAAAGAACTGCCCTTATTTAACCAGTCTGGGGACGAAGGCCTCACTTGCCAAGCCCTCTCAGCTTGCCCAGGGCTCTTAGCCTATTCCCCGAGACTGTTCAAGGCAATTTCGGGCAAGTGTTGTAATTTCAGAGCTGTAATTTCCCCGAGGCAATGGAGAACAGCTGGCAAATCATAGACTAACCAAAAAGCTTAAAAGGAAGAACTGGGGAATACAATGTCCACAGGGGCGCTGAAAAGCCCTATGTATTTCCGGAATACAAATGGTGGCAAACCCAACTAGCGCTGTGCATATACTCACGAAAGACCTGAAAAAGCCTTAAGTGCTCACTTCTGGCTGACCTTGAGTCTCTGTGCACAGGTGAAGCTTAAAGCACAGTTGTAAACTGCCTGGCTGAATTCTGAAAGCATGTCCCACATGCACACAGAGCCACTTGCGAAAGGTGGAAATTTATTGGTTCCAGACACTTAGGGAAATTTTTCTCCAATCATTTATCTGACCACTAAGCTAGCCAGGTAGTGAGGCAGGCTAATAACAAAAACAGGGAAGGACAAGGCAAACATAGGAAAATGCAAGCCCCAGGGAATAAATAACTTATGGCCTCTTTCACAAGACCCTGCCAAGGGCAGAGCAAACATCTGGGTCAAGGAGATAAGGAAAAACTAACGTATGCACTCTGGCTTCTGTACATTGCTTCTGCTTAGCTATAGGCTCCCAAAAGCGTGGGAACTGGTTTATAAAAGGAGAAGCTCTCCTTTGGTTCGGGGCTCAGTCTTTGGATGTGAATCCACTGGGCCTGTACCGGTACAATAAACATAGCTTCCTGCATTATAAGCCTCGGTGTCCTGCCTACCTCTACCAATTCCTCCAACAGTAGAGACTTCAGTGGCTACCCATGACAAATCATAGACCTGAGGGCTTCCCTGGTGGCGCAGTGGTTAAGAATTTGTCTGTCAATGCAGGGGACACGGGCTCAAGCCCTGGTCTGGGAAGATCCCACATGCCGTGGAGCAACTAAGCCCGTGTGCCACAACTGCTGAGCCTGTGCTCTCCAGCCCATGAGCCACAACTATTGAGCCCACATGCCACAACTACTGAAGCCCGCATTCCTAGAGCCCATGCTCTGCAGCAAGAGAAACCACTGTAATGAGGAGCCTGCACACCACAATGAAGAGTAGCCCCCACTCTGCAACTACAGAAAGCCTGCGTGCAGCAAAGAAGACCCAACACAGACAATAAATAAAAAATAAATTGATTAAAAAAAGAAATCACGATTTAAAAGAAAATAATAGACTTGACAGAATTACTTCAGAAAAGTCACTACACAAATACAACTACCACAGCAGCAACAGCAACAAAACCTGGAATCTGATTTCCCGAATTGCCACATTACATCATTTAAAATGTCTAGTTTTCAACCAAAAACATATGAGGCATCCAAAGAAACAAGAAAGCCTGGCCTATAAATAAGGAAAAAAGAATCAATCAGGGGGGCAGGGATAAATTGGGAGATTGGGACAGACATATACACACTACTGTATATAAAATAGACAACTAATAAGCACTTACTATATAGCACAGGGAACTCTACTCAATACTCTAATGACCTATTTGGGAAAAGAATCTAAAAAAGAGTGGGCATATGTATATGTATAACTGATTCATTTTACTGTATACCTGAAACTAACACAAGATTGTAAATCAACTATACTCCAATAAAAATTAAAAAATTTAATAAAAAATTATATTAAAAAATATGCTCGGGCTTCCTAGGTGGCGCAGTGGTTAAGAATCCGCCTGCCAATGCAGAGGTCACGGGTTCGATCCCAGCTCCAGGAAGATCCCACATGCCGTGGAGCAACTAAGCCCGTGTGCCAAAAAAAAAAAAAAAAAAAAAAAAAAATATGCTCAAAGACTAAAGGAAACCATCATGTCTAAAGAACTAGAGGGAAGCATGAGAATACTGTCTCATCAAATAGAGAATGTCAATAAAAATAAATTATAAAGGGGCTCCAAATAGAATTTATGGAATTCAAATGTACAATAATGCAGATGAAAAAGTTTACTGCAGGGGCTCTACTGCAGATTTGAGTAGATAGCAGAAAGAATTAGCAAACTCGAAGTTGAGTCAATTGAGTTTGTCTAGTCTGCTAAACAGAAAAAAAATAGAAAGAAAGAAAAAGAAAAACTAACAGAGCCCTAGAGACCTGTGGGACACCATTAAGCATACCAACCTATACAAAATTCTCAGGAGCAGAGGCAAAAGAAAGAGGGGCAAGAAGAAAATTTGAAGAAATTGTGACTGAAAACTTTCCAAATTTGATTAAAAAAGAAATACATGGATCTACACATCCAGGAAGTTAAAGAACTCCAAGCAGGATGAAGTTAAAGAGATCCACACCTGTACACATCATAAATTGTTGAAAAGCAAAGAAAACGAATCTTGAAAGCAGCAAGAGAGAAGTAACTCATCGCATACAAGTGCTCCTCAATAAAATTAACAGAAGATTTTATACCAGGAACCATGGATGCCAGAAGGCAGTGGTGTGACACATTCCAAATGCTAAGAGAATAAACCTGCCAACCAAAAATTCTATATCCGGCAAAATCATCTCTCAAAAAACAAGGGGGCAATTGAGACATTTCCAGATAAACTGAGAGTTTGTCACAAACACCCCACCCTCCAAGAAATGCAAAATAGAGTCCTTAAGCTGAAATGAAAGAGTGCTAGACAATAACTCAAATCTGCATGAAGAAACCAAAGCACCAGCACAGGCACCTACATAGACAAACACAAATGTATTTTTGTAACTATTTTCTCTGTCTGATTTTAAAACCCCTACATAAAGCAATAATTATAGATTTATGTGGATAGGGAATTCCCTGGCAGTCCAGTGGTTATGACTCTGTGGTCTCACTGCCAAGGGCCCAAGTTCAATCCCTGGTCAGGGAACTAAGGTCCCACAAGGCATGTGGTGAGACCAAAAAAAGAAAAAATCTATGTGGATAGATAGAGAATATATGAGATGGAATCTGTGATAATAAAGAAGGGAAAAACAGCTATATAGAAGCAACATCTTTTAATACAATTAAAATTAATTTAATGTTAATCTGAATCAGATTGTTACAAATTAAGATGTCACTTGTAATCCAAAGGGTAAGCACTAAGAAAATAACTCCAAAAATATAGTCAAAGAAATAACGAAGGAATTAAAATGGTACACACACACACACAAAGACAATAATGAAGAAAATGAGGGGAAAAAAACACATAAGACATATAGAGGACAAATATCAAGACAGCAGATATAAATTGTACCATATCATTAATTACATTAAATGTAAATGGATTAAAGTCTGCAGTTAAAGGGCAGGGATTGGCATCATGGATCATTTTTTTTTTTTAAGTCATGATCCAACTATATAATGCCTATAAGAAACACACTTCAGGGGCTTCCTAGGTGGTGCAGTGGTTGAGAATCCACCTGCCAATGCAGGGGACATGGGTTCGATCCCTGCACCAGGAAGATCCCACATGCCGCAGAGCAACTAAGCCCGTGTGCCACAAATATTGAGCCTGAGCTTTAGAGCCTGTGGGCCACAACTATTGAGCCCATGTGCTGCAACTACTGAAGCCCACGCACCTAGAGCCTGTGCTCTGCAACAAGAGAAGCCACGGCAATGAGGAGCCTGCGCACCACAATGAAGAGTAGCCCCCACTCGTCACAACTAAAAAGAAAGCCTGCACACAGCAAAATAAATAAATAAATAAATAAATAAATAAATAAATAAATAAATAAAAATTTATATATAAAAAAGAAAAGAAACACTTCATATTCAAACACACAAATAGAAAATAAAAATTTGGGAAAATATACACCACACCAACAGTAACCAAAAGAGAGCTAGAGAGGCTATACTAATATCAGACAATATAAACTTTGAGACAAATGTTGATACTAGAGTTAAAGAAGGACATTTTATAATGAAAAATGGATCAATTCATCAAGAAGACATGACAGTTACAAAGATGTATTTGTCTAATAGAGCCAGTAAATACATGAAGCAAAACTGGATAGAATTGGACTTCCCTAGTACACAGTGGTTAAGAATCCACCTGCTAATGCAGGGGACATGGGTTTGATCCCTGGTCCAGGAAGATCCCACATGCCTTGGAACAACTAAGCCTGTGTGCCACAACTACTGAAGCCTGCACACCTAGAGCCCATGTTCCACAACAAGAGAAGCCAATGCAATGAGAAGCCTGCACACCACAACGAAGAGTAGCCTCCACTCGCCACAACTAGAGAAACCCTGCTCAGGAATGAAGACCCAACACAGCAAATAAATAAATAAATAAATAAATAAATAAATAAATAAATAATAAATAAATACATTGGACAAAATTGAAAGGAGAAATAGAAAATTTAACATAGTTGGAGACTTCAGTACCCCACTTTCAGTAATGGCTAGAAGAACTAGGCAGAATATCAGCAAGGAAAGAGAAGACTTGAACAACACAGTCAGCCATCTAGACCTAATAGACATCAATGGAACACTCCATCCCACAACAAGAATACATGTTCTTCCCAAGTGCACATGGAATATTCTTCAGGATAGACTATATGTTAGGCAATAAAACAAGTTGCAATAAATTTAAGAGTAGTGAAATCATACAAAGTATGTTTTCTGACTACAACAGAATGAAATTGGAAATGAATAACAGAAGAAGAGTAGGGAAATTCACAAGTATGTGAAAATTAAACAACATACTCCTAAATAAACAATTAGTCAAAGAGGAAATCACAGCAAAAAGTAGTAAATACTTTGAGATGAATGAAAACAAAAACAGAATATACCAAAACTTAGCACCATCAAGAGAGGTGCTGAGAGGGAAATTTAGAGTTTTAAATGATTGTATTTAAAAAAATAAGATCTTAAATAAATAACCTCACATTCTAACTTTAAAAACTACAAAAAGTAGAACAATCTAAACCCAAAGCAAGTAGAAGGAAGGAAATAATAAAGATTACAGCAGAAACAATTGAAATAGAGAATAGAAAAACAGTAGAGAAAATAAACTAAGCCAAAGGTTGATTCTTTAAAATGATCAACAAAAATGACACACCTGCTTGACTCACTAAGATAAAAAGAGAAGACTCAAATTGCTAAGATTAGAAGTGAAAAAAGTGACATTACTACCAACCTTACTGAAATAAAAATGATTATAATAGAACTATAAATAATTTATGCCCCCAAAATCGATGACCTATATGAAATGGCCAAATTCCTAAAAAGATACAAACTGCTAAAATTGACTCAAGAAAAAGTAGAAAATATAAATAGACCTATAACAAAGAAATTGAATTATTAATTTAAAAAAACATGAATTGGGAATGAATTGGGAGATTGGGATACCAAATTGTACACTCAAAATACATGCAGTTTATTGTATGTTAAATGTATCTCAATAAAAGTTCTTAAAAAACAAAAACAAAAACCTGGACTTCCCTGGTGGTGCAGTGGTTAAGAATCCACCTACCAATGCAGGGGACACGGGTTCTCTCCCTGGTCTGGAGAGATCCCACATGCCGCAGAGCAACTAAGCCTGTGCACCACAACTACTGAGCTCATGTCCTGCAACTACTGAAGCCCATGTGACTAGAGCCTGTGCTCTGCAATAAGAGAAGCCACTGTAATGAGAAGCCTGCGCACCACAATGAAGAGTGGCCCCTGCTCGCCACTACTAGAGAAAGCCCTCAAGCAGCAACAAAGACCCAATGCAGCCAAAAAACCGCCCCTCCCCACAAAAACAAAAAAATTCCCACAAAGAAAAGCCCAGGATGAGATGGCTTCACTATCATTCTACCAAAATTAAGGAAGACTTAACTCTAACACTTCACAACCTCTTCCAAAAAATATAAGATGAGGGAATACTTCCCAACACATTATTTGAGATCAATATTACCCTGATACTAAAACTAGACAAAACATCATAAAAAAAGAAAGCTACAGGCCAATATCCTATATGAATACAGATATAAAAATCCTCAATAAAATATTAGCAAACTCAATCCAATGCTTGCAAAATGCAGTACATCTTTTTCCCAGTGGGATTTATCTCAGGAATGTAAAGATAAATCAATGTAAACATCAATCAATGTAAAAAAATCAATCAATGTAACGCACAATAGTAATAAAGGGAAAAGGACTACATGATCATTACAATAGATGCAGAAAAAGCATTTGAAAAAATCCAACACATTTTCATGATAAAACCCTCAAAAACACAGGAATACAGGGGAACTTCCTCAACCTGATAAAGGACATCGATGGAAACCTCATGGCTAATATACTCAATGGTGCAAGACTGAAAACTTTCCTAGTAAGATTGGGAGAAAGAAGGATGTTGGCCCTTGCCATTTCTATTCAGCATTATGTAGAGGGTCTATCCAGGGCAATTAGCCAGGAACATGAAATCAAAGCCATCTAAATTTGAAAGGAAGAAATGGAATTATATTTGCAGATAACATGAATTACATACAAATGACCCATGAACAACATGGTTTGAACTCTGCAGGTCCACGTGTACACAGATTTTTTTCACTAAACACACACGACAGTACTACCCTATCTGCAGTTGGTTGAATCTGAAGATGTGGAACTGCAGATACGGAGGGTAACTGTGTAGTTATAGGCGGATTTTCCTTGCAGGGGGTCGGTGCCCCTAACCCCGTGTTGTTCAAAGATCCACTGTGAAATCCTAAGGAACACATACACACAAACTATTGATATTAGAGGTAATAAATGAGTTCATCAAGTTTGATTGAAGATCAATATACAGAAATCAGTTGTATTTCTGAACACTATCAATGAACAAATTGAAAATGAAATTAGGAAAATAATTATATTTACAATAGCATCAAACAAATATATAGGAATAAATTTGACAAATAAGTGCAGGGGTTGGGGTGGGATGAATTGGGAGATTGGGATTGCCATATATACATTAATATGTATAAAATAGATGACTAATAAGAAACAAATATCAAATTGTACACTTTAAATATATGCAGTTTATTGTATATCAAAAAATAACAAATAAGTGCAACCTTTGTACACTGAAAATTACCAAACATTACTGAAAGAAATTAAAGAGGAGGGGGCTTCCTAGGTGGCACAGTGGTTAAGAATCCACCTGCCAATGCAGAGGTCACGGGTTCAATCCCAGCTCCAGGAAGATCCCACATGCCGCAGAGCAACTAAGCCCATGTGCCAAAAAAAAAAAAAAAAAAGAATGAAAGAGGAGGATAGCTTCCTCCACAAGAGGGCAGACAGCAGTATCAAGCAGTATCAGCAGTATCAGCAGTAGCTCATCTTGTGGAACTGAAAACCACAGCCACAGAAAGATAGAGAAAATGAAAAGGCAAAAGACTTTGTACCAGGTGAAGGCACAAGCTAAAACACCAGAAAAACAACTAAATGAAGAGGAGATAGGCACCCTTACAGAAAAAGAATTCAGAATAATGATGGTGAAGATGATCCAGGACTTTGAAAAAAGACTGGATGCAAAGATCAAAAAGTTTACCAAAGACCTAGAAGAATTAAAGAGCAAACAAACAGAGATATGCAACACAATAACTGAAATGAAAAATACACTAGAAGGAAGAAATAGCAGATTAACTGAGGCAGAAGGGCGAATAAGTGACCTGGAAGACAGAATGGTGATCATCACTGATGCGGAAAAGAATAAGGAAAAAAGAATGAAAAGAACTGAAGACAGCCTAAGATACCTCTGGGACAATGTTAAACACACCAACATTTGCATTATAGGGGTCCCAGAAGGAGAAGAGAGAGAGGAAGGACCCGAGAAAAATATTGGAAGAGATTATAGTTGAAAACTTCCCTAATGTGGGAAAGGAAATAGCTACGCAAGTCCAGGAAGCACAGAGAGTCCCAGGCAGGATAAACCCAAGGAGAAACATGCCAAGACATACATAAGTCAAACTGACAAAAATTAAAGACAGAGAAATGTTATTAAAAGCAACAAGGGAAAAACAACAAATAACATACAAGGGAACTCCCATAAGGTTAACAGCTGATTTCTCAGCAGAAACTCTGCAAGCCAGAAGGGAGTGGCATGATATATTTCAAGTGATGAAAGGGAAGAACCTACAACCAAGAATACTCTACCCAGCAAGGATCTCATTCAGATTCGATGGAGAAATCAAAAGCTTTACAGACAAGCAACAGCTAAGAGAGTTCAGCACCACCAAACCAGCCCTACAACAAATGCTAAAGGAACTTCTCTAAGCAGGATACATAAGAGAAGAAAAGGACCTACAAAAACAAACACAAAACAATTAAGAAAATGGTAATAGGAACATACATATCAATAATTACCTTGCATGTAAATGAACTAAATGCACCAACCAAAAGTAACAGACTGGCTGAATGGATACAAAAACAAGACCCATATATATGCTGTCTACAAGAGACCCACACAGACGGAAAGTGAGGGGATGGAAAAAGATATTCCATGCAAATGGAAATCAAAAGAAAGCTGGAGTAGCAATAGTCACATCAGATAAAATAGACTTTAAAATAAAAAATGTTACAAGAGACAAGAAAGGACATTACATAAAGATCAAGGGATCCATCCAAGAAGAGGAGATAACAATTATAAATATATATGCACCCAATATAGGAGCCCCTCAATACATAAGGCAAATGCTAACAACTACGAAAGAGGAAATGCAAGGCAGAAATAGAGACACAGGTGTAGAGAACAAACACATGGACACCAAGTGGGGAAAGCGGGGAGGGTTGGGGGGGAATGAATTGGGAGATTGGGACACCAAATTGTACACTCTAAATATATGCTGCTTATTGTCTGTTAACTGTCTCTCAATAAAAGTTCTTAAAAAAATAAATTAAAGAGGATCTAAATAAATCTAAGGACGTCCTGTATTCACAGCCTGGAAGCCTTACTGTTGCTAACATGCTACTACTTCCCACAGCGAGCAGAGTGCTGAAGGCTTGCGCCCTCCCCTCCATCCTGCCTGGGACACGGATGATTCCTTTGTCCAGCGTATCCTGCCTGTTAGTCACTTAGCAGCCACCTGGGTTATCAGGCCAACTGTGGAGGCATCATGGTGTTTGTGTTCAAGTGACCCTTATTTTGCTTAAGGATGGCTTCAAAGTGCAAGAGTCGCGATGCTTGCAATTCAGATACATCAAAGAGAAGCCTTTAAGTGAAATGAAGTGCTTCCTTTAAGTGAAAAAAGTCCTCAACTTAATAAGGAAAGAAAAAAAATTGTATGCTGGTGTTTGCTAAGATCTACAGTAAGAACCAATCTTCTATCTGTAAAACTGTGAAGGAAAAAGAAATTCATGGTAGTTTTGCTGGCGTACCTCAAACTGCAAAAGTTATGGTCACAGTGCTTGGTTAGGCAGGAAAGGCATTACATTTGTGGGTGGAAGACGCAAACAGCTAGGATTCCGTTCTATGCAGGGTTTCAGGCCTCCACTGGGAGCCCTGGGACACGTGCCTGCAGGTGGGGTACCCGCGCATCGCGGGAATCCTTTCACGTGAAAGGCCAGATGTGGCAAATCTGTAGAGGCAGAAAGTAGGTTCACGATGCCAGGGCTGGGAGAGGAGGGGGGAGGGGGTACAGGGTTTCTTTGTGGGGCAATAAAAATGTTCTGAAGAACTAGGCAGGAGTTGGCCATGCAGGCCTTGGAGAGCAAGGTAAGGAGGTTTGATTTTATCCTGGGGCCCACCTTGTGCAGGATTGGGTGACGGCACCAGGGGAGGAGGCGCATGTGGGATGGGAGATGTTCAGGTTGGGAAGAGATGACTTAAGGGTGACCACAGCACATCCAGGAGGCAGAGGGGACAGGATGTGGCCTCAGAAGAGGGGCCTGGATGGAAGACAGGACGTGAATGAGGGCATGAAGGCAGCTGGAGCCTGCGGGAGCGGCTCACAGAGAAAGGTCTCCAGGGCAGCGTCCGAGCCCCCGCCTTGAAACCCCAGGGGGAGCGGAGTGACTTGGCAAAGGGTCTGAGAAGAGCACAGAGGAAACCTGGGACAGCCAGACCATTGCAGGAGGGCATGGTTGCGGGGAAGCTGCTAGGTGTCCTGAGGTAGGTCCTGCCTGGCTCGGACCTCCCGGGCCCTCACTCTGTATCACCCGCCAGCAGCCCCTGTGGAAGCCAACGGGCCCGCCCCCTGAGCTTTTCTCTGGACCTCCAGAAGGGCTCCCTCTGATTCCTCCCTTCTTTCATTCCGGAAATACACTGTGCGTATTCTGCTTGTCCTGGCGCTGTGCTGGAAGAGAGGCAGGGAGTAAGACAAAGGCCCGGCCCTCGGAGCTGCTGTGCTGGGGGTGCAGGCAAGCGAGCGAGGAAGGAGCACCTACTGACACACAGTGGACACACACCCGTGCAGACCCCCTGCGGCCGCCGCCCCAGTGTCCCCACGTGAGCAGGACTCAGCAGCAGTTCCTCTGCCGAGGACTGGACAAATGACGACTTGAACACGGTAGAATTTGTTTCTTTATCGCAAACGCAGCCCAGTTTAGCAGCCCTGGGCAAGGGCTAACCACAGTTTAGCAAGAGCTTTGGAGGGCCGGGGAGCCCCTCCCCATCTCCCTGCACCCCCAGCGTGAGTCCCAGCGTGCTTCAGACTCCACACCCCGCAGGCGGGAGAGAGGAGCAGCACGCAGGGCCATTCGGCTTGAGGTCTCTGCATGGAATTCAGCCTTGAAGCGTCTGCTCACGTCCTAGGGGCCTGACCACACCTAGCTGCACGGAGTCTGGGAGTGTCTTTATTCACGGTGGCCTGTGCTCATGTCAAAATTAGGGTTACGTGACTAAGTAGAAAGGATGTTGGGAGCCAGCAGCAGACACCCTGAGTAAAGCCTGTAGGACCTGTACTCATCCCTTGCACATCTTGTCTATATCTTTACCGCCTGACATTTTCTTTTTTTTTAAATTTAATTAATTTATTTACTGGCTGTGTCAGGTCTTCATTGCTGCACACGGGCTTTCTCTAGTTGCGGCAAGCATGGGCTCCTCAATGTGGTGGCTTCTCTTGTTGCAGAGCACAGACTCTAGGCGTGTGGCCTTCAGTAGTTGCGGCACACGGGCTCAGCATTTGTGGCTCACAGGCTCTAGAGCGCAGGCTCAGTAGTTGTGGCACACGGGCTTAGCTGCTCCGCGGCATGTGGGATCTTCCTGGAGCAGGGATTGAACCTGTGTCCCCTACATTGGCAGGTGGATTCTTAACCACTGTGCCACCAGCGAAGTCCCTCTTTTTTCGATGTATTGCACAGGTGACATCAATGAAAATCAGAGCAGAGATCTTGCTTTCCCAACAAATCAGCTTTAAAGCTCCCATGGCTCCCTCCCACCTCCTGTGTAGAGCTCTGCACAGGCAAGCTCAAACAACTCACGACCTTAGAACTTGTCCCCACTTGCATGTTTCATGATGTAACGTATTTTCATGATTTGTGTTTTAAGTGACTGCCTAAGTCCAGTTAAAAATGGCTGAATGAGGCCAAAGCACAGGTAAAATACCTGCAAGGGATTTTGTATTAGATGCCAATCCACAAAGACAGAGAGGACAGGAGACCACAACAGAACAAAGATCTCTATGTGTCCTGGAAGACAGGAAGCCCACGGACAAGTGGTGCCTAACTTAACAGGGGAAGAGTCCCGAGAGAAGCCAGCCTGGAAGCACTTCTGGGGGTGCAGGGGGTGGGGGGCTGCAACTCTTTCCCAGCTTCAGGTATTACACAGTGTTTTCAACAGAGAACGTGACTCGAAGACAAGCAGACCAAAGACAGGATGCTAGTCACAGTGGGGTCTCCGGCACCCTTGCCCCACCCCATCCCCAACAATCTGGACACAGAGTGCACATGCCCTTCAACAGCGAGAGGCCCCAGAGTAAACCCCTCCGGGTGCTGCCCTCGCCAACTGTGGACTCAAGGACCCTCCGCTGCTGAGGGGAGCCTCCCACAGGAAGATGAGACCCACCACAGAGGCAGGCCTGGGCAGAGGACCCGGGGGCTGCAGCTTCCTCCTTGGGACTGCCCAGGCCACCCCATTGCAGGATGTGGTACTGAAGGGAGTCTGGTCCCGAGTGATGCTCTAGGCAGTGCGTGTCTGCCTTCTTTCCGACACTGAGGCCTGGAGGAGGCTGCATCGGTCTCACTGTCCTGTGGGGTCCTGGCAGGGCCACTGTGGCCATCCCGTGAGGAAAGGTCTCCCAGCCTCATGCAGCCCTGGCATCATCAGAAAGCCACACTTTGCTTTCCTCCCTTCCTGAATGGACACTGGACACCCCAGCTCCTTTCAGGGGTCTTGGTACAACCAGCAGCCTCTCTGTGTCTCAGTCCACCAGTGCCCTCCTCCCTGGCACTCGGGCCGTCCCTGTTCCATGGCCTGTCTGCTCTGGGAGGTGCTGTGTGGGTTCCGCTGCTCTGCCCCTGCCCCACCTCTCGCGGGCACCTGGCCTGGGCCGGTTTGGTCCCAGGAAGCCGGGCCAGGAGCGCCTCCGGCTCCATCCCAAGCCCGTGTCAAGATTCTGGCCTTGGCTGGGCTGCCATTCTCCACACCCAGGGCCTCCTCTGCTGGGGTCCAGCTCCAGCCCCTCTGCCCCTTAGCGCCCGTGCTGAAGACGGCGCTGTGGTCTCCGGGAGTCTCAGTTCCTGTCGGGCCCCCACGCGCTGCCTGCTGCGCCTCCCCTCACACAGCACCGGACCACGAGGCGCGGAGGCCTCCGAGGTTGGGAGAGTGCACCTGCGGCTGCGGCCAGTCTGCGCGTGCCACTCCCACACCCCAAGAGTCCAGCTAAGGCCCTCTTCCCAAGGCTGCTGCAGCCGGGGCCCTCGCTCCTGCCACGCAGTAAGGGGACGAGAAGAGGCCGAGCAGGGTGCAAGCCCTGCAGGCAGTTTCTTGCCACAGGCCTTGGGACCCCATGGACACAGCAGACAGCAGGCTGGGAGCGTGAAGGGCGGCTGCAACAAAACTGTTTATTTCCCAGAAAGAAAGGAATATGGGACATGTGGGGACCTCCCACCTGCCTTCGTCACTTCCAGAAGAGCACGTTCCAGAAGAGCAGCCAGCAGGGGTAGAGGCCCAGAGCCAGCAGCGGAAAGAGCAGGGCGCCGTAGGTGTGGTGCTCCAGCACGCCCTGGGCCAGCGCCGCCAGGAAGAGCTGCCAGCCCTCGGCCAGTGAGAGCGGTGCCTCCTGCAGCTCCCGCCACAGGAACAGGCTGCCCAGAAGGGTACATGCTGGGCTTGTCAGCAGCAACAGAGCAGCGCAGAGTGGCCTGGGTGGAGAAGCAAGGTCAAGGTGGGCTCTGAGGCGGGGGCACAGGCACCGAGCCAGGGAGGAGGAGTGTCGTGTGAGGTTGACGTCTGTGGTGAGGGGCGTCGGCCCTGGGGGTGGGGGTGCATCGCGGCAGCTTTGTGGTGGGCACTGAGCAGCACATACCAGGGCCCAGAGGGCTGGGTGAGGGCCGCAGCAGGCACCATGGTGGCAGCCAGCAGAAAGCCCAGGGAGAAGTTGGTGAGGGTGACGCACGCCAGCTGCAGCGCCAGGTAGATGAGGGCGACCAGCTTCAGCGCCATCCAGCCCCTGTCCGGCGCCTGTGTGCTCACCACCCTGCAGGGCAAGGGACTCAGAGGCAGCTGCCTGCACGTCCAGGGTGTGTCCTGCCCATGTCCACCAGCCCAGCTCCTCACCGGTGGGTGCTGTGTGGAAGGGCCAGGCCGGCGGCATAGACGGCCAGCAGCGTCAGTACCACGGCCTCGGCCTCGGCCACGGGGAAGTACTGGGCGGCCACGTGTTGACCCAGCACGGGCAGGACGTAGAGCGCCAGGCCCACAGCCTGGGAGATCAGCAAGGGTGCCACAAGCGAGGCCAGCCCCACGCCCTGCAGGGCACAGGGGCACTTGGAGACAGATCCCAGGGCCAGGGGAGTCCCAAGAATCCTCACCAT